>NC_140204.1:16882262-17403491 GCF_965226575.1 Pagrus pagrus | reverse complement strand
TATCAGGGAGCTGGGTTTGCTTTCAGGTATTTGTGTAGCTTCTGCGGTTAATGATGAAAGACCGAAACAGTGTTGAGTCCCGCCCTATCTCACTGGTCTCTCTGGTTTTACTGGCTTAATGGGAGTCTCTTTACTCCAGGCTGCACACATAAAGACATGTAGTTGTGTTCTCTATGTTAGGAGTCCTACTAGTGTGTATACTTCCTGAAGCAAAACTGGTTTCTTTAGAATGAACACCTGTACATAACAAACACATGTAAACATCTGATTAATCATACAGTATGTGTGTTTGAGTGAGTGATGAAACAGCAATACACACAAGTTAAACTGTACATCTGACTGCAGTAATCAGGATAGTGTATATGTGGATGTCGTTAATGACACATTCAAAACATAAACACACCCACACCATCTACCCTCAACACACACACACACACACAATCATCTTCCTCCTCTTCTCCTTTTATTAACCCTCCATCTCCTGCGAAACATAATCGGGTTAATTACTGTAAGTCGATCAGCTGAATCATTTGAGGTCACTGTGGGGTCATCCATATGTCATAGACTGTGTGTGTGTGTGTGTGTGTGTGTGTGTGTGTGTGTGTGTGTGTGTGTGGAGATTCTGACAGCTGTAATTAACTGATCAACTAGGAGGGGGATGTGTGCTGGGATTATTTGGTTAGAGATCCTCCCTTTTCTCCCCCTCTTCTTTTCTTGTTCATTCTCTTTCCCCTCTTGGCTCCCCTTTCTTCTCCCCTTTCTTCCTCTCTCGCTCTCTGTCCCGTGTTACATCGCCTGTCTCTTTAACCCAGTTCCACAATGAACCTTGACCCCTCTCAATTGTGTAAGTTCTATGATAACAGTGCTTGTTATGTGTTACGCATGTGTTGTCCCACAACATCTCTCGCTCCACTTCTTCTCAATATGCGAGCCACAAGTCACAGCTGAGCCACACAGGAGACGATTCATTTTGTAAGATCCATTCTCCATTTTCTTTGGAGTGTGTTTTAGCAGATTATTTGTGTGTGTGTGTGTGTGTGTGTGTGTGTGGGTGTGTGTGTGTGTGTGTGTAAACATTATTTCATAAATGCAATTGAGCTGGTAGCACATAAGTAGAAATGGCAGGTGTGTGTATAAAACAGAGTGTGAGAAATCAAAGCTGTGTCTGTCTTGGAGTGTTTACGAGGATTTCTGTGTCTCTGCATGAGTGTGTCTGGAGGGCAGTGGGTGCACCGTGACCTTTATGGGTCTGTGTGTGTGTGTATGCCCCCAACCCGGAAACATGATCTGTCTCAAGGAGTCAAGCCCTCCATCCCCACTCTGTCTGTCTGCACCCTGCCTCTCTTTCTTTCGCTCCTATATCTTCCCCTATCAGTTCACAGCATTCTCTCCTTTCTGTCTGCTCCTTTTCCTGTCTTTCATCCCTCTTTCTTTTATCCTGTCCCTTTCGTCCTCCTAACCGTAAACCAGCCAAAACCTAGAAATACATCTGTTCCAAATCCTTAACCATTTTGACATCTTTCTCTCTCTCTCTCTTTCTCTCTCTCTGTCATTCGCTCTACTCTTTCACACACACACACACACACATACTGTGATCAGATGGCTTTGATTACAGAGATCAGAGAGGGGAGAAGTAGATGTGTGTGTGTTGGTGGGGGTCAGTGTTGGTGTTGTAATTGATTTTCTCTGTTTCCTTTGTTTGACTGGTGTTAGATGTCTGGAGGCTGCCTATACTGTACTGCACTGATACGATACTCTATAGATTGTGTGCGTAAGTGTATTCGTCTGTGTGTGTGTGTGTATGTGTGAGGGTTGGGTGGGGCAGGGTGATGGAGGAGGTCATGATACAGGCTGACTCTCTCCCACAGGATTTCTATCACTGATGTATAGAATTACAAGCTTCACAGTGTGTGTACTCGATCTCCTGTCTGTCAGATGGTCAACACTGCATATTCAGTCTCCTCCTTTCTTTTGTTTTCATTCAGCAAAAACAGGAAATCTGCGAAAAGGAAAAACTGTGATGCTAAATGTATTCCTGAGTCCATGCTTTCAAGTGGCTCTGGGAGTTGAGAAGCCTTAAATAAGAGACGGCTAAGACATTAAAAACTCCTACACTCATCAGCTAATGGCCATAGGCCGACATGTGTAGGTGGTTTTAATATATTGGAGCAGTGTTGTGGCTCTAATGAGTGTTACAGCCCAAACTGGAGTCCTCCACCCTCCCACGGCCCACTGCTACAAAATATTCTCTCAGAAATCTCTCTGTTCTCTCACTACGGCTCAGACCAACTCTTCAGAGTTTCCAATCAAACTGGAGCTTTAAACACGGAGCTGAGTGTGTGCTGTGTGCTGTTTGGGCAGTGTGTTTGCAGTTTCCAGGAGCTGTGTGTGCATGTGTGTCCTGTACTCAGTTGCCATATGGCAGCTGTATTAGCCCATAGTGTAAACACAGCTGGCTGCCTCCCGTGGCTGCATGGGTGAACAGCAGTCTGCCTGCAGATACAAAAAGCTCTAATAGGAGGATCTCATTCACTGCGAGTACATTAATATGGCTATTAGGCACATCGGGATTCATGGTGTGTTATTTGTAAGGCACATTAGTGTCGATGTTGTGGCCTGATATTCAGACTATTAGTGATGTTAAGCTGGCGATTATTAAGTTTCTTAACGGCTGCTTGCCTTATTTTGCTGCAGGGAGTTGTAATTTCTTCTTCCTAATTGCGATGACGTTTTTTGTCAATATTGCAATCTCAACATGACACAGTATAATCTCTTGCTGTTGTAATCCATGCGGTTTTGTAAATCAGTGTGAGTAAAATATGCATTCCTGCGTGTTTGTTTCCACACAGAATAAGAGCAAATACTATAATCTGAATGGCGTGCTGATAAAGGTATTTGTCAAAGAGTAATGCTTCTGGTCGCCTGAACTAGAGACACAAAGAGGGAGATAAAGCAGAGAGGAAGGGGCAGGTACTGAACATTTCACATCATAAATAATGTCAGAAACACTGGTGCATGCTAGCCAGTGCTCAGGGTAGCGTGAAATCTGCTCTCGCCCCCTCCTTTCCTATCTTCCCTCCCTATCGCACTCCCTCTCTCACTCTTTGTGTGTCTGTGTGTGTGCGCAGGGTAATTGAGGTGTGTGACCTTGCTGTAGGCCTGGCAGGTGTGAAGGGAGGGATGGAGGAATGGGGGAGAGGGATGGATGTATGGAGGGCTCTGCTGTTATATGTTGGCAGACTGATAGCCCGCCTGCATGCATATATGTATGGTAATGTTTGGCATTCTGTAGTGAAGAGAAATACAAGTGATTGTGTGTGTGTGGGTGGAAGCACATTCTTCTACTGTAAGGTTCGCTGCATGCGACTTGGAAATGAGATCATGTGTGTGTGGGTGTATGTGTTATTGAGCAGACGAGACGGCATATATAATTTTCTATATGCTACGATGTGTGAATGTTTCGCATTGAAATGGTTGCATGTGGCATTTTTAGACATCATTGTCAAACTGTAATATGTCAGTATAATCAGTGTAAACCAATGGGAGTAATGGTGGAGATGACTTGGCAGCCTTTATGTCACCATTTCTATTACTATCATTAAGACTACAGTTTCTATACCCTGTTGTTTCCTGCCATAAAGATGTTGATGAATGTTGTTTCCTCTGCCACTCTGTCCCTCCCTGGTGTTTACTGAAGCTTAACAGGGGAGAATAAACATGTTGGAGGCAATTTTTCCTTTAGCCTCTTTCAGACATGCACCGCTTTAAGTGAATCTGTTGGCAATTTAGTCACTTTTACGTGAAGTCACAACAGCGATCTTACTGGATCAGACCTGGTCACATTTCAATATGACTTTCAACGTGGCACCTTCAAAGTTTAAATTGAATGCAGTCAGATTAACGTAGCACAAGGTTAAACAAAATCAGTTTATTAACTCAGGAGCACTGTGAAAGAGCCAATTGTAAGAGGATCAATGTTGTCATTTCAAATCAGTCTATAGTTGGGGCTGGGCAATAAATCAGTATTGTATCATGATATGAGACTATATATCGTCTTAGATTTTTGATAGTTATATCCTGATATGGCATCAGCATTGTCTTTTCCTGGCTTTAAAGGCTTTATTACAGTAAAGTGATGCCGCTCGTCTTCACTGAGGGAAAGGGATGTGATCCTCAGCTGCTGGACCCTCTGTCCCGCCATTTCACAATCATCTGTCCCATCAATAACTCTGTTTGACTGCATATAAAGAAATAAACTAATATTTAACCGGAGGAGGAAGAGGAGCGATGTCCCTATGTGTGTGTGTGATTCTCAGTCCGTGGATCAGGCGGGACGGGTCATAAAAAGTATCATCCTGATCAATAACGGGTGGGATGAGAGGGGAGAAATATGTCCTTAATGAGGAAAATATTAATGACATTACCTGCAGCGATCCTCCAGCAGCAGAAATGATATGTGTATCTCTACATTAACATGCGCATTTGCACACGAGGAACAGCTGATAAACTTTATTGATTAATTAAAACTCCTGACTCGTTTCCTTTGGAGAGTTTATAACTACAGCTTTTATTTTTGCTGATTATATGTGCCACAATATTTATTACAGTACATGACTGTTCATAGAAATGTTTAAAATAACTGAAAACAGCCTCTCAAATCATAACATCAGAGTGTATGAACGGTGTGAACCTGCTTGCGTAGGCACATCTAATGAGTCCTTTAAATAGCAGGAAACAGACTGCACTTTTGACTTTAGACCAGCTTTTTGTTGGTCTATGGCGCAGTCGCTTTCTGCTGCCTCAAGA
The DNA here is from genome assembly GCF_965226575.1 of Pagrus pagrus. NCBI lineage: Eukaryota > Metazoa > Chordata > Actinopteri > Spariformes > Sparidae > Pagrus > Pagrus pagrus. The sequence continues at coordinate 17,398,685 of NC_140204.1, read as the reverse complement.
TAGCAATCCGCCATCAGTGTTCCTGACCACGCCTCAACACGACCAACACACCCAGGGGCACAGATGGGCAAGTACATTTGCTATTTACACAACGTGGGCACTGGGCATGAAAATGACAACTGCATCAGTCTAACTAGCAATGGAACTTGCGCTGCGCTGTGCGCTGCTTTGCACTGAGCATAAGATAGAGCTCGCCATGTCTGAAAAGGGCTTTTTGACTCCTTCCCCTGTCTGCTATTACAAGTAAAAGCTTAATCTCTACCTGCACAGTGCCTTCTTTCTGTTCTGTGCTGTAACATTGCAACAAATTTCAGAAAAATATGACCTATTGACACACATTATCAAGTGTAAAGACAGTCACATATATATTCAGGAATAATAATAATAATTATAATAAAGCATTTCAGAGCTACACATGGTAACTGTAAAGTAAGATTGACCAATTAAAAGTACAGAAATGAAGAGGTCTTAGCAACAGTTAGAACCTTTACTGAGGATCAGTAAAACTGACCAGCGAGAAGATGTAAGAATGTGGTGGAATGATCTTATATCCTTGATTTAGTTAAAAGTCTTGCAGCTGGATTTTGTACCAGGTGTACAGTAAGTCTAATAACACTCTATAATGGTGAAATGATGGTACATGTGGCTCCTTATACATGAAAAGACACCCTTTCATCTCCACACTGAGCCTGCTATTGCCCTCTCCACAGAGGAGAGTGGAAGCAGAGCAGAGAGGCAGTGAGCTCTCACACACCCATCCCCCTCTTCTTCTTCTCCTCCTCCTCCGTCGCTCTCTACCCTCCTCCCCTCAGCTCTCTGCACAGTAGCACAGTGCATCTGTGTCATGTCACTGGGTTCTGGCGTCCCAGAGTAACCCCCCCTCCACCCTCCCATACCAGTGCAATATCTCTCTCTCTCTCTCTCTCTCTCTCTCCCTCTCTCTTTCTCTCTCTCTCTCTCTCTCTCTCTGTCCTTGTGTGGCTCAGGCTGTCATCCCCGATCTCTTCATCTTCTCTCTATCCACTTCATTCCTCGCTCCTGTCTGCTTTAGCCTGAAGAAGTCTCCCCCTCTCGCCTGTCTCTGTCATCCTCTCTTTTGCTATACTTAATGTGTGTCACTCGTTTAATACCTCTCCCTCTCTCTCTCTTCCTCTCTCACCCCATCATGCAGTACAAACCCAAATACACATCATTGCTCTTTCTCTCTCTGTCCTTCCCCCTCTCTCATGAAGCGTACACAAACATAAAACTGTCTCGGTGCATACATTAATAGATCCAGGCTCCTTAGCTGGCTGCTGCATGCATAATCTATCTGCTCGTACAGAGTGTGAACACTGAACGGTGTGTGTGTGTGTATCTGTGCGTGTGTGTGTGTGCTTGAGACCCTAGGCTCCTCCCTCTAGAGAGAAAGACAGACAGGTGTGGACCAGATTGAGTTCCGCCTCATTTCCTCTGCCCTGTGCAGCTGGTCAAGGACACACATTTACACAAGCACACACATGCACACACACACAGGCATGTCTTCGACACATGGTTATGCACACATGCACACTCACTTCAAATACAAGGAGAGAGACATGCATGCTGCACACACTTCAAATAGAGACAAAATATAAGATGTAGAAGGATCAAATGCAGCATTTGCATAAACTAGATGTGTGTGTGTGTGTGTGTGTGTGTGTGTGTGGTAAGTGTTCATAAGGCAGCCTGCACTTGAATTCCTATGGAAGAGGATTACAGCAATGATTACAACACGATTGGCAGAGTACTTCCATGGCAACGCTGACAGATTTGCGAATGGCAAAAGTCGCTTAAGTCCCTCCCACTGCATGTTATATTCACACTGTATCTCTTACACAGACACACACACACACGTAACACTACACTCCCCATTACAATATTTATAGCTGTCTTTGGCTTATTTATGTTTGACATGACAGAGCTCATAATGGTCGTCCATTTTTAATGCTGGTATCAAATATATCAACACCGGAGGAACATTATGATCATGGTACACACTCATGAATGCACACACAACAACACTCCCCGCTGACATCAGCAGCTCTTGATGTCAAGGCACAATTTTTATAAGTCTCAGGAGGAGCTGGTCATTAGCCATCAGAACTGTTCTGCCACTCGCAGCATTTTCCCCACTTTAATTTTCAGTTTTTATTTCAGGCATTTAGCTGATTTATTTAAAGTGATACAGTAGATGCAGCTCTTTCATCTCCAAAATTACAATCAGCCAATGGGAGAGAGAGAAGAGAATGTGGTTGTAAAAAGCCAGGTTATGTTCTCTTCACTTCTCAGGTTAGTAATAGTGAGATACAGCATCATACACCATGAAATAGATTTCTGCAGAGCTTCTCTCTGTTTTGGTCCGTTCTGCTTTCTGCCTCCTCGCTTGACTTAGTTTCTTTGTTATGGCATTTCCACCTTGATAGATATGATACACTGAATAGTGACAAGGTGTGTCAAGGTCTGTGGTGTGGTTATGGATGAATCTGTGTGTGTGTGTGAATGCCCATCGGCTGTGGCGCCTACCCAGTGCAGGAAGTGTGGGGTCACAGTGTCTGGAGGGCAGCCAGACGGCCTCCCTCCCCTTTAAATGCCCAGACACTGATACTTTGCCTTTAAGAAGTCTGCCCATAGGAAGAGACTCACCATACACACATAGAGGAGGTGACGGTGGTGGTATGTATACATTATGGGGTTTAATGCTTGCTTCCTGGTGAAAGTGATTGAGTGCTTGTCATATTGTGCAAGTACATATGCAAGTATGTGCGTGTGAGTCTTTGTGTGTGTGTGTGTGGTCCTGTGAAGACGGAATGAGCCACCATGTGGGGGTCACGTGTGGCACATCAGATAAAGGAGTCTTTGTGAGCAGATGCAGAAGATGTAGCCGAAGCACCCATTCACTTGCACATACACATGCACTATATACATACACACAGAGAAACCTATATGGACACACTCGACTGCTCTTTCTTATGCTATTTCTCAGCTCATTCTTTCTCTCAAACGCACCCCCAATGTTAAACTCACCCGGCGTGGATGCAAATTAGACATTTCCATTTTCAGCCTTTTATATTTATTAGGTATGAAATCACTGTGGTCTGGAGTAAACACATACACAGACACAGAGATGTGTGATTAGAAAGGCCTGAGTCAGTGTTTTTGGTATGTGACAGTTAACTTAAATGGCATTGTGCAACAGGATAGTACAGTTTAGCACCTCTGCATGGTATGTGGGCCTGGCAGGGCTTGCCTGACCACTCTCTCACAGACAGTCAGAGTGCACTGTAGGCTAATGCCTACAGCCTTAAACACACCTTCCTCATAAACAAGTCTAATTCCCTCTTCGTATTGCACACACACACACACACACACACACACACACACACACAGTTCCTTGAAGGTTGAAGTAAGTGTTGTTGTTATGACTCAGTATCAGAGTCCCACCCCTTATCACCCTCAATAAAATGAAAATTTTCTTTTCTTCTTTTTCCAAAGTGTTTTATTTTGCTTAGCTTATGCGATGGGGATGCCTCAGGCTACATTTCTCAGATTGCGTGTGTAAAGCGAGTTTGGGCATGCTGACTGGCTGCTCCCCTTCTTCTAATGTTGTTGTTGTTTTTGAGCTACCAGCCGTGTGTCAGCATACACAGCATTCAGAGACTTGGGTTGTGTTGCTGACGACAGTGCTACACTGCAGTATTTTGCGCGCTTGTTATAAGCTTGTGTGATCCACACAACCAGTATCTATTTGTCGGTTTGGCGTTAAGATGTGACTAGCTTTTGCATATTGATATTACAAAGTCATGATTCCACCATTTTATAGTCTGTCAAAGATGAGATATGTTGTAATCTATGCAGCAAGATGAGCATTGAACCCCTTTTGAGTATGAACATGTTTAGCAAATTAGTATGCTGTAATGATTCATTCTGTAAAAACAAGTGGAAACTTGGCCTGAATGTAGCACTAGTGAAAGAAGTATCCAAGTATCCCACTGCTGTGTTATTCATGCTGAGCCAGGGAGGTTTGTGCTCAGTGTTTCTGCACTCAGGTACGAGATGCTGTTTTTAGGGATGGAGTTGACGAGTCAGTTTCAGGCTTTGACGGCAAAGCCATGTTTAATTTTGGACGATTGACGTCAGATGAGTGTGCCGACTGTGCTGTGGCTCTGAATGCCGTCTGCAGCTGTGAGGGACACACTCTGCGTTGCTGCTGTGGTGTGGTTTGAGTGAGAGAGAGTGAGAAAGGTTAGTGAAGGTAAAAACAGAACATGACAAAGTGTTTAAACTGTTATATTCATCAAACACTCATTTACACATGCTTGCACAAACTTTTCTCTCTCTCTCACACACACACACACACACTCAAAAACTCTCTCTTACATACATAATCATACTGTTCACAGGTCTTGAGTTTGGCAGCAGCCACAGCCGGGCTGCTTTCATTAGCGTCTGTCTAGACACGATTTATTACCAACTGTTCATTCTTGTCTTCTCTCCTTCTCTCTGTCTGTCTCACTGTCTTCCTATTTGTTGGCTGCTGGATTTTCAGACAGTCTCAACATGTGTGTGTGTGTGGTGTGGCTCTAGTCGGTGAGTCTGTCTGTCACCCTCCTCCTCTTTAAGTGGGTGTCATTTTCCTGCCTGTCCCCTAAAAGGAAGCCAGTCTGTCTGTCTTGTCTCTCACTTCATCTATCCATTTGTTTCTTGCGTGTGTGCTCGCGCGTGTGTGTGGGAGTCGCAGTGGGTGTGATGGTTTGTGAGCCAGCCTTGGTTTTTGACCATGACCTTTTACTGAAGCCATGTGGCAGAAGTTCACCGAGCCAAACAGCCCCGACCACAGTCAACCTGACACTCCTCCTCAGTGTCTGTTGCTCTGCCAGCTCTGGCCGCGCAAACACATGCATGTTTGCAGGCATAGACAGAAAACAGACTCACTGCCTCTCTCGTGCATGCACACAAAAATAAAACATTCTCCACCCAGTTTGTATCCGTTTATTGGGCTTGTGGTGTTGCATTTGATCTCTTAGCCACAGCTTGGTGAATAGCAGCAGATCTCACAGAAAATGCAAAGGGAGTCTTAATATCTTAATATGTCTTAATATGTTTCAGTTTTTTGGAGGGCTGGAAGAGAAACGTGGAAATACATAAAGAACATCCAGCCTGAAAAGTTTTAACCAACTGAGAAAGAAAAAATGATCAGCTGCAAATCTGTAAGAAGGGCTCCTGTGTGTTGAACCAGCACAGGGGGAAGAAACCTTCCTGTCATTCAAACAATGTGAGCAACAGTCACAAATGTCTACCCACATCCTGATCTCACACACAAGTTTAGGATGTGGTGTGACAGCATTCCAAGGAGATCTGAAGTTGTTCACCAAACAAAGTGTCCCTGCTCATGATTAGCTCCTTGATGTGTGCATGCTGATCAGCGCTCATATTGCATTATCCATCCCCAGGCTGGTAACTGTTCTAAAGCTTTATTTAAGGATTAAACCTGTCCTGAAAAACACACACACAGACTGTGAATATAGACTGAAAGACACTGAAGGAGAAAACCCTGTCATTTAACACCACTCCTGCAGAAACCTGCTTTTGTGTGTGTGTGTGTGCGTGTGTGCGTGCGTGCGTGCGTGTGTGCGTGCGTGCAGGTATGAAGCTTGCTGCCCTAACTTGAAGAGTTCTACTGAATCACCAGTGACTAAGGGCCGTAGCAGCCAAAGCATGGCTACTCTACACACGCCATGCAGGCTCACACATGTTGAGAAGGTTTGTGTGTGTGTGCTTGCTATTAGGTAAGCGTGTTAAGCTGACTTTACTATGCACTAGGTCAGTATGTACACAGCAGTGCAGTAAGACAGGGCTTCTGTTAAAGGAACACCAGTGTTAGATTGTTATGTGTAAATAATTGCATATGCACAGTGTGAATGGACATGTGTTTATCACAGGTTAGAGTGTATTTGTATAGTACATCTGAGTATGTGTTTTTGGGGTGGAACATCTGGGTGTGTAGCCTTAAGCTTTGTTGTTAACAATAGCACTTTTGACAGTTTGATGTTTTATAGACTTCCTGACAAAAGGTGGTGTGTTTGCCTAATGACCTGGACCTTTTCTCAAAGTAGTTTTTCCGCCAGTTGAACTAAATTTTGCAGTATTAGATTGGATTCTTTACTCAGCAGCTATATATATATCTTAGAACTGTTGTGAAGCTTGTTCATATGCTTTATAAAGGCTGTTTAGGGCCGCTCTATTAGCCAATGGTTACAGTAAATACACGTGACCTCTGCCCGAGTCCTGTGATGCATGTCATACTTCTTCGCTGCATTGTTCAAGGAAATAAAGACAGAAATGGCAAAAAATGCCGAAAGGATTACTGAAGACTGAAACTTTGTATTAATATAGCGATCTGCAATACGTGAGACAGTGTGCTTTTTTTTGTCACTTTTACAGCAGTAAGGCCGTGTTGTGACGACTGAAAAAGAAGCCCCTTCTATTATTACTATTATACCACTTCTTGCTAAAAAAAAAAAAAAAAAAGCAGGCACTCTCAGCAACAAAGTTGATCCAGGCTCAGCGTTTACCATAAGGCAATGCGACATAATCCTCCAACTAGACCAATCGAAATAAGTGCAGGCGACCAATTGTGATTACTCTGTAACGTGAACTGCATATTTCTATTGTTAATCTTATGACTGTCATGATGATGGACGGACTAGTTTTTTGCCAAGATGACTCCCCATAGTAGTCCTGCTGCTTCGTATTTTAAACCACTGCGTGGTGTTTGAAAAACCTTCAAACTATTAATCTACATCTGGATCAACTGGACTTCCTGGATCATATGTCATCCTCACTGTACCTTCAGCACACTTCTAACAGAGCCCCTTAGCCCCTTGCTTTAAACACAGTGCAGTGTTTGGTCAGATGACTCTGTACAGTACAGTCACTAAATTCTCTCTGTCCCTCATCTGTCTGTCTGACTAGCCCTGCTCTGTTTTCACTCTCTCCTTCTCTCTCTCTGCCCATCTTAGTCTTTCTCCTTTTTAATCTTTTGTCTGGCTCAAGGCCTTTACTCCATCCTCCATCCTCCTCCTCCCACCCCTTTCAGCCTCCACATCTCCTCTGCTCTCCACCTCTGGGCAGATTCTGTTGCTCCACCCCTCAGCATCTCCCTTTGACATTAACCAGCACAGAGAGAGAGAGGCACCCACTGGTTAACCTTTACATAAACACCACTTTCTATATCTTTATATCTCTTGATCACTCAGCCTTTCATTATCTCTATCATGTTCTCTCTCACATTGTTTCTGTCTTTATCAGTCTCAATCTGTTTGAATAAAATAATAATTAAAAGCGTATTTCATTGCCTTTTTTCTGAATTCTGTCTTCCTGTTATGCCTTGCCACCCAGCCCCCGCCCCCCTCTAAAGGTCTCTCTCTCTCTTTCACTGTCTCTTTATCTTTCTCGCAACCCTCCCCCCTCTTTCTCTTCCCACAGTCCTGATATCGATCAAGGTCAAATGATTATGTCAAAGCTTGTGACATTTATACAATGTGTCATGAAAGAATATATTCCACCCTTGCAACAATTCTGCCTTCAACATACACACACTTGATCTCTCTGGCATGTCTTCTTTTAGGGGTGCCCTACTCATCCACATTGTCCCTCAACCACCAACATGCACATGCACATGCACAGCGAGTCCACCTTTAATGTGTGGCCAGCTGTGGCCCTTTAGGGGGTGTAACCTTTGACCTTGAGTTCAAAGGTTTGGGGCCTTAACCACCAGGCTGCAAGATCAGTGAAGGCTGAGCCAGCTATATCTGCCTGCTATTGACACAACTGTCTCACTCAAACACACACACAAACTGCCTTAGGCTCTGTACATTGGTTCTGGGCGTACAGGTTCAATGGTGAAACATATGGAAGCCGCCATGTGTGGGCGTGTTTTGTGTTGCAGCCCTGTAGGTAGAATATCAGAGGGAAACAAAGACTAACAGAAGAGGGAGAAAATAAAAGAATGAAAGATGAGAGGACTGAAAGAGAGCGAGCTTCTCGGCTCGGGCGGTTTGGTTTGCAGGACACCAGCTTCATCCATGTCCTCAGTAGATAATTCACAAAAAGGTTTGTACATTCTTCATGAAAGGAAAAGCATGTGTTGTAGAATTATACATAAATAGACCTTGTACCCTGTGATGGACACAGTGGCTTTGTGTGTGTGTAGGTCAAAGGTCAGTTAGATGTTACAGAGGGAGAGGAGAGGTTACATGTGAAGTGTGATGAGGAGGAAGACAAGAGAGGTGTTGACATTTAGGCTGCAACTAGTGCACAGTTATGTTTTTAAAAGGGCACATTGTGTCTTTGAGAGTCTATAAGAGATATAGAAAGTGTGTGTGTGTGTGTGTGTGTGTGTGTGGGTGTGGTGTATTTGTATGCAACCATTAGTGTTTCAGCACCGTTGCAGGTGCTGTGTGTTCTCAGGGTTCAAGCGGAGGTGTGTGTGTATGATTTGTTTTTTTATGTGTGCGTGTTGGGGGTGGGGAGGTACACCAGAGTGCCACCTGTTCTCAGTCATGTGGCCCAGCACTGACACTGTGAATCACTGAACAGGCGGCACATGAGGAGCACACACACACAGATGGCCACAGCACTGGTCCAGGCCCTGCTGCGCATATTGGCTGACACACACGCATGGTTTCGTAAGCCACACCGAATGACATATCGACAACATCCCGACCGCAGGACAGTCAGCAAACGTCACGCTGATGAAACGAGCGAATGGAATAGCAAATGAGCTGCTGTTGTCTTGTGCAGGCAGAACGAGGTGTTGATCTTTTAACCCTTGACTAAAGTGCTGATGAATTGCTGACCACTGCTTCAACTCACACTGGAATGTCACAGACATGTTTGACCTAGATTTGACAAAAGGTAGAAATAGAAAAACTCTCCTGTATCATTCCCAATGCACACAGCTGCAGTCCAATTTCAAACCACACATTTGTGAAATGGCTGAATATTGTCATGTAGCTATATATATATATATATATATATATATATTATATACATATAATAGCTATAAAAGGGCACACTTTACTGTTTTGTGTGTGAGTGATGATCAAATAATGCAACAGTATGCCTTTGAAGTTGCTCACCTCTGTTGTTTCAACTATTTGACCTTCAGACTGACCTTTGTTCTTCCATGTTGTGCTTTCAGGAGGTGGGACGTGTCATGGTGGCCTGCTAAAAGAGACGAACCACATTAACCATGGTCACCAGGTAAGGCTCTCTTTTAGCTTACAGTTTACAGTTTCTTCTCTGATTTCATCTGGCTTATTCTGTTTCAGCCTTATGGTCATTTCTGTCATCCACAAACAAACTGAAACTGTGTGCTTTCATAATAATGGTTCAGTTACTTTAAAAATACTTTTTTGAACGTATTTCTTCAATTGTTTTGTCCACCATCTGCACTTAATACCTTGGTACGTTAAGCAGATGAATGTATAGACTGTACAAACGCTCACACACAAGCTCCATTGTACAGTATGTAGATTAGACAGGTAGAGCAACAGGGCTGTCAAAGGGAGTGACTAAGACAGGAGTAGGAGTAAAACGGAGAGATAACATCACACACACACACACACACACACACACATTCATTAGTTAAGAAGGTAGTGGGTTGTGATATCATGGGTGTGAGTGGACCGCTGCTCCTTTGGACAACCTCACAAATCAACTTTTCCTTTGTGCAGTAATGTGTGTTTTGAAAGTCCTCAAAGAAAGTGCTCTTCAAGGCCTATGAGTCACATATCAAACTTTGCACTTCAAAGCCACATTAGAGATAAAAAAAAAAAAGGGGAATTATTTGCTTGCGGTTAGCAACCAGTTCTCAAACAAAACACCAAGTGTGTGGTAGATTTTTTTTAACATTTATTAATCCAGGTTTAGTTTTGCAAGGCTTTCACACTATCCTCCACAATTAGTAGTAGTTACAGTGATAGAAACGGTAGTCTCATGTGGTTCAAATCTTTATTTCATAGATCACCAGCAAAGTTTATCACCAAACTTCCACACAAACCTTCTAGACTTCATCCATATCATCCTTTGTTTCAGAGCGGCTCATTTTCACTCTGCTGAATATTTGTTGTTAGTTTAAACACAACATATGGGTTTTTTTCCATAGTGGGTGGTGTAGCTGCGCTGAGCCATACCATGAACAAAGAACTCCATAACCATGATGCCAACCAAATATGGATCAAACTCAGGGGACTTGTTTACACCTGTTAGCATCGGTTTTGAAGCTCTACAAACTTGGTGATAAACACATTACATTTCCTATAAATTCATCACCATGAAAGCATCCTGTGTCAGCTCACCTCATGTGTAGCATAGACACATGAGTTTAGGCTACAGTGAACCAACCTGGAATGATAGATAAAAACCCTATAAGTGTACACTGAAGTGTTAGCATGTAGCACCAAAGCCAATTACCTACCAACCAGGGACACATGGATGATTTTGGTGTCCGTGCGTTCACCTTTTAAGAGGAAAATTGACTGTTAGACCATCTCCTGAAAACATGATGTATTCCTTTAAGAGTCATCTGAAAAATTTAAGCTCCTCTATTTGGAGTTCACTTTCTCACTATGTTTAACTTTGGGATAGTGAGTATATTAAGCAGCACTGGAGTACTTAGCTTATCATAGAGCTACAGTCGGGATTAGCGGAGTGTTTGAGAAACTAGAGGGAAAGCCGGGCTCCCTATCGGCCCCTCTCTCCTTGAATAAGGGCCCTAATTATCAGCGCTGTAGTGCACCGTTCAGCCGGCTACATGGCTGCTATATGTGGGTGTGCTAAGCCAGTCTGTCTGTCTGACTGCCTGCCTGTGTGGCTCTCTGTCTCCTTGCAGTGTGACTGTGTGTGAGTATGTGCGTGGAGGTGATTATTATCATGTCTGTCGGTCTCTCAGTGTACCCAAAAGGCTGACTCACGCCTATGCTACATGTACACACACACACACACACACACACACACGCACACACACACACTCAGGCCCACACACACAAACACACACACAGTCCCACACACAATCCTACATATCAGAGGCTGAGAAGTACCATCTGTACCAGGGACACAGACTCCTACGACTGCACAGCACACTCACTCTCTCACATACTTTCTTTCTTGTGCTGCTGTGCTGTCTGGACCTCATCAGTATTTCATGCTGTTTATTTTCTAAGCGTGTGTGTGTGTGTGTGTGTGTGCGCGTGTGTGTGCGCGTGTGTGTGCGCGTATGTGTGGCTGGTATGACAGGAATTTTGGGGCTCGTACCCATGGGAGCTGCTAAATATATATATATTTGGAGTGTGAGAACTGAGCCGTCCTTGTCCCCGGTCTCTTTAATTATACACACAAAGTCCCCACGACACACACACACACACACACACACACACACACACACACACACACGTATACACACACTGGCCTGCCTGCCTGCCTGCCTGCCTTCCACACACATGAATACAGGATTGCTAGCCATGCATAAGAGCTATAAGAACTTAAACACACAGTGGTTCACAAATCTTTTTTTCATTTATTGTCCCTTCCTGCCACACACACACACTTGGGACCCCCGGGACAGACTGTAATGCCTTGGCTTCCCTTGTTGTGGGAGAGGAAGGATGGGGAATTGAGCTCAGACATACATTTAATATTCTCAGACCCTTATTATATACAGTAGAGTGCTTCTACGAGAGAAACAGCTTGAAGGAACTGTGTGTGTGTGTGTGTGTGTGGCCATGTGTGTGGTACACTAGAGTCCCACCCATGACCACATCAATCAGCATTCCTCTTCCTGTTCAATTTTGAGGGCTAATGGTCTCTAACCACACTCTTTACAGTACAATCACATACACTCACACACGCACGTTGACACAACTAAAGCCGAGCAAAGTCGCACACTTGGGACACACTATTTACACACCTAATGGAAGGTTGGGTCTAATAATCTCACACACTTAGGGCAATATGAGAATACAAGTTCAGCTGAAAACAAACTAAAAAGAGAAAACAGCTTTACACAGCAGATAAACACAAGCAGGATAACATTTGCATAGGTAGTACTGTCAGTGTATTATAGTGCAGGAGAGACCTGAGCAGAAATAGATTGGACAACATACACAGCAGAGAAGCAGATGATATATAGTCTCCATACAGAATGCACTAGTTTACAACTCTATGATAGGTAATTAAGGACTGCAGCCATTCAGGGTGTAATAGCTTCCAGATGATGTTATAAAAAGTCCTGGGCTTCAGCTGACTTGATATATTACTACATTACTGATTATAACATTAATGGTTTAGGTTTTTCTGACTTTTTTAATTATATCATCTGGAATTTAACTACCATAACAGTTTGTTTCCGACAACTTCCATCCATTTGCAGAGAAAAATTTACTACATATCGACATGCTCAAACATTTCAAGCCGCTTCAACCTTTTGTTCCACAGTCACTCTTTAAAAGTGGCCTCTTCATTTTTGCACCAGACCCTCACTTTTACTCAACTTTGCAGGCACACTAGCAGCTGCAAATGCTTCCAGTTTGGAAAAGAAAATACAGTTGATCTCACTGTAGAGTACTGTATGAACTGCATCAGCTGATTTCCCAACACAGCCTTTAACAAACGAAAACAAAACATCCATATACAAACACACTGTCTCTCAGTGTCATAAAGACCCCCACTGTCCTGCGCCCCTCCTCTTTCTCAAAACAAAACACATTATTGAACATTCATTGTCACTTGACAATAGACTCTAGATCCACGCTGGTGGTACATACCACGCATGCCATGCACTTACTTCATCAGGGGTTTGAATCTCGCGCACACACACATCTCCTGTCACTCGTCACTGAATACTAATAGAAGTAGAAATGCCTTCAGTTGTCTCCAAATATGCTGAGAGCAACCTGTTGTGACAGGAGAGAGAAGAACAGAAATTGAGAGACTGATGGCTTCACTGGGGCAGAGAACGGTATCATAATGTTCTGATTTTTGTTGTTTTTGTTGTTTTTAGAATTGTTATAACCATAAATAAACTGCATGTGTGTGTTTCCTTATGTCATCGTCTCAGCATCATCCATGACACACTCCCATCTTCCCTGCCACGACTAATTTTGCCTCCCGTTGTCTTGCTGAGGCAGTGCTTTCTAAATATAACCTCTACATGTGTGTGCCTGTGTGTGTCTGTGTGTGGAGTGTGTGACACATACTGTTGGTTGTACCAATGTGGCTCTTTGGCGTTATTACAGAGTACAGGATGGTTACTTTGGCGAGGAAAAGCTGGAACAAATGTTTCCGGCCTTCCAGAGACTCATTGGTGTGTTGTTCAGAGCCTTGTTTACCTCACACAGGATGTCAGCCGGCTGCCTCTGAGCGCGTACTGTAGCGTATAATTCAGTGTGCACGGTCATGACATGTGAGATGTTAATGTCACCTACTGGACAGGAACAAGAAATTTATTAGCCTCATAACTGAAGGTTTATTTACAGTCCTAGCCATGTGAACTGTATTGTGACAATAAATAATGCATTAGTTAGATATTATTTAGCCTTCAAAGACTCTACAGCATGCATTTATCTGTGTATAGTACTGTATCTGTGACTGTGTAATACAGACTGTGCATTGTATATTGTATAACACTATACATCCGACAGTTCATATGGTGCGTAAACATATTATGTTCAATCATAGTGGGTTATATATCTCATGCTAAGATGTTGTGTTTATGTAAGTCTTTATTTCAACACATTTACAGAGCAATGCAAGTGTGAGTGTGCCAGCTTTGGTGTGACTGTATGCAGAGTAAATATAGGTACCTCTCTGAAATATTTACTTACAAATGGTTTATAAACTGTAACTACAGGCTTTAACAGTGGCTAATGAATCATTACCTGATGCTTTGTACATCAGTTATGAGAGCAACTTTTGTCAGGCCAGGTAGGTTGTGAAAAATCCCTTTTACTACTGGAAAATGCTCCAGAGGATGTGTGCCTTTTAAACATGTATTGATAAACATCAGCAAAATGTATGTTTCACAAACTCAAGAGTTTGAAAATTCAAATCATATATCTAGAAATGCATGATAAACTTTTTCCAATCAGATTCTGATACCTGAATTTGGACATCTGCTGATACCGATATTACCGGTGCTTTTCTGTGTTTTGAGACTAAAATATCTCCAAACTAAGGACATGTTGAGTCAACCAACTGTTACTAGCTCACTCAGTTCCAGACTGTCACAGGTTATGTGTAGTGGGGTCAGGGTCCAGCACAAGCTCCGCCTGTACAACTAACTCATTGTCACTTAGTAGAACTGGTACTAATGTTACTGATTGATTCGAAATTGATTAGTCCTACAGCATTTTGACTACGGCCTTAGAATTGCATGATTATATAGAGTTTTGATGATTCGTAAAAACATCACACTATGGCATCTTGATCGGTATGTGGATTGGTGGCGTCAGTCCAGTCCAGTCTGATGAAGAAATAAGTTCAGTATCGGCACCTAATTCCTTTTTTTAAAAGCATGTTTAAAAGTGTTGGCTATATAGCCGTTCTAAAGTCATCAAATATATCAGTGACAATGTAAAAAAACAAAAAACAAACAATAGGTTTACATCGAATATGTAGTTTCCGTAAAGGACTGGCTTAAGTAAAATGAGTCACATTGATTAAAAGTCTAAATACAGAGGCATAGCTTGTTGTTCTTGACCTATGAATATGCGAGTTTCTCTAAAGACAGAGAAGTGTTTGCAGTGTATTTGTGTCTCTCAGCCAAATGTGTCTTACAGCGCGTGTGCTTTTATTACTCATACAAAGATGCACTCAACAGTACACCTACTGTACATAAGTCTATTTTTGATTATTTGGCCTGTAGGCTATAGCAGATACCTGGACCTATTTATAGTCCACTAAATCTAATACCGACACTGCGATACTGTATCTGTCTTCCTGTGGGTAATACTCCTCCATCCAAAAATAGACGGTCACAGGGAAACATGCCGCTGTTCAGAGTCTAGCAGTCACGAGTCTACCTAAAAACAACTCCGGGAGATGGAAATAAAACTGAAAAGGTACAAACAGGAGGGGGCCGGAGGAGCAGCTCCGGTACCGGCAGTCGGACTCTGTGCCAGTTTGCGCTGTCAGGGAATTCCGGGGCCGTAGCTGACGTCACGCGTGTGTACGCCTCTGTCTCGCTGTGCGTGTGTTTGAGTGTGCGTGGCTCTGTCCCTTTAAAACAGAGCTCAGCGCAATACGATCCCTGCCCGGCTGCCTCTGAGTGTGAGGCAGAGGAGAAAAGGAGCTCGACGCGGAGAGACACGGACACAGACCGTCGCTGTACGGCGGAGGCAGCCATCAGACGGAATAATCCGCAGAATACAGAGAAGGAGGGACATCAGAGAGGCTCTCCGACCGTCAGACGGCTCAAGTTTCACGGCTGTTTCGAGAGGAAGCGGCGGAGACTAACAGGGATTACAGAGCTACAGCTCCGCTCCGCTCCGCCGGCCGGTCGGGAATTTCTCTGCAGGCTCGGAGCACCAAACTTGCGGATACAAAGACCATACAGCATACCGTGGACCTCGAAGAACCGGATACACGTTTCTATTTGGAAAATTATTTATTTCTGGTGCGTCCAGTGGAAAAATACTTGAATGAACGGTGAGTGCTGTTGTGAACCGGGAGCATTTTTAAAAGTCCAGTCGACTGTGTTTTGGTTGTGAGCAGGCAAGTTAGAGGGCTGTAAAGAAGAAGCCAGTGTTTACACGATCATCTTTAACGTGTGGAGATGTTTCATCTTTTTTATGAACTGTATACAGGTCGATTATGTGTTCTTGTTGATTACAATCGGCTGGGTTGTGATTCAAGATAACACTGAGTGAATTATCGTAATCAATGAAAGCGGAACCCTTGATCGTCTGTAATCGATGAGGTGGGGGAATTTCTCAGCCACAGGGTGACTCTTTAATCCCACGCGCGTGTATCTCAATTCAGCGAAATGTTTTCCTCACGACTGATCATCTCTACCGGGCATGTTTAATCATCCGGCGCACGTGAATCACAGTAATTTCAGTAAATTGGCTCTGGTGTGAATGTGGGGTTCATGGGACTTTTGGGGGGTCACATGCCCCCCAAAATAACCGCTCTAACTTTTAGGGTTTTGTCCCAGTGTAGTCAGAGTGTTCATGTTTCAGTTTAGAGTCCATCCCATAGAAATGTCTGATAATGACACTGAAGTCGTCTTAAACATCTGTCAATGAATGAGTGAAAATAGCGCGATCTTCAGATCTCGGGGTCTAGTTTGGTCATTGTTGTCCTGAAACTCATGATCAGCTCATGGTTAGGAAGGGGAAGGAGAGGTAGAGGACAGGGAGAGAAATTGCCTGTGTAAGGAGATCTCACGCCATTGTGTGTGTGTGTGTGTGTGTGTGTGTGTGTGTGTGTGTGTGTGTGTGTGTGTGTGTGTGTGTGTGTGTGTGTGTGGAGGAGTGGGGGTGGGCAGGATCACTGAGGTCGGCAGCCTTATAAAGTGAATGGATAGCTGCCACCCCCATCACCCCCCAGTCAATCCTTACGCACACAAAGAGCTGGATTGAAAGGAAGTGATTTGCATCACCTCGTTTTTTGGGGGGGAGGGGCGGTGTTTTGGTGCTGCTGCCCTTTACGTCTGGGTTTCAGTGGTTGTTGGTGCTCTGAAGTCTGACCACACAGTATTGTCTGGTCACCGCGGTGAGTTGTCCCGTTTACTGGGAACAGAAGTCCAGAGTGACGAACCGAAGTGACTTTTTGACTTTGAGACATGTTTCTGGTGCCCTTATCTCGGTCCACGCGCTCTATGACGTTAATGAAGCCGACAGCAGTCATCTGGGTTATCTCATGGTTAGTCCCCACATTATAACACGCCCAGCTGGCGCGCATGTCTGTTTGCGAGCCGTGCGTTTTGGATAGTCTGGACCGAAATTACGCACAGCGTTCAGTGATAATAACATTAAAACAGTGGAAGTTAAACGGGGATAAAGTGGACTAATTTGGGGGCGGGGTCGTGTCTTTTCTGATTATAACCAATAGTTGTTGATATTGCTGGTTATTATTGCTTCACCGCCCACAGACGTTAAGCGTTAGTCGCCTTTTTTTCACCAGTCGTCGGACAACAGTTGATGAGGATTTGTGGCTGGACGGGAGGCTTATTTGTCACTTTATTGCCCGCAATAAAAGAGCCCAGATCAGGAGTGTGCTGGCATGGGGTCGCGAAGAAAACAAAAGGAAAAAAAGAAATCCTTTGAAGGGTCACTTCCGATCTACCCGATCGATTGGTATGGAAACCAGCGGCGCGTTTTGTCCCCTCGTTTGAAGTCGGAGGTTGTAAAATGTTAAAGCTCCGATCGCTCCACACACTCTGCTGGCCGGCTGTGTGCTGCCTCAGCGCTCCCCCGCCCCCGCCTGTCCCGTGATCTCAATAGGAGCGTGTGTGTGTGAATGAACAATCGCCGCCCATTTTACTATAAGCGATGACGAACATGGAGGAATATTGAAGTGATACACACACACGCGCGCCAGGGGAGAAAGAGGGAGAGATGACGGTGAAAAGGAAGCTGCTAACTCAACAATAGTGATTGAGTCACACAGTTTGAGAAGAAGAGAAGTGTGTGTCAGGAAAGTTTCCCAATCTCACCCCACCCTGTCCCTATATGTGGTTTTGTTTGGTGTGTTGCAGGGTGTCCTAAGCAGGTTGAGGATTACTTTGATCTAATTAAGAATTTTCCTATATGTGTGCGGATGGCATGGGAAATGGGTCAGTAGGCTGCTTAAAGTGCTTACTCATCTAACACCACTCCGACCGTTGACAGGGATGAAACATGAGCTATGTGTGTGTTCCTTGGCTGTGTGACAGTTCACTAAGATTAGAGGGGCTTCTCCTGCCCCTTAACTACCTTTACTGTCTGCCTGTTATGCAAAAACAAATACAACTCTGTGTGTGTGTGTGTGTGTGTGTGTGTGTGTGTGTGTGTTTGGAGTTTCAAAGGGAAGCGGGTGGAGGAAGTGAATGGATGTCATCACGAAACGTCTGCTTGTGTTGTGCGACACCCTGCCGTTGCAGCCTTTCCAGTAAAGGGTGTCGTTTCTCCTCCAGAGAGCGATGCAAAAATAGAGAGAGGGAATAAAGGAGGTGTGGGACAACATCTGCCCTGTTGACGATTTCTCAAACACTCCCCACACACCCCAACAGGTCAGGCGTGAAAACACAAGTTCTTCTAAGTGTTATGGTTGGAAACGAGTTGAGGAATTTCCCGTAAATTCAAGTCGTCAGAAACGGGGAACATTTAAAGGGGCACTATCATAGCTATTCCAATAGCGCTCTGTTTTAATGATAGGCATTAAGTACAGCGTTATTTATAGTAAAGTACTAACTGAATATATTGCAGTACAGCTGGGCTTTGTACTGATCGGCTGCACTCACAGCAATAATGTACCTGCCAGTTTATGTCCTGCAGTGCATGCTAACACTTGAGCTCACCGAGCTATCCAGACAGCAGGATGAAAGTTAAAGAGTTTGGTCGGGCCAAAAACTCAGTCGACCAAGTGTGGAATTCCACCATGCAGTGTGAGACTGCCTACTGTCAACCCTCGCCTCTCACAGTGGGGGCCAGGCCCCAAAGAACAGGAAGCTAAACTGTAAGCAGTAAATTTGTGTAGGGTCCACTATATGTAAAGGTTTTTTTTCTTTTTTTAGAAATTTTAGGTCGATTGGGGATTTGACAAATGTGAAACACAAGAAAAATGTTTTTTTTTTAAAAAGACACATAAAAATAGAATGGTGCTCAAGCTGTAAAATATAATGTGATTATGTTTTAATGATCACTGGGGGAACATTGAGTCATTGTAGCAGAAACAAGACTAAAATGAGGCTAAATTTCAAAAAGGCCATAAAAGACCACAGAATAGATACAGTAAGAGTTCCACATACATATGCACATAAAAATGCATTATAGGTTTGAAATATAGAGAAACTGTTTGGATTGCAGTAATCACTAACATGTATGGATGAAGTCATGGTCCTCATTATTATATATTTCTCATTAGTGCCTAAGGAGCAGCAGGACCCTTCTATACTGCCAGCCAACCACAAGTCTCAGAAATCCATAACTATAAATATTGTCATACATGCAGCTGTTGTCTCGCTTCAGGTTCTGTTTTGGACCCGAGAGCTGTAAGGAAAAACAGATCATTGTAATTCGGTCCAGCAGTTTAGAAGTGAATTGAGTGAGAGCTTTTACAGGAGTGAACGATTCAGATGCAGCCACAAGCTGAGCTAATAGGCTCAACATGGCAACATTTTGAACAGAGAATCAACAATGATACTAAAGAAAAGCAGAATCTGGAGATTGAATCCATCCTCAGTGAGTAGAGCTGTGTCAGAGACGTCCTTTTGTCTGTTCTGCCAAGTGACAGAAAAAGTGAAAGTTTTTCCTCTTAGTTCAGTTCCTCTCTATTATCTTTGGCTCTTTGCCACTGATGATGATGCCACAGTGGAAGGGATGTGTGCAAGCCTACACACTGTGTGTGTGTGTGTGTGTGTGAGTCATACACAGCTACACACACTGTCACACCTTGGAAATAGTTTTTTTCCCTTCCCTTTTTACCTCCTGTGACTACTTTTCCCCACCTCAACCACGCTGGCAGAAGAAATGATAACTCAGCCAGTCAGGAAGCCCCGGTGCATCATGGGAGATTTATCAAAAATGCCTGAAAGATCAACAGCATCAGTATTTGAGGAATCTGTAAACAGGCCTTGGATATTCTGGACTAAATGAGCACCGCTATAACAAAGACGGTCAGCCTGCGTCACAGTTGTTCAGGTCAAAATGATCGTTGCGTAATTACAAGGACTGTAAAAACAACGCTGCTCCGGCCATCTGTACACATGCTGTCATTAACTCTGATGCATATAGGACTCACACACATGTCCATGTGTTTTTTTTGTCATTCAGACACACACACAGACTGCTGATGAGACATAATGTTGAGTCCAGGGAGGAAGAGGAAGAGGGTGGTGTGTGTGTGAGGTCAGCCTGTCCTGTGTCTCAGTAAACATGTTGATCATAGCTTTATAGCTGTTCCTCTCTGTGGCTATCTCTGCCTCTCTAGCTCAGTTTAATAACTGTTAGTGAGAACGCAACTGTTACCATGGGAAACAGTTGCTTGTCTTGTTTAGTGTATTTCTGTGCGTGTGCGTGTGCGCGTGCGTGCGTGGTAGTCCTGGATGTGGATTCGAAGCATCAGGAGAGACACAGCAGTATGACGGAGGGGGATTTTCAAGGCCGCTCTTCCTCTAAATATAGGCAACGTGACTTTCTGTTTTGTCCTGATCTTCTGGTAGTTTTGTGAAGAAGCAGAATGTTTGGGGGCTTTTGAGGTTGCTCAAGTGTGGAAATCGAGAGTGACAACGATCAAGACATTGTCAGTTGTCAATGAGACACCCACGTCCTCTCAGATTTCCTGTCTGTCGGGATTTACACGCCGTTTTCCTTTCTTTAGAGCCACAAGCCAGGTGTTGAGTCATTCCTTTTATTTCTGTCTCACACACACAGACAGGAACAGGCCCCAAAGTCTGTCGAGAAATTTCTGCTTCTGTGAAAATTAACCAAGGAGCAAGAGTGACTGAGAGGAGGAGTTATTGAGTGCACAGACACTCATTCTGTCATCATATGTTTGTCATTCACTTTTACCAGAAGCTAAAAAGAGGGCAAACAAGGCTTTTCACTGAACACCCAGAATCAGAGCCAAGTAAATGGCTTTTGAAGTCCTTTGACTGTCTTGTTTTTGTTGACGAGGCTTGTGTGAGTCATGAGTTGGACACACGTGCCGTTCACACAAGATGACTGTGTCTGAGGTGTATTTTAGGAGCCATGACTGAAACCTACCAGGTTTTTGACTTGACTCTCACATCTGCAGAGACTCGTATTAGTCACATACGTTCACTTTCATCAACATTTTAACAGTCAAATGGCTTCTGCAGACACACTAAAACACACAGACAGTTCATATCTTTACAACAGGAAGCATCAGCCTTCAAACCCCTCCCCAAGGCTTCTCTCTGACACACACACACACCCCTGAGGGAGGCCTACTTCCTGTGGTTGTGACGACAGCTTCCTCTCCCCTCTGAGCTGTTCCCCTTCTCTTTAACGTCACACACACACGTGCATCTGATCTGTGTGTGCGTGTGTGTGTGTTAGTGTGTGTGAGAGAGGGAGATAAAAAAGAGAAGAACCACAATAACCCAGTTGTGTGTTGTCAATCACAGGCCCAGATGTCAGGGTGGGAGTGCAGGAGACAAAAGGGGCCTCATGTTTTCATGTTTTTCTACCAGCCCCCCTCTTCCTTTTTCTGTTTCTTTTTCCACAAACAGATGAAAATGTAGTTCAACTGTTTCTCGTCACAGTGTCACTGTAGGTCCGGAAATCAACATTTTAATCTCTTAGATGCCTTGCAGCCCAAGCGGTTTTTTTAGGCTTAATAAAAAAATCAATGGAAAAAGAGGTGGTGTCAAGCCAACCAGACAGGCTGACCACCAACAGCCAAAATGAAAACGGTGGTTGAGAGGTGGTTGCTCCCTGCCAGAGGCTTCTCGCTGTTGTTTCAAAACCTACCGAATGTTGAAATAAGGAGCATTGTCAGGCCAGCAGAAGTTAAATGTGAGAATGTCGTACTTTCCTCTCCCTGTGCTGTACAGCGCCTCTCTGACACAGCCTGAATGTAGAGCACATGTAAGGGAGAGCAAATATAAGTCAGAATGAGACAAAGTAAGACTAATAAGGGCTTCTGGCCTGTTATGGCTGGCTGGTGTGCTGCTGCTGCTGCCGCTAATGAGCGTAGCGATGGCCTGGGTGCCACTAGGTGAAGGGTTCGGTCAGCACTTTGTCCCCTCGATGAAGAGTTGTGTAGTTGAGATGGATGGTAGCAGGAGATAATCGTCCATCATGGAGGTTAGATGTTTCTGTGTTTGTGTGCAGGAACAATGTTTGCCTGCCGTGTCCTCAGCTGACCCATACTGGGCTGACTGAAAGTGTGTGTGTGTGTGTGTATGTGTGTGTGTGTGTGTGTGTGTGTGCGTGCGCGTGTGTGGACGTGATGAATTTAGCCCGCATCATCGTCTTGGAACGGCATTCGCTGACGTTTACACACGCACAAACAAATAAACACACGCGTACACGCAGGGTGCCTGGCAACGAGGTGGAGGAGGACGGATGCAGGGGCTGGCTGTTCCTCTGTTCCACACGGTGTGTGTGTGTGTATGAGAGAGAGAAATGCATGGTGTTTCCTTCAGAACACAATCTCTATCTGGGATGATTATGTAATGGCCAAATGGAGTAGAGAGGGTGAGGGAGGACAGAACAACAGAGAGAGAGAGAGAGAGAGAGGGAAGGAGGGCGACAGGACCATGCATGGCCTTTCCGTCATCCTCTGCCAGAACTTTGTTTCGCTCAATTCTCTGTTATCTGCCATTTCTCTCAGCCTTATCTGGTCACTTCTTATCAGCCAGGCTCCACAGTGACTCTACCAGGACAGTAACACTCTCCAGCCACCTACCGTTACCCCCTCAAGCCTTTAGTTTTCAGTGGTCTCACCCTCTCTCACACTACTACCTCTTGCTCTTTCCCCGGGCACTATTGATTAACACTACCATGCTGCAAAAAGTCAAACCTCCAGTTCAACAAATCATTTATCTTGTATCGATTCTTAAATCTTAAAATGTTATTAAAGCAAGTAGTAAAAAGATTTTTCAGGAATGCAGGAAAGAAGTCTTTACACTTGGGCCCATGGATATTTTTTGCAGTGTACGCCCTTACTGCCTCCCCTCGTCTCTCTCCAGTCTATTTTCCTCTCATGGCCTCAGTGTGGTTGTCTGGCTGGGGACCAGAGCAGGCCAGTGGTTGGCAGGGTAGGGTGAGAGTAAATAAATTAAGGCTACTGCAAAGACACGGATGTCATCTGTACATCTTAATTTCAACCGTTTGTTCCCCCCAGCTCATGTTAGTGACTAAGGAAGCTTCCCTGTTCACAGCCACAAGCTTGTATCTTTGGTTTGTGTGTCACGTGGGATTACGTTGGATTTATTTATTTTGCTTGTGTTTCTTTGTTTGATGCCACAGAGGATTCAACAGAGCTCCTTCGTTTTCCTTGTACCTCGTTGGTTGACGACGGTTGGCACAGCTTTGTCTCTTTGCCAAAGCTCCCTGCTTGGCCCCGCCTCCCAGCTGATAGCTGGTGTTGCCGGGACAATGACTAACTTGCATAACTACGACAACGAGGGTGTTGACAGGAACAGCTCTTTGATGTTGGGTGTCTATGGAGGGGGGAATTTACTTTCAAAAGATGTATGGTGGGGGAATTTTTGATGCATCTGTGAAGTGTGTAATCTGTTTGGTAATAATTGGTAAATATATCAGCTGTGTATGCTTTCATTAAGGAGACAAGACAACAACTGAAGTCCTTAAACAACTTTCACTTAACCTAGATTTAGTCTCTGTTCAGAGCTGTATGTAGGAACACTGCTTGTTGTGGTTAGATTGAGGAGTTAAAGTCAAAGAAAAAAATCTCACTTCAGTGCTTGAAGAGTTCAGAGTAGCACTGAAGTTGTATAATTTCTCAGTCAAAATTCAACCTTTTTTCCCTCCAGAGTTATAAACAGTTACCTGAAGGTTTCGCGAATCCAAAACAGTTTGATCAATATGTTCGTAGAATTTGCCCCATCGTTTCTCTTGAACTTGTGGTCAGGTAGTTTGATTCTTCCCTTGGCCATGAAACCCCCTGCAGCGCTCTATCGCATCCTGTTTGTCTACCTAAACACACATACACACACAATCAATGCATGCTGCGCACTTCATAGGAAGCAGAAATGACATCACAAAGTCCGAGAAATTCCCGCAGCTGTCACATCGGTGACGGCACAGGAACACGCCCCCGGTCACCTGACTGTAAGCGGTGTCCCAGGAGGGCGGTGTTTAGGCTGAGTGGTTTGGGGTAAGCCCTCTTTCAGGGCGCTGAGTCATCGGGGGGTTCCCCGATAAATGAAATGCGTAATACACAGACGCACTATCACCGATTTCTCCCTACACGTACAGTACTGAATATTAACTCATAGCTGATGTAACCACATGTCATCATTTTGGTATCGTCTGATAGAACCTGAGCTGGTATGTAACACTGTCTGCCGTCCGTGTGCACTATCTGGTTTCAGAGTACCGAGTTTCTCACACTGTGCTGGTAGAGTGGCTGTGAGCAATGTGATAGCCAGGGCAGCAACTGGTTTAGACGACCGTTTGGTCACAACAGACATAAACACACACCCTCTATAAAAGTGGTAATTACAACCTCGCCACTGTGTCCCTGTCTGCACTCACAGCTGGGTCTCTTACTAGATTTCTCTTTGTATCTCTTTCCTCATTTTTCTCATTTGAAACTCTAACCCTCACCTCCCCTCCCTCCTTTGTCCATAATGCCATGTGTTTTTATTTTTTTATTATGTTCCTCCGGCGCCACTCTTTCACGTGTGATAGTTGACTTAGTCAGGTCGGCTCTTCCTGTTAGAGTGAGATCAGCCTCGTTTGAGTCTGCTCGCCCGCTAAGCTGCACAGTCAGTCTCACCATTGTGTCTGTGTGAGAAGAGAAAGAGCCCCCCCCTCGCCCCATTGTGTCGACCTCCCCGCTGATTTACCCCTTTGCCTCTGAGCCACCTTCAAGTTTCCACACTGCTCTGAAACCAGGCGTCACCTCAGAAGTCAGAAAAGCAGGAGGGGTGAGAGCAGTGACGATTCGCTGCCTAGAAAGTTAGAAAAGAGACACAGCAGGACAAAAAGAAGTTGTCAGTTCATATTGAAAGCAAAGACCACCCTCAGCCCTGAATCATATCACATGCTTTGAAGCTTTAGGTTCATGGCAGTTTTGATCACAACTATGAGTACTGTGTTTAGTGTGGCTTCGTGTTGTTTTCATGACAGCTTGACATGAATGTTTTTGTCTTCTCTGTCTTTCAGGGTTCAGGAGACCCCAGAGAGATGATTGGCAGCCGAAGCTGAGACTTAACACAACTGTGAATCAATAACTTGGTGCTACTCTAAAAGGTACGCTCAGCATGAGCATGTGTCTGCTTCAGTATGTCTCAAAGCATGTTGTGTTCAGTCCTGACAGTTAGCCTATCTTCACATAGCAGCAGAGCCTGGTGGATGATGATCCCTGTGAGGTGCAAGAGGAGAGATGTAGAGGGGTATGTGTGTGTGCGTGCATGCGTGTGTGTGTGACTGTATAGCACCCCTCCTGAAGAGCTAAAAGTGTGCAGCGATTGAAATATCCCCTACTGGGCTTTAAATAGAGAGAGAGATCCAGAGATGGTGGGAGGAGGAAAGGAAGAGAAGAGGAACTGGTGGGAGGAAGGACTGCGTATGACCAGAGCTAATTTTGGAAAACTGGTGGAAGAGTGCTGTGCTGAGCAAGAGGAATGAATCATAAGCTGTGTGTGTGTGCACGTCTACACTCCAACTAATGCATTAAGCATAACTTGTCACATACTTCAAGATGTTAGCATTATGTCCCTTGAACAGTTAAAGCTGCAATTGAGTGAACATCTGGTTTCTTGTACATTACATTACCAATCAAATATACTTGTCTGATGGGGTTTCGAAATCTTTAAATTCTCAAAAAACTCAAATTTCTTAAAGATTTTAAGTGATTTCCTCGGTTACATCTTCAGTACAAGTATGTGTTTGTTAACATTAGTTCTAAACAGCAGTGGTGAATGTATAGGTGCGAATACATCCTTCTCAGGTTTTGTCAGGGATCTCTTTTGTTGTCTCTTTTGAATCGAGGTACTTTGAAACACAGGCTTCTTTGTATCTTGACACCTTCTGTCTTTTGTATTATGTGTGTGTGAGTGAGTGAGTGAGTGTGTGTGTGTGTGTTTGTGTGTGTGTGTGTCCGGTGTTTCAGAGAGCAGGGAGGGGAGGGAGTTATCTCTCAGCTTCTTTCATGCGTTCTCTCCTCAACCGCTTTCCTTTGTGTCATCTCGGTGTATGTGTGTGTGTGTGTGTGGGAAGGTGTGTGGGCGTTTTCATGGCACCGTTCCTGCTCTCCACTCCACTCCACCTCCCTCCATCCCTTCCCTCTTCTCGATCTCCATCTTTTCTCCTTAATCTATCCTTCCATCCTGTTCAGACCGTCTGTCGCTGCTGCCCCCCTCTCCCTCTCCATCACGCCTGCCGTAATGAGATTAAACCTTAGTGTATCCACCGGGCATGCACACACACTTTATACACACACCCTTCAGAGCGCTGCAGCACACACACACACACAATCATCCACTTAAGAGAGCACACTATTCTCTCTCACATGCACTAAATCAGCACAAGCCCAAGACGACCATGCAGCTTGCACACTTGGCATTGCTTCCAACAGCACACACACGCACACACACACAATTGGCATGTGACCAAGGCCTCTCACTCTTAGTCTTTCCCTCTGTCTCTTGTTATCAGGAGGCCCATGGTAAGGATTACAGTAACCCCAGGTCTGTCCTTATAGGTGAGCTCCCCACTGAGCCATCTGGGCCCCAGTAATAATCCTGTTCTACTCCGACTGGCTCACTGACGCCTCCTACAGGCTGACTGGCTCATAGCAGCCTGATACAGACAAAGACATCCATCATGATTTGAGACTTCAAGCAAATTTAAGTTAGGCTTATGTCGCTTCAACGGTAGTTGAATGAGAGTTGGATGTAAATAAGGTTAAAGAAAGGGTTTATCTCAGGTTTCCTCTGCAGTCTCACTAAGCTCTCCCCTGCCCTACATTCTACTCCTCTCTGCTGGCAAGCTCTCCAGTTCACACACATACACACCAGCTAGCCTATATAACAGAGCCCACTGGCATTTATTGACTTTTCAGTGCGTCTCTGTCTCGCCTGTTCTCATAGTGGCTCTCCTGTTTTTCTGTCTTTGCAGCCTATAGGCTTTTGGGTTCTTGGTGCTTCAGCAGTCTGACAGTACAGATATTCTCAGTGTTGGAGTGAGGCCCTCTCTGTGCTGCAGTGGAGGGCTTCACAAACACAGCTAGTTTGGTGAGTAAGAGCTCTCTCATTCACTTAATAACATACATTTTGTTGTAAGTATATGATATCTAGTTCATCAGGCTGTAATCCTAAAAAAAGTCTGCAGTTTGCAGTAGATTATAGAAATATAATGCAATACATGTCGAAATATGTTCATGTTAATCAAGGAATAACATTTCAAATAACTAACGTCTTTTAGATTGCTATATTTAAGTCAGAGGAGAGATGAGATAAGTAAATACATTTCTGAGTCAGAATCCCTCAGCTACAGCCTATAATTTTGATGGGCTAACGAGTAATTGTAGCGCAATAGATTTTTAAGGCCATCTTACGAACCCTGGCATTTGCTCCATAATGACACATGATGCCATTTGACCACAAATCCACCAGATGCCATAGTATTAAAAAGATCATGTAAAGATATTTATTAAAAGTTTCAGGTAATTTACACATTTTTTAGGAGTGAATACAGATTCAATTTTACTGATGGTTTGTCTATATGTTAATTTACATCCACAGGCTGGATGCATCACGCAGTAGAGCAGTTTGGCGGGCGTGGCACACGGGATTCCTTCCCTTTGGACGGACTCAACCGGGGACCATGGGCTCCCGTGGGCGGCCGCGCCTGGCAGCCACCTGCCAGGTCTGTAGCCATGACAACACCTACAGAAACTTTAACAAACCTGTTTGTTAACTTAAGTCCATCAGGTTTAACCTGTAATTAGAGTGGTCGAGCTCCATGGTTTACAGCAGAACTGAAGTGAAAGCTGTAATCTACTTAACAACCTTGGTGTGAAAACGACTAAGAAATGTCATCTGACTGTACTATGTGTGCTGTTCCTCATCAGGTGTTCGCCTGGAATGAACCAACACCAACTTCTTTCCCATCTACCTCCTGGTCCTATGGGCGGACTGAACCATCCCAATAAATTCTTTAGTAATGGGTAAGATGAATTCAATTTTGAAAGCAGAGGGTAATTAATTTACAGAAAATTATGTGATGAAACAACCTTGTGGTATCATTTTTTCCCCGTTTGTTTTCCATTACTTTACGCTTTTGTCTTTTTTTGGCTGTTAAGGCCCATGCGAGGAGGTGAGAAGCTTGAGCTCCAACAGCCAATGTTACCAAGTCTACAGAGGGAGCAGCAGAGACCTCCTCCTCATCATCTTCATCCTCCACCTCCCCACAGAGCATGGGAGCAACTAGGTCAGCTATATGATTCCCACCTCCCTCCTCAAGGACATCCTGGCATGCCCCTGCCCAATGAGCACTCACTTCGTCTCCATAATGGAGGCTATGCAGGCAGCAGTGGACCTCCCCCCAACCCTCATCATCCCCCCAGCAGGCCAAACCAACTGCTGAAGGTGAGTAACCGTGCTTCAAGTGATTTCTTGGCAGATTTAGTGTCAAAAGACGCATTTTCATAGATGAAACAAAGGACTCTGTTCATGGTTTAATTTATGTTTACTGTCTATTTTAGTTTGGGGGTCCTCAGGAGCAACATATTCCCCGGGGTCCACCATTGCTGGGAGATGAGATGTGGGCTCAGGTGCATCAGGTAGGAGCTCTTTAATTGGCTATGATCATATTTCATCATCCATACGGCAGAACGCTCTCTATTCTGGCTGTCATTTCTTCTGCAACCAGACGGATGAAAGATACTCTCCATTCAAAGCCACTGTCACTGAGCTTTGGCTGAATATTTCAGCAAAAGAATGTTTTTGAACTGACACTGCAATAATTGCACTAGTTTTCTTCATCTGCCACAACACTGATCCTTTGGTTTTTCCATTTCACAGCAGAGGGGCTACCCAGGGAAGATGGTGGGGGGCCAGCTGAAGAGACCGGGCCCTCCATTGGGAGAGCACTCTGTTATTCAGCACACTCCTCCACCATCACTGCACCCGTCCTCTCGCCCAGCTGTTGAGGACTGCCCCAGCCCCAGCAAGAGGAAAAAGAGTTCGGATCAGGTAAACAACAAGAACATTTTTTTTTTCTGTTATAGCAAAAGAGCCACAAGTGGCAAATTGTAACCATAGTTCTTGATTTTTGCTGCATTTTTTGTTTGTCATTTTTGTAAGTTGTATATTTGAATCATGTCCCGCTCCCCGTGCAGGTATCCCATCCTGGACTGCAGCGTTTCCCTGGACAGTCTTTGTTATCTCAGCCCCAGCCGTCAGTCCACCACCTCCCTCCAAAACCTGCCTTCTGGAACCCCCTTCACAAGAACAACAGCACTCCTTGGCAGCCCCAGACTTCTGACCGCAAGAACCCTCCATCACAGGAGTTCCAGGTCCGAACAGTAAGAAAAAGTCCTTTCATTAGACATGTGATTATTAAGTGTTTTACTATTGACTGTAATCAACGGGTAAACTGTTATTGGATTGAGCGGTTTTATATCGATTCTATTAGCTGTCTGAACCTGACAGTATTGTTTGCTGTGTTGTAAATACGTTTATATCATCCTCTGTTTTACAGGAAACCAACAAACAAGGAATGGGCAGCTACACCCAAAAGTCCTCTCCTGCCACTTCAACCCCTTCAAACCTCTCCCCTCTACCAAACTCCTCTCCTGGAAGCTACAACCAGGGATGTGCTCCTCAGCTCCAGAAAGACACATTCCAACCTCAGGCTGTTAACCAGCAGTCCCCTCACTCCTCCTATCCTAGCCCTAGCTCCAAACTGGGGCTAGCTCCACCCTGCCAGGCCATGGAGTCTCATGGTCCCCGCAACCAGAGAGGCCCTCTCATTGGGGGCCAAGGTGGCAGACAAGCTACCTCTCACACTGCATCCACCCCAACTAGGGGAGACAGAGATCAACACGTACATGCCCAGTCGTCACCAGCAAACCCTCCTGCAACCAGCAACAACAGCAGCAGCGGCAGCAGTGTGCCTTACAGCCACTTCCAGCCTCATCCAGGGCTGGGGCACCAGGGTCCCCCTCCTCCACCTCCTCCTGCCAGCAGCACCTCAGTACCTCAGCAACAGCAAAGTGGGCCCCATGAGGCCTGGAGATACCAGAGCAGGCCCAGCAGTCACTCTCTAGTGAGTACAAATCATTCATACTCACTTGTACCATGTCCATATCAGTTTGTTCTTCTGATGTCATGAGTGTTATTTCATATAATGCAATAGGTGTTTTGACTCAATTGAACTGTTACGCTAACTGCAGTTGTTACAATAGTGATTGATCAAATTAATTGATTGTTCTGTATGTCTCTTCAGGAGTCGGGCATCTACAGGCCTCCAGGACTGCTACCTCAGCGCCAGCAGAGCCACAATCAGGTCGTGGATAGTCGGGTTCCAGGTCACTCCCAGCATCACCATCATGTCAGCCCACCTTTGCCCCCAACCAACTCCACTCCAACTTCTGTCATCACCCCCAATCTTCCTATATCACAGGCCTCCTGCTCCATCGGTGGTTACAGTGGCAGCTCTAGAGGTGTTACAATGGCTGGTATATCTTCGCTAACCACATCACCCCCTGCTGGTTGCCCTGTTAACAATGGCAGCAGTATTAACAGTTGGCAGAGAAGAAGAGAGCCAGTGCCCCAAACTTCGACCAATGGCATCACTAGCCCCACCTCTCAGATGGATGCTCTGATGCAGCCAGGATGTCACAGAGGCCAAGCTGCCACTGCCAACCAGTCTCACCAACAGGGGCTGCCCAGACCACAACAGCAGGGATCCACCAAGCCACAGCCCATGAAGGGGAAGACATCATACTACACTCAGGCTGAACTGGAGCAGAGTCCTGCATTTTCCTCATCATCTTCATTGTTCTCCTCAAGGCACCAGAGGGCAGGGGACAGTGTGATCACAAGCAGAGTTTCAAATCCTCTTCCTAGCTCTCCTACTACGTACTGCCCAGCTCCTCGCTCCACTGTCAACTCTGCCCCTCAGCCATCCAATCCAGCCCTGTCCTCCAGACTGCATCATCAGCCACAATCTGCTTCGACACAGGCGTACTCTCACCCCCAGTTTCGTCCACCAGCTCCAACCGCTGTCCCTCGATCCATTGAAGAGGCTCTAGACAAGCTCGACGCCGAGCTTGAGGGTCACATGCAAGCCGAAGAAAGGAAGAAGAGGGACAGAGAGGAGCAAGAGAGAAAAATGAGAGAAGAGGAGAGGCGGAAGAGAGAGTGGGAGATGAGACAAAAGCGGGATGAGGAGAGGAAAAGGAAAGAACTGGAAAAGAAGGAGGAGGAGAGGAAGAAAAGAGAAATGGATAGACAAGAGGAGGAGAGGAGGAGGAGAGAATGGGAGAGGCAGGAGCAGGAGAGAAAAAGGAGGCAAGAAGAGGAGCGGCGGAGGAGAGAAGCGGAGAGGCTGGAAGAGGAAAGGAAAAAGAGAGAACGGGAGAGGCAAGAAGAGGAGAGGAAAAGGAGAGAATGGGAGAGGCAAGAAGAGGAGAGGAAAAGGAGAGAATGGGAGAGGAAAGAGCAGGAAAGGAAGAGGAGAGACTGGGAGAGGCAAGAGGAGGAGAGGAAGAGCAGGGAGGCAGAGAGGCAGGAGAGAAAGAAGAGAGAATTGGAGAGGCAGGAGGAAGAAAAACAAAGACAAAGAGATTTGGAGAGAAAAGAGGAGAAAAGGAGGATGGAGCGAAAGAGGGAGGAGGAACTGTGCAGCGCAAAAGGTAAAGAACAAACTGCTATTGAAAATTTGGAGAGACTGCTCTCTGGCAACTCCTCCTCAACACCCCCACCTCCTCGTCTGTCTTCTGTTACTGCACCTCCTTCAGGTTCATTGCCCCCCAACTCCCAGGCTTCTCCCCCCTACCCTTGGCTAAGTCGTGGCGGCATTCCCTCTTGTCCACCAGGCCAAACAGCCACCACCACTACTCCTGTAGAGAGGCTGCGGCCGCCCCCTCTTACACCCCAGACTGAATATGCCAGAGAAAAGCAGCGGCAGAGAGAGATGTGGAGCAACAACGGCGGAACGACTTTCAGTCCCTCATCAACACACAATACCTCAGGGATGAATCAGTCAGTATACCCCAACAAGCCCCCGGCAATGCAAGCCGCACCCAACCAATCCAAAGACTCAGCTAGGGACAGGGACAGCAGCCAACACTCTCTCCCTACCTTAGCACTTAGAGAGCCCCCCAAACTCTATCAGGCTTTTCCCAGAGAAAATCTTCCACCACCACCTCAGTCCTCCAGCTCCACTAGGGGTGTCCTCAACAAGCAGGTGACGGGAAGTGGTTTGGAGACTGCCAGCAGCTGTGGCACCGACTCTGACAGTGCTCAGTTTGAAGAAGAGCCGTCCGAGTTGTCCACATTGTTACCTGATGGTCTGGCTAATATCATGGCTATGCTGGATGAATCTATCAAGAAGGAAGAGGAGATGTATAACACTGAAAAGTCTGGGTCGACTGGTCTCCTGGACAACTTTTCACCGAGCATTCAGCCCATCAACAGCTACCTGTGTGCTCCAGATCTGATTCCAGCAACAAAGCATCAGCCCAACCAGGAAGACTTTGGATCCAATCCACACGCTAGCCCTCCTGTGCTCAGCCGCCAAGGCTCTCTGGCATCTCCTTGCAGCCGAACATCCTCTCTCAATGAGGAGGATGAGGATTACCTTAAACCTTCTCCTAATGTTCCTCTCAACCATAAACAGTCAATGGATATGGGAATGGGAGTAGGGAACACCAATTACCGCCACAGTGACCTGGCTAAACTTTATGGCCTCCCTGAGCAGACTAAAAGTGAGGCTGATGAGGAGGACGATGAGGAAGATTCTGAGACCCCATCCTGTTCTCCACCACCCCAAAGACCCCACCTTCATCAAACGGGTGTAAACAGTATGTTCAAATCCCTGGCAACAGTCCTAGAGAGCCAGAAGTATGCTTACCGTGGTGGGCCGTTTGGGAGACCCCCTCCATCAGCACTGGTTGGGGTCAAATATTCCTCTTCACTGTCACTGGGTCCTGACATCTGCCGCCAGCAGCAAGGCAGTTCTCCCACGTCTGATTCAACCAATCCACCATTCAGTCCGGCTGTCCCACCTTTGAAATCCTCTCCTCCTCTGCTGGAGAACAAGAAACTGAAAATAGAGGATACTGATATTTGGAGAGATGATGAAGAATCAACGGAGGAAAGATTCAACTCTACCAAACATGAGAGTATTCCTACCATAAGTCCTATTAAGGTGGTCAAGGAGGAGCAACTGCTGACAACCATCTCTGAGTCTTCTCTGGCAGAGTTGGGCAAGAGTTGCGAGGTCATGCTCAGTCGACAGTCACTCCCTAACAAGAACTCGCTTGATAAGTCTGATATCAAAGTGGAGGACAGACACAAACCTGAGAAAGTGAAGGAACACAGAGAAAAAGACAGAAACAGAGAGAGGGAGAAAGAGAAGAAGAGGAAGCATGGTCACAGCCACAGTAGCAGCAGGAAGCACGAAGACAGGAAAGAAAAGAAAAAGCATCGAGAAAAGAGAGAA
Organism: Pagrus pagrus; assembly: GCF_965226575.1. Lineage (NCBI taxonomy): Eukaryota > Metazoa > Chordata > Actinopteri > Spariformes > Sparidae > Pagrus > Pagrus pagrus. The sequence goes on along the minus strand of NC_140204.1, from coordinate 17,365,071 downwards.
GAGATGGCAAACTCTTCTTCCTCTTCATCGTCTTCCTCTCATTCCAGCTCCAGCCACAAGCGGCACAAGGATGGCAAGAGCCATAAGGAGAAAAAGGATCGTAGAATTCTTGGTGACCTCAACCTCCAGAGCAAGGAGGGGTCTGAAAAGAATCGTGGTCATTATGACGCAGATAAAAAGAAGCGCAAGGAGGCATCCGGTGCTAGCTCCAGCAGTGAACAGGAGCATGCAGAAGGTTCTTCCAAGCACAAAAGTGGCTCTGAATCTGGTTCCTCATTAGGTTCAACAGACTTCTTGAAACTGAAGGCACTGTCAGATGGGCCACCCAAGGAGCTGAAGATTCGCCTGATTAAAGTGGAAAGCGGGGACCGGGAGACATTCATTGCCTCTGAGGTGGAGGAAAAGAGGATCCCACTGGAAGACATCTGCATCAAGAACACTGCAAGTGAAATCATCAGGTCCTGCAAGTAAGTACACTGTAGAACGTTACTGAAAATACAGCTACTATTAAATTTCACTCAGCCTTTTTTCATAACTCAGGGAATCATTAAACTCATAAATGTTGGCACCTTCCTTCATACTACCCAGTGTGAATTGCCTTTCTGATATTCTTATGAAGAAGTATTTAAGAATTAGGTCATCTATTTGCCATGAACAAAGACAAATCATCCATCAGGTGGCTGTTATGCACAGTACTAATAATAGAAAGTTGTGTTTTGTACTTTTGCATCTGTTAACTTATTATCTTCTGTTCCAGGGGAGCCAGAGTGAAAGGGAAGTTCAGAGAATCTTACTTGCTCCCAGCCTTCTCTGTCAAGCCCATCATGACTTCAGAGGAACCCATACCTAGAGAGAAACTCAACCCCCCTACACCCAGCATCTATGTACGTCACTGTGTCCACAACATTTTATCCATCATTATACATTGTAGTAAACAGTCAAGTCCGATTATAGACCAAGTAGTTTTAATCAGAAAAGCACACAAACAATACATTCTTTACAGCAACAAAAGTTAAGTGGCCTAGTATGTAGTGTACACTGATAGTGGGTGATGAGACACATGTGCTGCCACCTTGTGGCGATTCATTGTAGATGAAGACACATAAGCAGCAACGGTTTGTTACAGTGAACTGACAAGATTTTTCCTACCTGCAGTTGGAGAGTAAGAGGGATGCCTTCTCACCTGTGTTGCTGCAGTTCTGTACAGACCCCAAAAATCCTGTTACTGTCATCAGAGGCCTGGCTGGATCTCTCCGACTCAGTAAGTTTACACATTACATTTATGTGCCTTCAAAACACATGGTAAGCCCTCCTGATACATCTGGGTTAAAGAAATTGTGAATCCAAGTATCTAGCTACTAAATACAGTCTTCCATACAGACCTGGTTTTGACTCAGTTATACACAAATATATCATGGATTTGCATCATCACTACTGCTCTCTTGTCTAAGCAATTGCATATCTGACTCAGAAGTATGTTCCCTCTAATTGTTTTTAGACCTGGGGCTGTTTTCTACAAAGTCACTAGTGGAAGCCAATGCGGAGCAGGCGGTGGAGGTTAGGACTCAGGTGCAGCAACCTGCTGATGAGAACTGGGACCCGACTGGGACAGGTCAGACATGGCCGTGTGAGAGCAGTCGCTCCCACACCACCATCGCAAAGTATGCCCAATACCAGGCCTCCAGCTTCCAAGAGAGTCTGCAGGTATGTGTTCTACTACTGCTGCCATCACTATTTCTCTGTACTTGTATAGTGTATATTTCAGTTAAATTGTTATGTCAGGACTTCCATGTTTGTGCATTGTGCCGTGATCCAGCTGTTAAACATGTGATCTGTGTCTTCAGGAGGAGAAAGGCAGCGATGAGGAGGATGAAGATGATGATGAGAAGGAAAAGAAGCCATCCAACAGTTCTGAAACTCCCAGCAAGGACATCCCTAAAGAAAGTGGCAGGTAAAGTGTTAAAAGAGCAAAAAGTTGACTAACTCACTCAATTGTTTTGCAGTTTGTAGTAATACATAGATGTGTTTCTTTTCCTCAGTGCTGAGCAGAAACCAGTGGGGAAGATCATTAAATTTGGTACCAACATTGACCTCTCGGATCCCAAGAGGTGAGCAACCTACACATTTCACCCACATTTATGTAGCAACATATAGGAGGTCTCCTTTTTTATGCATTGCCCTACAATGGTCATGTCTCAATACTGCAGCATGATTGTGACAAAAGCTCCTTTGTACTATTTGACTATTTACTACATACCTGTTGTCTCCACTTAGGTGGAAGTCCCAGCTTCAGGAGTTGCAGAAGCTGCCAGCATTTATGCGTGTAGCATCCAGTGGAAACATGTTGAGCCACGTTGGACACACCATCCTCGGCATGAACACTGTCCAGCTCTACATGAAGGTCCCAGGAAGCCGAACACCAGGTAAAGGACATTGACACACCTTTATGTTTGAAATAAGAGGAAGACGCATTCAGTTAAACTACAGTACGTAACATATACCCCTTTTCCACTGGTAAAAAAATCCTACTTAAACCCGCTAAGATTGGGCTTTTTTGTGCAATGGGAATGTTTAAACTCTGCATTTACAGCCGGGTCAATTGACTCTGCAGTAGACCCTGGCCTTTTTTCACCTGGGTTCATCTCGGCTTTGATCTAAACGTAAGATCTGGGGGAACACGCCAATTTCCACCATGCGAAGTGATGATGCATTGTCATTGGTGGTGGCGTGTAAATAAAGAAGGAATTTGGGATGCCGTCTATAAAGGACGTTTTATTACTGGACACAGTGTTGGAGGTGGAGCCCTGCGAAAAGCTGCTCAGTGGTGTTTTGAAGCCAAAGAAACTTGACTTCCTGGCCAGCTAACTAACAACTGTTTCCAGAGCAGTTGTGACATTACGTCAGTGACATACAACGTAATGCTTCAGATAAAAAATAAATAAATCACAGCCTTGCCTGTGGGAAGTGGGAATGGAATCAATAGGTGATCTTTAGCAGGTCGACCCGCATTTAAAAAAACCTGTGTAGACCCGCTAATTTTGGTGGAAAAGCGGTAATAAAGAACTATGTGGATTAAGAACTGTTAAAATCTAAATTTAAAAAAACATGAAATACCATAAGTTTATTCTGTCGTTATCAACAGGTCACCAGGAGAACAATAACTTTTGCTCAGTGAACATCAACATTGGCCCTGGAGACTGTGAATGGTTCTCTGTCCATGAGAACTACTGGCATGCCATCAGTGACTTCTGTGAAAAGTGAGTAGACAGATTAATCTGAGAATGCAAACTGACATCACTCAGTTTGTATTTACAATTTAGGCATTTGGACAATTTACACAGATGCTAAGCTGTAAACCTTTCTACATGTGAACATCACAGCCCTAACAACATTTTCCTCGTGTTCTCAGGCATGGAGTGGACTACCTGACAGGCTCCTGGTGGCCAGTGTTGGAGGACCTCTACAAAGCCAACATCCCTGTGTATCGCTTCATCCAGCGGCCAGGAGACTTGGTGTGGATCAATGCTGGAACTGTACACTGGGTTCAGGCCGTTGGCTGGTGCAACAACATTGCCTGGAATGTTGGACCTCTCAATGGTAAGGAGTGCACCATCTAGTGACCAAATACAGATTATCCCAATAGAATAGATTGGAGAATATATATATATATATATATATATATATATATATATTTTTTTTTTTTTTTATTTTATTTTTTTTTTATTTATTTAAGTGTTTGTTCATTCTTCATCATTGTTTGATGTGTATTTGCAGCTTACCAGTACCAGCTGGCCCTGGAGAGGTTTGAGTGGAATGAAGTAAAGAAGGTCAAATCCATCGTCCCCATGATTCATGTGTCCTGGAACGTGGCCCGCACAGTCAAGGTCAACGACCCAGACACCTTCAAGATGATTAAGTGAGTACAAACTTCTACAATTGCCATTTGTTAGTTACACACAACTAAAATAAATAGAAAGCCCTGCAATAAATCCTAAGTTTTGGTTTAAACTATTACTAATGTGGTAGTATGTGGTACTGATGTAATGTAGTGCATTTTCCTGAAAGGTGTTCAATATGAAGAACAAACCATTAACATTATAGTCTTATAATGAAAGGAGGGCTTATTGCAGGGCTGTTATTACATAGCATTTGTAAACTTGGAATGAAAAGAACAAAACTGTACATAGAAAAAGTCTAAATTTGGATTTGAAACATTTGACAGTAACTTAATTTTGACATTTGACTCTTTACCTTTCTGCCAGACACTGCCTGCTGCAGTCCATAAAGCACATTCAGATCCTGCGGGACCAACTAGTGGCCGAGGGAAAGAAGCTTTCCTATCAGAGTCGGGTCAAAGACGAGCCTGCCTACTACTGCAACGAGTGTGACGTGAGTAGCTATATTCCTATACTGATGAAACTGCCTTTCTCTATCACAGTTGTACATTCAATTACAAGAGACCTATAGATCCTGCAGTCAAGAAAGTGTTAATTCAACTTTGTCATGGAGGCTATAGTGTGTGGTGCTGCTGAAATGTATCGCTCTATACTAGTAGGTAGTTGAAATTGTCTCCACCCTATTCATTCAGTGGTGTACTACATATTAAAAACACCTCAGTATAAACTATATATACTTCATGAAGGTAAAACTTATTGTAGGACTGATTTCTTTGATATTTAGCTTACTCTCATTGATGTAAACACTCTGTTTACATCAATGAGAGGAGGACAAAATAGGAGAAACACCCCAGTACAATGCAAAAGAATTAAACGGTACCATAAACATTAATCAATTTAAAATACTCCATTTTAAACTACATAAGCATTAGCTGCAATGTTAGCATATGGCTAATCAATCTAGTGACAAAAAGAAGCAAGGAGATACTTATTCATTATGAAACTGGGTCTTTTCTGTGCTCTAAAGGGGGACAGGCAATAAGGTTTACAACTATAACCACAGATTTACAATTCAAGTGTTCCTTCCAGAAATTTTGTAATTTATTCTAGTCAAAACCTTTAATAATTTCTGCAGACATCTTAAATGTGTCTCTGCCTTTTCTCCTCACAGGTGGAGGTGTTCGATTTGTTGTTTGTGACAAGTGAAAGCAACAGCAGGAAGACATATGTAGTTCACTGTGAGGACTGCGCACGTCAGCGTAGCCCTAACCTGAACAATGTGGTGGTGCTGGAGCAGTACCGCATAGAGGAGCTCATGAACACATATGACTCCTTCAGCCTGGTAAGCACACACAAACCTCTATTCAATATTCATGATTTTCCTGCTTTGTAAGCCTTTCCTTCAAGATCTATTATTTCCAGTTGTGCTGTCGTCTCCAAACATGAAGCTGACTATATTTTCAAGTATGACTTAATTTAAATTATTTTTAAATTAATTATGTCTGTTGTGTGTGTCTTGTCTCACCAGGCCTCCTCCTCCCGGTGACAGAGCTCCCCTCCTGCATCTCCTCAGCCATAACCAAAACTCCTGCAAGCCAGGACAAAAGACACAGTTTCACTTTGGTTTTCACTTACCCTATCATTATTTAAGATCATTTTTGCTACTACTGCTAATACTTGCCGAACAGCCAGTTGAATACGTTTACTCATCATTACTGTTTACAAAAAGAAATACCAAGCCGCCAATAACATACCAGTTTACTCTCAGATGGTGCTTTCAACCCAGAAACCCTGGCAACAGTGAAGTTGAGAACCAGGGGCAGTTGGTGCTGCCATTGAACAAACTGTGGAGGGTAGTTGATGGTTTCAATGGCGTGTTTCTGTCAGTACCAGAGAGAACTTTTTTCTGTTGTTGTCTTCTTGAATACTGAAATTTGTACATGCTGTTTGCAATTTTTGTGGGGTGCTGTCTTTTTTAAAATAATTTATTGTTTTGTTTTTTCTAAACTAGATCAGCCTAGATATATACCACATTGGCCTTGTATTTAGAAAAGAGAGAAAATGAAAAATACTAATAATAGAGATATGAACATTTTTCTAAAGCATTAAGAATTTTAAAAAATACAAATGTTTGGAATGCTTCAAAACATACGGGTTTAACGACTTTGGTTGTTTTGGGGGGGATTTCATTTTGTCTTTCAGATTCTTGTATGTGTTGTAAATCTTGTGTTTGTATGAATTATACTTTTATTTCCTCTGGAGATTAATATTCAGTTGACACTCATCATCAGGTCTTTTGTTCATTTCTTCCATCTCTGTATGAACGCGCTCTTTAAAAAGAAAGAAAAAAAATCATTGTCATCTGGTGTTTGTGTGTTGTACCTCTGATTGTTTTGTTCCAATATGCAGACTTAGTATTTCCTGGATTTTTTTGGCATTGTACATTTAATTTAAAATGTTTCCTCTATTTATTGGATATCAATGTTCTCCCTTTTTTAATAGGGTTGTACAAGTTTGCATTTTTTTTTCTTCATTTTTTTATAGTGACCGATTGCTCTGTAAGAACTGAAATGTGGGGGTTGTGTGTCAACAGGAGTGGAGGCTGCTGTTTCTCTGGTGCTTGCCTCTCAACTCCTGCTTTTCTCTACTGATATATATTAAATGATATCTTTATCTTGAATATAACGCCACCTTTCCTGTAGACAATAGGCACACTGCTCACGTAGAGAAGATGACTAATGGAATGCTGTGTTTGTATGCTCATTAAGGAAAAAACAAAACGACTTTTTCCAAAGCGTTTTGTGAAATGGTAATTTTTTTTTATTATTATTATGTAGGGGGCTTTTAGACGAGATTTTAATGATTTTATGATATCTGTTGAATATGATAACGGGATAGATGGTGCTAAATGTTCTCTTTGAACAACCTTTTTTTTCTGTTTGTCTTCTTAAAATGAGAATTCTATTTTTCCTGTTGCAATATTACCTTCCCCCTTTCCTTCTCTTTGTGGTCATTTATTTATAACTGCACTGTTTAGAGAATTCACACAGACATACTTGCAGACACACACACACACCAAACTGAGCCAGACATGTCTTAAACACTTGTGAATTTGTGTGACATTACTATGACTATTAATAATAAACGCTTTTTGATAAATCCAGAAGTGAGAGAATCTGTGTGAATTTTATTCCGTTGACGTGATTGGTCACAGAGCTTCACTACAATATGCCATTAACGCATTTAAATAAGATGTGCCTCTAGAGTCAGTGTCTCTCATAAGACAACAATCTAAAAACAAAACAAAAAAACACTAACACTATCCAAAGATGGTACAACGGTTTGATCAAAGCTCGACTGAACTCAACTTCTATCACACCATGTGCATCAAAAGTCTAAACTGCTGTTTTCTGATAGATATTGGGATCTAGGGGTGGCTACATGCACACAATTATCTGCCTTAATATGCTATTGTATATCACAATATTTTCATTGTCATATTACTGACACATAAGCCCTCAGTATTCTGAATGCATCACTCAGAGTCAGAGCCTCTTGTCAGAAATGTTTCACCTCCTACTTTTAACTGACAAAACATGCCTTACATTTACATGTTTTGCTGTGTAAATAAATCATGCCTACCAAAAGTTTTGGAATCTGTCTGGAAGATCACCTCAGCTGGCGACATAATCCTTTTCCCTTCACAAGGTGAGGTTTTTATCCTGACAACACTGTCACAACATTTCCGACAACATTACAGAAACGATTCCTACGGAGACCGAGGTTGGGTTTCTGGTTACCAAACAGATCCAATTAAGTAACAAAAAGGCCCATCTCCTTAGGAATCATTTCTGCAATGTTGTCAGACACTGACACCTGGCAAAAACGGGTCAAGCACTTGTTATGGACGTTACTTTGACGGTCAGGGTTGCATCAAAGGATTATGTTGCAGCAGTGTCACAGCTGCCAGCTGTGGCGATCTACTGGACCTGTTCCAAAAGTGGCCCACGTTTAATAAGACAGGAATTTCCCTTGAAGGACTGAAATAAGTTACATTAAAGGCTACAGTGTTTGCTCCATTCGTTCCCACAGGAGAAATTGATTTTTTCACTACATACTGACCACACACTTCCCACCTTTGATAGCCAACTACTGCCCTCAAACGTGACACTGCCCACCGAAGTCCATTTACACCCACTCCTACAATAACAAGTCATATCCCTCAGCTGTGACAAATGTTTGGCACAGCTTTGTCATTCACGTCCTCAACTTGAGCTTGCTATTGTTAGAAATGCGTGTGAAAAAATAAGACCGCAGTCAACAGAAAAAGTTTCCATTTAGACATCAGCTTCCAGGGTAAACTAAGGAAGGAGATTATGCTACCAGCAAAAATTTACAGATAGAGCAGGAAATAGCAAGGAGCTGTAACAAGACTGCCCAGACTTCAGTTTCCTCACTGATAATTCAACCGGCAGTCAAGCACTTTGTAACCTTAATAAACCTGTTGTCTACACTATAAAACACACAATATACACTTCTATTAAACTTTATCAGAATTTATGGATAGAAACTGTATAACAACGCACAAACAACAGAAAGCCCTCACCTTTTCACTTTGTCCTGTTCTATATAGCATGTCGAGCCAAGTAGTATATTATCCAAATATGTCAAGTAACTACACATCAGATAAGCCATACCATTGGGGACACTATGGTTTTAAACTTGTATTTAATGTATCCATTGTCTTGAAACTGGGTCAGTGAAAAGCTCATTATTTACTTTATTCAATACTTCTTAAACAAATAATTTCTGTAGCACTAGATATAACTTTGCTTATCGAAATGTATATTTGGTGCACATTTCGTGTCTCATGAAAAGAAAGAGGCTACTTGAGTAGTCTGAAGCCAAAAGGCAACAACCACTGTCACTGCTTTTTCACCTTGATTCACTTATTCAAAGTACAACAAATGGAGGGCTCCAAACTTTTTGCACTGGTGCACAAGCACATATTTTAGGTGCACTCAAAGCATTTTAATTCTAGCTGTACGATATGGTTAAAACATTATATTGCAATTATTCTGACAAATAAGGCGAAATGATTAGTGGGAATGATCATTTTCCGCAACAATTTTGAATTTCACTGATAAAACTATTAAAATCATGATGTGACATTTGTTGGGGTCTGCACCAAACAAACCTTTATCAAAAAAATGTGTAGCATTTGTGGATTTTGCACTTGGCTTTATTGTGATATCGCTAATATTGCTATTAATTGTGCGGCCCTAACTTTAACTTATTTTAACCATAATACTCATAATACCGTATTTATCAAGCTTCTTAGAATTACTCCTAAGAACCCTGCTAAGAGTTGACTTATGAGTAAAAAAATTCTTCGCTGAAAGCTGCACTTAAAAGTTAGTTATCAAGCGTCTTACTCACACTTTCAGCGAAGTGTAGGACTGAATCCTAAGTGTCACTCTCAGAGCTGAATTACGACAGTACAATGTGCCGTAAACGGAATTTTAGGTGACGTCACTTCCGTGTCCATAGAAATGACCAATCACGGAAGGGAATCCCTTATTTTAGAAATATTTAAATGGACAACGGGAACGTATATTTTGACAATAATCTACAAAATAATACAAAACATATTGGCAATGAATCAAAAATAAATCTTTCCTTATCTTTCCATTTCATGAGGCTAATTAGGCAACTAACTTGAAACTGGTGTGGGTGGCTCTATATATACTAGCCTACTGCAGCCACATGCAGAAATCAACATGGAATCGAAAAGGAAACCCAATTGGCGAAAGGAGGAGACGCTGTTATTAGTGGAGCTAGTCGAGGAAAGGAAGCTCATCATTAAAGGCAAGTTCAGCCCAACGCTTACCAGCCATGATAAAAAAAAGGCATGGCGAATCAACTGTATGCTTCTCAAGCCTTCTGCCATCGGTCACCAGCTGACTGCGAGAAGAAGTGGTATAACGTTCTCTCGAAAAGCAGAACTGAAATCGCAGCTTTCAAGGCCTGCTCCATGCGCACTGGTATGTAGTGCTTCTTTTTCATTTGCTTGCATGCCACCCTATTCGCTCATATCCAATTCATTTTTATATTCTTATGCAGGCGGAGGACCACCTGGCAAAGAGTTGAGCACAGTTGCAGAAGTTGTGCAGCACATACTTGGAGAAGATAACCCCAGCATCTCTGGGTTGGAGGGAGGCCAGGATCCAGCTGCGATTAAGCTTGAGTTGCTTTCAAAAGGGTGAGTTTACAAATTATTCCTGTTACAACTCTATAGGGATATTGCGCTGCAGCCTAGGTGCGTTTTGATGAGATACGTGCATAATTGTTGTTGGATATTTGCCAGGCTACTGTTCAGTAAATGTCTAAAATGTGTGTTTGTTCAAGTCATAACCATAACAACAATAGAACCATTTCTGATATTCCAGCCATATTCTTTATTTTTCAGTTTTGATCGAGATGCATTAGAGTCTCCTGTGTCCCCGGGCATCTCCGACGCTCACTCTCCCTGTGCTTTTGACGTGGTGCAGCCAGGCCCAAGCACTTCGTGTGAGGCCACGGGCATCAATCAAATGGTGGGTGAAAAAGAGAGAAAAAAATCAACTTAAGTTTATCACATCTTGAGCATGCCGTCTTTGTTTTTCAGGCCGAGGTGAGTGATTGCGGCCCAGCAGAGGAGACTGATCTGCAGGCACTGTGGAGACAAAAAATTAAGCTGCATATTGAAGTGCTGCGGCTCCAAGAGGAGTACTACAGCTTGGCTTTAAAAAAAAGAAAAGATACAGAGTGACTAATAAAACGAATTGATAAAAAGCGACTGTATCCATGATTTATTGTTATTCTTACCCAAAGTGGAGGTTGGCGAAGTGTTGTCTGAAGGCTGCCCCATCACATGGATGGATGTTGCCAGGGACGCTCGCGTCTCCATCTCCTCCCTCATTTCCTTCATCGTCATCATCGTCTGCTGGTGGGAGTGGGACATTGCGCTCTTTACAAATGTTGTGCAGTATTGCACATGCCATAATGATACGGCACACTCTGTCTGGAGTGTGCCGTATTTCTGAATGCAGCACATGAAATCTGCGTTTCCACTGGCCAATCCCTCTCTCCACCACACTTCTTGTGCTTTTGTGCGCCCTGTGACAAGAATAAACCCTCCTGGTGAGGTGAGGAGCAGTAAGGGCCATTATTGTTTCCATAACAATTCTGCTAACGGATGGTTGTGATGGCCCCAAATCATCAGCGTTACACTGTTGCATTTTCCCAGTGGCGAGATATCGAAGCATTGTGATGACCTTTAGTTCTGCCGTGAAAGCTCTGCTGCGTGACGTTGCTGATGAGATGGTGCCCCTTATTAAATCTGTGACAAAAATAATACTCGCTCTGTCTAAACGATACCGTTTGATCAGCTGCTCATCATCAAACAAAGCCAGGACATCCTTCCGCTCCCGGAACGTTCGCGTACGTCTCTCTCGCCTCAGTGCCATCCCCTGCTGGCAACTCCTAACCACTTAGGACACCTCTGGAGGTCTCTTAAATATCTGGGAGAGTAGGAGTGATTCTTAGACTTAAGAAAGTTGATAAATAGCTTTTATTCTTCAGTTTCAGAGTAGGACTAAATTTCACAAATTCTCAGGACTTAAGAGTAAAATGGCACTCTAAGACGCTTGATAAATACGGCCCCTGAATTGTAGCCAAAAAATATTTTTTTATTAATCATCTCTGGAGACCATTTATAATTACCATTATGTTGTCTTCTTACAATATTGTTAATCTGTATTATCATTAATGTATTTTCTAAGGGTCTACTTTAATAGCCATTATTGAGCGTGAAAAAGACAAGAGCAGTGGCAGGTCACCGTGTCCTCAGGTCAAGTTAGGGGCCACGGGGCCCGAAGAGGGATTTTTACTGGACTGACCGAAGGAAATCCTGCTTCAAACCACACAGGAAGACCACCTCCATCCGTCTGTCTGTCCACCCCGCTGCAGTCAGGTGATGATGAGGATAAACGCTCTTCCCTTCAGCAGTCCAAACACCACTACATGGTGGAATCACAAAACTTTGAAGTCTGTTTATGCTGCTGCTCTTGTTGAGCCTGAGAGGGGAGATTACATAGTAAGTATTTTATCTGTAATGGCAAGTTCCCCAAAGGACAGCTGATGTGAACTCTTGACAGCAGTGACATAACACCGTCAAATCAAAGACTGTCAATGAAAACAATGATCTCATGAAAGACAAGACCATACACTAATATGTCAGTAAGTTCCTTACCCTTTACTATAAATCATCAAGCTGCATGTAGACATGAAATACTACAGACACACAAACAGACACACACACACACACACACACACACACACAGACACAGACACACACAGACACAGACACAGACACAGACAGACACAGACACACACACACACACACACACACACACACACACACACACACACACACACACACACACACACACACACACACACACACACACACACACACACCTGGATGTAAACAAACATTACAAGCTCTGAGCAGAGGGAAAAGGGCAGAAAATCAGGATCAGACAAGACTAATTATCTAGCTTATGCTCTGATCTTTTCTTATCATTTACTGATTACAGCCTTTCTCGATTACTTTGTTCTTACTTCATCCTCCTTTTCTAGTCCTGTATTCTACGGAATCCAAACTTTTATCTAAATAACATCTCCTGATAGTGCACACATATTTCATCATACACTGTAAACAGTGCAGATTGATGTCTCCTGCTTGGCTTCACAACAACTCCTATCTTTACATCATGTAACTGCTGTAAGGCCCTCGGCAGGTCATCTTACTGATCCCGCGGTTTGACACGTGGTTTCTTAGCCTCTATAGACTCTGCTTTCAAACCACACAGAGAGAGAACACAAACACTTGATACAGTGTGCAAACCTTCACTTGTTATTCAGTATTAATCAACCAGTTTATCTTAGAATGATCCTTCATGGCTCAAAGTTTAGCTTTGCCAAGTCATGACAACAGGATGTTTTGAACGTAGGTGACGTAATGTTCAGAGACAATGTCCTTCAACAACGTTTCCTCTACTTTAAATGTCATTAAGTGAAACCTTGTCAGCAACACAGGTGCTAGTTTATAGTTCATTTCCCTAAAGGAATTAATAATTGTATTATTCAAAAGGTGCAACAGCATATGAAACTCAGCACTGGTTAATTCAGTATATTTAGTGTATTTGTATATTTAGCAGGAATAAACAAGACAGTTGCTGAAAAGATCAGCAGTAATTGGGTCATTACAGTTAAAACTACTTTATAGTGAAAACAAATGATTCTCCAACAACCTGAAAACGAACTGTATTGGGTTTTTTTTATTCTTGCTTTGGCATTGTAGACTACCAAGCCTTTATTAAATATATATATTTCGAAGCATGAAGGTCTTTAACAAAAATCTGTATTTAACACAAATACGCAAATCCTACATGCACACAGTCATGCACCATCACTGGTGAACACTAACTTTGATTACTTATCATATAACAGGAAGAGGGAGCTGTTCTTCCAAAGCAAGGAGATGAAGTTTCAGAGTTTCTAGCAGAGAGTAGAGTTAAAGGCCATTTGTTCATGCTAAAATATACCTGGACATCACATAAATAAAACACTCACATAACCTAATGACATGCAGCCTACAGATCAATAAATCCCACAGAAACCTTTAATAAACAATTTTCCCTTAGTGAAGAAAAGAATAAATAACTAAAGATAATGAAAGGCTACCTGCTTGTAAAGCAGATAGCCAGTTTGATGAAACATATGCATATTTGTCAAACAGTGTGCATCTTGAATTCTCTTCCTTACAATAGCTGATCTGAACAACTTTTTGTACATTTCTGTACGAAAGCTCCAACTTTGTCTCTGCCGCCCTTCCCCCTCATATTCTGCTCTCCTGAACCTCAACTTATCAAGCAGGCCACCTCACTCTGACCCCCAACACACTACACCCAGCCCCCACTACAACAGGGACAGGGTGAAGGGGGGTGTAACATGTCCTGGATATGAGAGGTGGAATGCATGCGCTAAGAGGAGATGTTGGAGAAAGGCAAGGGGGGCTGATAAGCCTGGTGGGTGTGGAGAGAGAGAGAGAGTGGGATGGATGCAGGGGGGAGGGAGGGAGGGAGAGTCAGCACTGTGGATAGATGGGGGGGGGGTAAAAAAGAGGAGGGCAGACAGACTGAAGTTTGACATACTTAAGACAAAGACCGCAGCAATTGTGAGCCGAGTTGTTTTCAGCCAGTGGGGAAGAAGAATCCCTCTTACTACTTCATCACAATAGCACAGGATTTTGATGGTGCATGTGGAAAAGAAAACAGACTCTGGGACATAATCAGCTCCTGACAACTCTGGATAGTGGAGAGAAGAAGCAGCAGGAGACCAAAGCTGCAGGAAGCCAACATACCAGCACCAGATAGATAAGGCTTTAGGAGGGAACCTCCAAAAAACACACCAAACGCTCTTTAAACTTCACGCAAGGAACAGAGGGAAAAAGTACCTCTCGGAAGAGGAGTTGAGAGTTAAAGGGATCAAGAGAATTCAAAAAGGACTCTGAAGAAGTTTGAGCAGAGAGCGTGTGCTGACTGGACATCAGTTGTTTTGAGAAGTGAGAAAAGCAGCAGCAATCTGGAGGACGATCAGCAAGAGGTCCATCTGGCCCCACATAACAATGTGAGTACAAGAGCAGCTGCATCACTTAGTTGTATGAAGACATCTCTTGAGATTTAAATGCGATTGTTGTCAGATTACAGTGACAAGTGTAGGGGCTCTGAAAAACATCAAATTAATTATTGCAGCAGCCTCCAGACAATACAATAGAATGAAAGAACAACAGAAAAACCCTGTGCAGTATCCAAGCAAGATAACAGTGAGAGAATTAGCTAAGCATCTACATGATGGCATGCACGCTATGAAGAGTTTGAACTACATGTCACTATGTGGCAGCTACATTAACTTCATTGCATAATATTCCCTTACTAAGAATTCCTTAATTTGGGTCAAACAATGACATGACGTGTTATTCAAAGAAATGCTATTAAAACAATAATAAGAACAGTGAGTAAAATGGGTGGGGCACCTAAATGTATTTTCAGTGAGGGGCGCAATGAGTCACACACTTTCCTGTCAGTCCTTCCTGCATGACCTTCAACCTTAAAACAACACTTGGGACAACAATGGGAGACAGATGTGGAAAATAAACATTAAAGCAGTTAGGGCAGCATCGTAAATAATGTCTTCCACTGTCAGTTCTGTTACACACACTAATAGTGTAAAAAATACAATGAGGCTTTTGAATACTTATATCCATTAAATTTGAGCTTCCAGTGAATATTACCCAACAAATTAGACCCCTTCTTCGACAGCAGCAGCTTTTTCTGTTCAAGTAATGCTTTAATATTATGTCATTATATGACCCATCACACACAAGATTAGAGGTACAGTCCACTACTCTCTCACGTCGGAGCATCCTGGTCTTGTACACAATGAAAAGAAAATGATGCCACATTTTTTTTATCACACCATAAAATTACTGTAAAATAAACAGCAAGTAGGGCTGCACGATATGGTCAAAAAAACATTGCAATTATTTTGACAGATATTGGTATATGTTACATGATAAGTGGGAATTATCGTTTTTGCATCAGTTTTCATTTTCACTGTAAAAACTATTAAAACCATGATGATGCGACCTTTGTTGGGGTCTGCACCAAACAAACATGTTGTTTTGTGCTTCTTGTTTGTTTGGTTTTTTTTACATCTGGAGAGCAAGATTTGTTGCCCAGCCTCTGTTGCACTACAGTACATTAAAATCCTGTTCTGTCACACATTTTAACTTTGTCGAAAAAAACAAAAAAATGTGCAGTTTATGGCAATTTGGACAATGCACTTACACATACTTTCATTTCAATTGTTTTGTGATTAATTGTGCAGCCCAAACACTAAGGATTGCATATGTGAAAGCACCTGTCTGCCTTGTTAGCTCAAGGAAATGCTGACTTGACAACATTGTCTCCACTGTGATATTTCCACTGCTGTAGTGGTTTTTGGCAGCCGACCTCACAGATGTCCCCTCTCTGACTCGGGCATCACTGATTCATCCTGACCTCTGAGAAGCGAGGATATCCTGTACCAGACACAGCTGCATACCACATAAAATCTGTGCTAATACAGAAATGAATGCAAACTAAAGGAGCTTGAATCAAACTCAACCTTACATGATGGACCTTGGCATCTAATTTGAAAAAAAAGAGCTATGAAAAATATGAATGTTTTATGACACTAATACAGAAAATGTTAAATTATAAAACAGAAGGAAAGATAAACTGCTAGTCACAAGCTAAACTACAAATTAAACTATGAGGTCTTATTTATAATAATCAGGTGTCCAGGCTGGATGCGTTAGGCTGATATCAATAGAGAGAATAAAATATGACAAGGATACATGAGCCATTGTTGTTTTCTGTTTTTGTTTTGTTTTGACTGAACATTTTTTTGATAATGATCCCTTAGTTTATTTTTGTTTTTTTTAAATTATGACCAAGATATACAGTACTGTTCTGGAAATTTTTCAGTTTAACATTGCGTTTTAAATATATTAATTAAATGAACTGAGGTGGCGCAATTTCAGAATAAGTATTGTTCTAATCACAAGCTAACAGTGGTTGGATCTGAACTTCAGTCTTCAATACCGTCTGTACCAAATTCAAAGGCATGACAACACGTATAAACACAAGTGCACGTGCAGACTGCACCCACTTGTACACAAACAGACTTTGATGCAAGTCAGCCTTCATCTCTCTACCACACAAACTAGATATAGCAATTATGGGCCCCTTTCCTTTTGGCCAATCAGCTCTCTGATAATCATCACCTCACAGACGGGATCACACAAGGCTAGCTTCCTGATGGATAAAACCTCTAACCTCATAGTGAACTCAGAGCCACCAAGCCTTTGAAGGGTGCAATTTGATCAGGTTCAAAAGTATTGTGTAACTATGGCACCAGACTACTGTACATATTCAGCCAAAAATACCAATCACGCCTGACCGACCGTTTCAAACTATCTGCAATGACACATGAAAGTCTTACTGGTGCCAACTCTGATGCCACAGTTGACCATTTGTTTTGCTGCCCACAGTTCACTATGAGTATGACTGGTACTCTAGAAAAGGGGGCACACCACCAGGCCTTGGACCTGTCTGAAGAGCTGCCACCTCATCACCATCATCACCATATGAACCACCATCAGCATCTTCACCACTCCAACTCCCTGGCTTCTACTACTGCTGTGGGTGGAGGCAGAGAAACACCATCACGTGTAGTTGTACCTCCTCCTTATTCTGCAGCTGAGAGCGGTGGTGGAAGTGAGGGTCCTTTGGAGCTGCGGGGGTCTCTGGACTGCTGGGCCTGCTCGGTGCTGGTGACGGCTCAGAACCTGATTATTGCTACGATCAACGCCTGCCTCGCTGGAGTGGTGTTCGGGACCATCCTGCTGCCGGCCATTGTCATGGTGGCGTTTGGCTTCCTCTGCCACTCTACTGTAAGAGAGGGGGAGATTGGGGAGAGGGTGAATACGTGAGTGTGAGCACTGTATACATGCAGAAGGATTTTGAGATTTATTTATTTATTTTGGGAGTGTGGCCAGTGAGCAGTCACACTGTAGCTGGCAAAGTGCTTACTAGAGCTGCAACTAAATCATTTTCATCATCACTTCATCTTCTGATTATGTTCAGGAATAATCATTTAGTCTGTAAAATGTCAGAAAATTGTGAAAAATGCTCATCACAATTTCCCAGAGACCAAAGTGATGTCTTCAAATAGCCAACTACTTTACTATCATAAATGACGAAAAGCAGCAAATCCTCACATTTAAAAAGCTGGACCCAGCAAATGCTTGAATAATTTAAGAACAAGAATAATAATAAGCAAATATATCAAATGATTAATCCATTAACAAATTGGCTGGCAATTAATTTTCTTTTAATAGATTACTAATTACTCCAGGCTTCCCATTGATTCTATAGGATAATTTACTGAACATAACGCGAGGACATTTGATGCAAACATCTGTGCAGAAATCTATTGTCCTTCTGCAATTGGACACATAATTTATCTGTTGACATAAAGTCTAATTTTTGCCAGGCTTTCATTTGATTAACAGTGAAGGCAATATACCTAAACATTCAAAAGCTAAGAAAATAGTGCAGTTTGATGTAAGAATGAAAACATGTTTGAAATGTTGGGAGGGATAGATGTTTACACACATCTGCTACATCTAAACAAAAGATGAGCGTATCAGGGGGACGGGTACACCTCTCTTTTTATGAAACATCTAAAAGCCCTAATCTCATAACTTTGATCCAAAAGTTTGAAATATTTGTGCCTGGGGCTTAGGGTGGGGTTTGGCTCGATCACTGATGAGAGGTTTTATAATCAGATAAGTCTGAGGTTCTCTCAGATGTTTAAGAGACGGGTGAACTGCAAGGGGGGCGGCAGGGTCAGGAGTCTAGGGAACCAGATGTCAAAGCAGTAAAGTTAAACACTGCTCGGTAGCTGGTTGGAGATTAAAGGATGCTTGGGAACACACAAAATATGAAAATGCTTGGACTGTGATGAGAACAGATGGAAATATAAGACATGCAACTCAAACAAAACAACCTATTTGACCCATCAGTGATTATCCTGTTGCTACCCAAAAAGTCATCATGGTTCAGAGACTTTTAATACATACCATTGGCATTTCTGTGAGCCGACGACCTCCTTAATGACCGGAGAGACCAGGATTCTCTCAGTTCTCCTGCTCTCTCACAATTAGACCTCATGTGACAGCAGCTTAGAGAAGGATTAACCAGGACCTGGGAGGATGGAGAGAGGGGGAGAAAAAAAAAACCGGTGTGAGGAAAAGTAGCGAGGGTGGGTCAAGTATTTAGGGTTCTTCGAATAGAGCAGGCAACATTCAGTACACTTTCAAGATATCTGAGGGAAGTCTTGTTAGCAACAGTCAACCAGAAACACACCCAACATGTGAATGACAACAAGCATTCTTTAAAAAGGGGCTTTTTCCATCAAAGCCTGGCTCAGATCTGGAGCCATACACGAGGCCTCACCAAGTAAAAGCAAACATGGGAATACTTGTGTGAGTCTTATCAGTTAGAACTCCAACCCCAAAAGCTTCCCTGAACCTTCACCCTTAAAACCCATTTACAACGTTTAGATCATCTAGCTCACTACTTCTCTCCTTCCATAATGTTTTACTTCTCCAGCTGGGCTTTCTTTCTGGCCAGCTGTAACCCTTGCCACAATATTTCCTGTACTTTCACTACAAAGATCTGGAAATGACAAATTTCAGAATTTACATCAATACTATCCAACTACTAAACTAATAGACATTTTTATTACATTTTTGTTGTACCGTCATGTGTTGTAGAATGACAATTAAAAAAATCTTCAAAAATAAGTTGGTTTGGAACCCCTTAAAGTTGGTTAAGCAACTTTTCACAGCTTGAGTGGGAATGTGTCTAGTTAGGCAAAACAAAAAACTTCAGATGTTATCTTAAAGGATTTGAAAGGGCATCTGTCCCCCACAGACTATGATACAGGGTTATTCACTCTTGAGGCCGAGACCATAGCTTTGTAATAATATGTGGGACAGAACCTATCCTGGTGTTATGTCCTGACCAAGTCCGGTGGATGTGGTCTCTGAAGGAGCTTCCTGGACATTTTTTAAAAAAAAAGGCTAAAATACAGTACAAAAGTTAAAATGGATATTGGAAAAAGGAGCAATATGTAAGAATTAGATCTCCAAACAAGTCGGGTGCAGCATACCACCAGAATAACCACTAACTGCTGCCAACTGTAGCTGCCGTTAGCTCATAAGCTCAGTGAACCATGCAGCTAGCAGTATAAGCCGAGTCTGCCCAGACTGGGAGCTTGGAGCACCAGAGAAGTGTTGGTGTAAATTAAGTTTATGAATCAAACCATAACTTCGACCTTAATGGCACTTAATTTAAGATAGCTATTAGCCTGTCAGCATGCCCTCTACTATAATAAATACTCCTCTCCCCCTTAGCTCCCTCAGTCCTGAAAAACTTTTTAAGTCTCTGCACTTTCCTCATGCAACCAAATGTTCACATCATCCTTCATGGAGCGATAAGGATGATTCAGGCCTGCCGTCTCTCCATTCCTCTCCCACACTCAAATCCTGACCCCTTTTACCTCCTCTCCCACTACCCCAGTGTTATTGCTCAACATGCTGAGGTGCAATATATACTGATCAACATCTTTTAATCACAGATGTTAATGATTCACAATATATTTACCAAGTACCTAAAAGTTATTAGGTATTTTTGTCAAAATACATTTAGGGAGTTATCGATGCAGTATATGCATTCATGTGTCTGTGTGTGAGAGAGTCCGAGAGAGCTATATCACCAACTACTAACTGGTGTCTGTCCTCACCTCATACACACATACCACACAGGGTACGTCATCTGCTGTCCTTATCTGTTCCTCCCTGCACTTTTAGTATTTAAAATCATTTGTGTTCTACATGTACAAGGGCATATCAAAATACAGAATAAAAGAAAGCCCAATATGTGCCAACACACAAATGTATCCTTTTTTAATTTTTGGGGCACTTTTTCCAGCCTTTATTACAATAGTGACAGCTGGAGATTATGATGGGAAAGGGGGAGGAAGCGAGGGGATGACATGGAGCGAACAGCCAGTGTCGTTTGTTTAAATGTGTTTCCCCCTGTGTAAAAGGTAAAAGGTGAATACTTGTCCTCCCCTATTGCAACGGCAAAGGTACCTTTGAGCAAGGCCTTCACCCATCAATTGCTCCAGTGGAGCTGCTCAGTGGCCACCAGATCAGACTGGGGTTTTATTACGCTTACAGATGTGGATGTGTGCGAAAGTGGTGCTTTCCTGATCATGTATTTCCCTCTACAGCTACCCTGGTCAAACAAAGGTTTACAAAGTCGACTCCACTACATCCTGCTGCCATATCATTGACTTTCTCCTTGTCTCAACAGGTCCGCCCTCATGGGACAACCCCCTACTGCTCAGACCTGCTGACTGATGGAGGTTGCGTTGCTCTTTTGGTGGTGGGCTTCCTCTTGGTCACCCCTCTGCTGGTTCTGGCACTGGCTGCATACTGCCGGCTGGCCCGACATCTCCAACTGGGCCTGTGCTTCATTCCATATAGCCGGGCCGTGTACAAGAACTTGCCGGCCACCCAACATCGCGGCCTGGGCACTGGCTGCTGCGGCAGCGGAGTTGGAGGTGATGGCGGTGGGAAGGGAAAGGTCTGGGTGTGAGACGAAGATCAGAAGAAGGGGGAGAGGGGGATGGGAGGTGGGGGAAAGACCATTAGATAAAGTGAAGGAAGGGATCTGAACGAGAGAACAAGGGGTTGTATGACTAAGAAAATATAGTGGATGCAAAGAACGGCAAAGCGTATACCAGAGGAGGGAGGAAGTTGTAAGCAGCCATTACAATAACAACCACCTGAGCATCCTGGAAGGCAAGCTACATAAATACAGATGACTTACTCCAAGGTTTACCAAGAAATATCAATTAACTCATCAGCTGTCACTGGAATTTTGACTATCTTAACTTTTCCATGTTGTCCAGATATTCAGCAAAAGACCACTACAAACTCCGCTTGTAATCTCCAGCCAAGATAACGGGGAAACATTCACTGGTCAAATGCATAATGTTTAATGTATACGATTATAGAAGTACGACAATAGCATGATACTAAATTGCAGAAATATTAAATTACAGTAAAAACCACTAAAAAGATTGTATTGACACAATTGTCTCTTATCACATTTATGTTAAAATGACAAAACATATGTCTAAAGTAGTTTCCTGGTAAGTTGTAGCACACTGTTACTGCAACTTCTCGTGCTATTTCCTTTTTATAAATAAAGTTTTTGGAATCAGCTGTTGTCATGTCTGTACTGTATGAGCATGGGGTGGGATGGGTTAAGGCTGCCACTAGAAAAAAGGGAAGGATTATGCAAGATGATTTCCAGTTAAAGAGTGAACAGACTGGCCTCAGTACCAGCCAACACCGATATGAATGTACACATAGTTCAAAAAACACATCCGGGTGCCTCTACAGCCACACAGCAGATGGCTGTCCAAAGACTGTTTCCGTGAAAACAGTCACTATTGTTAGAAAATGTCCCTTGAGAAATCATATCAAGAATGATCACAGTGGACTTTATAAAATGCATGTAGGTGAAGCCAGCCTCGTGACTGAGCAGAAAAAAACCTCAACTGTGATAAGCTTGTGTAGTTCATGTCTCCCCCAAGTGGTGAAAGAGTGGGATGACACGAGACAACCAAGCTGGGAAAAGTAGACCGGTCTCACAAAATCCCATATTATCATAATCATAATATAATGCATGTACAAAAATGGGTTCACAGACTGGTTTCAAAAGGTAATATGTCCAGTGATTGAAATTACAGTTACTTTAAGCCTTGTTGCCGTTTTCACTAACTTCCTCTCCATTTTGCATTTAGCAAATTGCTTTTCTATCCTATGTAACCTACACTGGATTCATTTTGGGAACCACCGCTATAAACAATCATCACTTATTGAATTGATACGTTCAGTGAATTCATGAACATGCCGCACACAAAATGCTTAAGAAAGGACTCTGTACATCACAAATATTCATAATTAATAATAATAATTTTGATATTGATTCATATATGACTGCATCTTTAAAACATATATACCTGTATTTGTATAACCAAATCTCAAGGCACACATCATATCCCTACAACATGTTAGCTTATCACTGTGTGCATTTATTTTGTTTGCCTGGAAAGTTTGTAAAGTCTTTTTTTTTAGGATATAGAGTTCCATATAGGAACCATACTTCCAATTAACTCTCTCTGGACAACAGCATGGACATTAGCTCAGATCAATCATCAGACTTCCACCTTGTCTTGTCCTGTTTAAGATAGTTTAATTTATTTTGACATGAATACAGGGGAGAGCGCGAACGCAGTCCCCCACTACCAGAAATTATGCAGTCGAGATTCCCACATTTGGGGAATTCGCAGGGGTCAGCACAACCGGAGTGCAATGGCTGAGCCTCGCCCTGGGTGAACCACCTTCTTGATCATGGTATCTCCCCTGCCAGGTAAGTATGAGTTGTACATGGCGAACGCAGGGGAGTCATTCAGCTACATGCGAGTCAGACTGACGGTGTCCTGGAGTTAACAGTGATACACTTATAGGCGGAACATAATGATCTAATGATATTTAACTCCTGCACAAGTGTTATAAGATGATATCAAAAACCAAAAAGCATGTATATGAGTAGTTAGTATTCTTGTATTTTCCCATCATGCTTTGCAGCACTGCGTGGGGTGCTTTGTGGTAGGCTACTTCCGGGTTTTCACTTCTGCAAAACAATATAAACAATATAATATTTGCTCTCGAGAAACTGCAGTCTATATGGTTCATTCTTCAAGTCTCACTTGTTACACATGCTGCACAAAAAGAAGTGATTCGTTTTTAGTGGAGGTGAAACAGCACAAAGTTGATCCGTGATGTACATGGACCGCCCCTCACACACACACACACACACACACGCACACACACACACACACACACGCACACACACACACACACACACAGATTAATTGCAAACTAGTGAGGCCAGCGATATTTTATCGAGATTATGAATTCAGGCATTTATAGTAGTGTTAGTGGGAAACTGGACATGCTTGTCATCATGGGAATGGATCATAAGATTGTGTTTATTGCAGCTTCAGTAATATCTGCAGCCTTCCCTTCAACACACAGCTACGGCTCGCTCACCAGAGCAGTTCCGGTCTGACGCACAGCAACTTTCAATGTTGATAGGCTATTACTTGTGACGTTAACCAATCAGATTGTGCTGTGGGCGGGACATTGACAGAGGCTACCGTAAACTTTTAAGCGCCTGTGTTGTCCTGCACTGACCTCTGTACACACATATAACCGTAAATACATTTAAAAAAACGCAGCAATTTTTTAACCGCAAGTCTACAGGGGCACGTGTACAGTGTAATACTAAACCATCTTTCTGTAGTCCTATGAATAATATTTCTGCAACTTCCCAAGAAGACACGGATTGAATCAGAATAAGAAAATGTTTAGATAGCACCGCTTCAAAGTGCACCATAATTGTGTATGTTTACAATAACTGCGCTGTGACTTATTTCCTAGTCTTGTCCCTTTAAAATCGATTTTGTTTTAGCTAACTTTCCTATTTCCTAATTTTTTTTAATGTTTTGTTTCTTGATGCCTTCCTCCTTGCTTTTAATGTACTTTAAATAAAAAATTGAATGTCTTTTAGCTTAGCTTTGGTGCCATCTGACGGAGAATAAAATGGACGACACAGAAGTAGCGGACATGTTAGTACTTGACCTGTTGCGTAGTTTGGAGGGAACTGGCGGTTTCGGTCAGTTATGACATTTCCCTGAAAAGTCAACGTTTACGTAATTTCAAATGCACCTGTATCCACATGAAAGCCTAAAAAAAATAACTTGTGTAAGTCACAAACGATTGCTAAGAATTAACAAGCAGAAAACTCACCTTCGATGAAGACGGCTCATGGCCGACCACAACCGCCATTGCTCCTCGGCTAAACTCCAAAAAGTTGTCTCCCGAGCCATGTCACGGTCACTCCTTCATGCAGAACACGGCGTATTCCACAAAGTCGTCAATAAATGTTCTACAGAACAAATAAATGTACACGTATAACTGAGTAAGCTAACTCGCCTGTGTGAGCAGCACATGTAGCGACACTTGGAGAAGTCAGGTTTAAGTTCTTCAATCGCGCGTGACCGTGTGCAAAATAACCGGAAATGGAGATCAAACTGCAATTTTGTCCAGATGAAAAATTATCTTTTAAATTTACAAACATCAAATTTGTAGTTCATGGCACAATTCAAGCGGGATCAAAAAATAATTTGTCTCTCTCCATTCACTACCATACATGTTTTTTCGAAAGAAAAAAAAGGTCCGACGAGAGAAACCGGAAGGGGCGGGTCTCTCGATAACTGAATGATTTTTTTTTTCTTTATTTGTTCTTTTAAAAAAAAAAAAAGTTTTCTGGAAAATATCCTAAAAAATGACACGTCTCCAGCTAATGTTTAAAGATGAAAGCATGGTCATGCAAACATGTAATAAAGAAATACATAATTAATATTTGCTGTGCATTCTTAAAAACAATCAATGCCATTGAAAACAAACCTTGTATAACAACACAGAGAAAAAAACAACAACAATAAAATTAGAGCTCAGACATAATATGCCAGTCTGTCATAGTTTGTCTAGAAGACTATAACCTGCATTGTTAGCTGACAGGTGATGAGTCAGTCAATAACATGGCTATTTTACAACAGCAAATCTGCTTCTAGGGTTGCATACATATCAACACTTGTCACAGTTGAATTAGGATCATGCATGGACATGCAATTAAGTGTTTGATCATTTATTGTATTTGTATAAACATTTTCAATATACCATTGTCATACTCAATGATCTCAACACCATGTGGATACAGTCACCAACTCAGAAACACTAGAGAACACTTCCTCACTGCAGAACTAGTTGAAAACTGTGTCGCTCTCTCACTCTCTACAGCTTCCTCCTCCTCATTCTCCTCCTCCTCTCTTTTCATTCAGGCTCCCTTCTCCCTTCAGGCCCCTGGGACCATCTACTTCTCCTGGCTCCTGCAGCCTCACATACTGTCGGATCTGGATTGTCACACCCTGGGCTCCACTGGATCATTGCTCTCCTCTGTGTCACTATCTCCTTATGTCTGAGATCTTTGATGCCTCTTCACTTTTATCTCTCTGTCTATTACTAATTATCCTGTGTGGCCTGCCCTCTTCCAGGTCACCACGCTGGGCAGGAGGTCGTGTGGCTCGGGCATCACTTGGTGATGCCTCGTCCTGCTCAGTCGTCTCCTGGATCCACACACTTTACATATATTATAATTTGTATCAGATATTCTGTCAATGCAACTCGTAAACTGTGATTTGCTGTTCTTTACTGTACATGCGACATCTATCGCATGTATGTCCGTCCTGGGAGAGGGATCCCTCCTCTGCGGCTCATCCTGAGGTTTCTTTTTTTTTCTTTTCATCAACATGGCAAGTTTTTCCTCACTCAAATCGAGGGTCTAAGGACAGAGGATGTCGTTCACTGTACAGACTGTAAAGCCCACTGAGGCAATGTGATTGTGATTTTCAGCTTTATAAATAAAATGTATTTGAATTTATTAAGAACTTAAAGTAACTCCAAAGGACCAATGTGAAAACTTTAAAAAAATAAGAGGCTCCAAATCAAAACACCTTTGAAGAAGGTCACAACAGTCACACTGCTGTTCCACGTTTTGCCTTCTAATCGTTGGCTCCACGTTTAGCCAGGTAATTACCTGTTAAGCCTCTCTGATGGAAGGAGGTCGAGAGAAGGGAACAAACAACGGACAGGATATCGTGCAGCCATTCACAACACAAGTTGAGCACTACTCAAGGAGGACGAGAAGCACTGCGCTGCTCAACCTCTAGCTGTTTTCTTTTCTCACCATTTCGGAGAGGGAATTAAGGTAAGCAAATTGCAGTGAAGTGACTTGATGGTGGTGTAAATCTTACCTCTGGATACACAGTGTATGCCTCTGCTCATCAACAGCATGTCAATGACAGGAGAGAGGACACCTTCTACAACTTCTGTAAACTCAGAAGTCTCAACAGATGGGTAAGTCTGCAGTATTTCTGGTGTGTAGCAAGTTCATATGCCAATTCTGCTAATATATATTGAGTTGTTGAGAAAACTTTTTTAGTGTATAATCAAGATCTTGACATGTGAGTTATGCATTTCCCCTTTTGCTATTTATTGTTTGATTTTTCCGTCTTGTAGCAGTGGTGTCTCCCCGTCAGGTTCAGTCTCTGAAACACCCAAAAAATCATCTAAGAAGTCCAAGAAAAGCACTGAGAGCATGAACAAAGTCTACAACTCTGTGCTTGAAAGTGTTTTTGGGGCAGTAAGTAGCTGACACCCACACATTCTGTGATTTAAATGTACTGTATAGTTGGACATGTTGAGATTCCTCTCGGCTATGATGATTTTTGACCTCTGCTGTGGTGATTTGACCTTTGACCTTTACTGCAACCCACTGCCCGAACAGTTTAAGTAATAGCTCAGATGTAACTCAACACGAATTCACCAATTCATGCCTAATTTAAACACACCCTTATGAAATAAAATGCGTGATATCCTGAAGTTCTTTTAACAGCTTTCCCTCACTCACAATTTACAGCACTTAATGGGTAAAGAAAGGGTTTAAACGTCTATAATTTACATTAAGTGATTAGGATCTAAAGGCAAAGCTCTCCACAATGAAGTGATCATAACCACTTAAAGGTGCTGCACATCAGACATTAAAACATCAGAGTCAGAAGTGACATTGAAGTCAGTCAGTGCACTCACAGCACGTTCATGATCTTTCTCGAGCTGCCATCACTAAGCCTGCTGTGTCGCCAGCATTAGTGGCTCATTAGTTGAGGCTTACTGCCACACTTGGTTAGGGTTATCCAAATGAAGAGCACTAGCGCCAAACACTTGAGTGATTCAACTTGAAAATATTTACCTTTTCCATTGTTGCACATGACATTATTATCTATACTCCTGATGTTAACACGCATCATTTAACATGCATGCTTAGAATTACTAAGTACTTTCAAATCTTTGACATTTATTTAAAATGTGGTGTCCAGATACTTTGGTAGAATTTAGTATTGCAAAGTACAATTCATCATCTTAATTGTAAAATAGATTCACATTTCAACATGGTTTTATTTTTACTGTTTCTGCAGGAGAGAGAGTTGGCTCAGGCTGAGTTGGACGGTAAGTGTCACTGCCACAGCTCATTACCATCCCTAACATGGTAATAGCTGCATCCTCAGTAATGTCAGGAAGCCCTAAATCCTCCAGCATTACTTCAGCACAGAATTATTGTAACAAACAAGTACATTATCATGCATATTGTCCAGTAACTAATTAAGATTTGAATCATTTTGGTTTTCTCATTTCAATCTCTCTCCATTTCCTGCCATAATTTTTCTACATTTGTCAAAAAACATTATGTAACTGACTGTGTAAGTTCACAAAAGCAGCCTTTTTAAATTACTTTCAACTGGGTTGAAACTTAAACTGGATTAAGTCTGTGTGCACTTGTGCTCTTAATGAGTAGCTCCACCAATGTTCCACATTAAAATGTGTTTACAGGTCTTAAGAAATACGACTGCCTATGTAAAAATGCATTGTGGGTAGTGTAGGCGGCAGGATAAAAAAGGAAGAAGAATGCTTGGAATGAAAAAGACAATGTCTCGGCTTCTGCTGTATCCATTTTGATAATTTGTTTTGAAACTGTCCATTACATCGCCAACAGCATTATAGGAGACCAGTGGACTGCTTTTCTTAAAGTGCTGCCTACATTACCCAGAGTTGGCACCTTTTGTTTGTGACCAGTGAAACTGAATTACCCATCCTCTTCCTTTTATAACTTTCAAGAATAGAATAGATTAGATTTTTGCTTTTCAGTCTCTAAATCTATTTATATTTTATAATATTAAGTTAGGTTTGAGATGTTGCAGCGATGGTACTGCATAATCCTCAACCATTTTTGGCCTGATACACCACTTCTGGAACTGTGGCCCTTGATCTTTCTTACAGAGTTACAAGAGGCCTTCAAAGAGTTTGACTACGACCAAGATGGATACCTGAACTACAAGGATGTGGCTGAATGCATGAGGACCATGGGATACATGCCCACAGAAATGGAACTGCTGGAGATAGTACAGCAAATCAAGATGAGAAGTGAGCTGAAATGAAAATGATTTTAGTTTCCTGAATCAACTGTATTTTAAGAAATGCTCATATAAAAGTATGCATATTAGTTTGGCTGTTGTTGCCTCGGAGCCCCTTTTCTACCTCACGGCCCCTGGTGTCTCTCCTCTTCACAGTGGGCGGCTTAATGGATTTTGAAGACTTTGTTGAGCTGATGGGACCCAGGATGATGGGAGAGACTGCTCACATGCTGGGACTCAAAGAGCTCCAGTCGGCCTTTGTTCAGGTCAGTCAGGTGATGATAAACAATCCAAGTACAATGTTACTTCATTACAGCAAACGAGAAGGGCCAGTCATAAAATCAGCTGAAATATCAGACCGAAACAAGCTTCCCTTTCAATGTATGAATGAAAAAAGTAAATTGTGTAAATAATCGTCTAAATTCCAAAAATGAAATTGTACTGTCAACAGACATCCTACTATTAATTTTGGCAACTTGCAGTACTTGCATTTTTCTCCAATGACTCACTGAAAATTCAACATAAAACAACCTTGACCTATGTTTTCAACCCATTTTCATCACTTTCTCTGTCCTTAAAAGTTCGATCTTGATGGAGACGGAAAGATCAACCAGGATGAGATGAAGGAAGCGGTCAAGTCGATGCTGGGGGAGAAGTTGAAGAAAGGCGAACTGGAGGAGATCTTGAAGGAGCTGGACATTAACGCAGATGGAAACATTGACTTTGAAGGTGAGAACCAGAAGCTCTGGCGCAGACACGTTGACTTGTTAATTAGAAGCGTGATAAAGTCAGCGTTGACTGACTTGCTCTGGTTTTCTCTCTTCTCTCTGCTCTTCAGAGTTTGTGATGATGCTCTCCATTCGCTAGCTGCTGAAACAACCGACAACAAGGACAGAACACTCCGCAATGTCTCAATCATTCCACAGAAAGTCAATTCAGCTATCCAGTCTTGACAATTTGTGAGTGTTTATAATGTGGGTATAGACTACTACAACATAACGTGTGCCTAACTCTGTAAAAATTGTACGAATGATGAATTGTTGGAGCCAGATTGATGCTGTATGAGTCCTGCATCAAATATGAGAGTTATTTTGGTAGCTACATTACCTTTTTGCAGTGATATAACATGTACATAGTACTGAAATGGTTTGCTATTTTAATAAAGAAATCAAAATGATGTGAGTACTCTAAACTTGCTTTCATTTAAAAACAAGATGCTGCTGGAATAAACAGTATAATAGGTAATTGAATGGACTGATCACATTTAAACCTCTCAAACAGACTTTATTCCAAAAACAAGTCTTTTATTACCTCCAGGTCATTGTCAAACAAAATGGAAATGATAATGTAATTATCATCTAGAGAATATAAGTTAAATATAAATTAAATTCCTTGTCAATTGTTAACAACGATGCAGCTTTGAGTTTTGTCAGGTAAGCTGTCTTCAGAGAAGCATTTTCACATCCAAATCCACGGTGCAGGTGTGTCCGGAAAAAAAAAGAAGTCACATTTCACAATAAAATCCCACATCAGGCCAACATTTGATGGTTGGCGCTGGAACTAACCAAGCAGAGCTTATCTCCTATTTGAAAATCTAAAAGCTTAACACTACTGGTAACTTAATCCTCTTATTATTATAACATCAAACTATACGTGCACACGTTGATGAAGGTTCTCAGTCATCCAGGTCATGGTAATTCTAAGTGCTGTATGGTAGGCAACTGGACGTGTTTCAGTTTCTTGAAGACGTTTCACCTGAAGAAGCCTCTCGGATGAGAGGTGAAACGTCTTCAAGAAACTGAAACACGTCCAGTTGCCTACCATACAGCACTCACAATTATATATGCGCACAATTCAGAAAAGAATCTTCAACATGCAGCACATGTAATCTGCTGAAATTAAAGTCCTGCTGTCAGACGAGGAACGGAATAGTATAAGATAGATACTCGGCTCCTAAAAAGCATAAAGTCACACTGGAATCATTTTTTCCACAGGAGGGGAAGAGATGGATGAGGAGACAGGAAGTGGGCCTTGAGTTGAAATGTTCACCTGTCTGAGGAACAGTTTTTTCCAGCACAAAACAGATTGAATAAAGTCACATTTATATTGTTCACAGTTCTAACTTTGCTCGTTTTCGTCAGCCTTTAATTCAATCTTTAATTTAATAGAAAATTCCAAGCATGGGCTCTTTGACTGGACGTGCAGTGCCAGTATCTACTTCATCATTACCTTCTGTGTCTGTGCGATGCTTGGCCATTAAGTACAGCAGACTGACTTAGCGAGCATGTGCTAAAAGGGTCAACTGTGTCATGAAATTTCAGACCTTCCTGTCGATTTCAAGAACACAAAATCATGCTTAGATAAAATAAAGACTCTCGTTACGCCTGTCTCCTGTGACTCACCAACTCATCTATTTCTTCTCCTCTCAGGGGGAATGTTTGCTCTAACGCCTGTAAACTTACGACAATCAGAAATACTCGATTTTGTAAACAAATTTATATAACTCTTCCTAGCATGTGAGCACTTGCTGTGTTAATTTTAACATTTTGTGCACTTTGCATGATGCTCACATTGGCAGGGTTGAGGGTATTCAGGCAACCCTCCCCAGATGACACACACTAAAACTGGATGCACTCATGGTACTATAAAGATGCCGCATTGGATTAAAGCCCAGTCCCAATGGTATAAGGATGCATGTTGTATCATTTCCACAGCTTTGTAAGACTATAGATAGATTCAGTAATTTCTTACTGTACGCTGAAGGTATATTTTGAGTATTAGTGGCAAGTTTGGACCAACATCATGCATGGGCGTATTGTCCAATGGTCACACTGCAGTCACTCAAAATCACATCACAACATCCTTCGATGTACAGCCCAAAACACAAGCAAGTGGCTACAACACCTCCACCTCTTGACTTTCTGTCAATGCCAGTCTCTACCTGCTATCAAACCTCTCAATTTCTCTTAGTCTCGTACCTTCATACCTCCGTCATTCTTTCATTTCTTTCCTTCTTCCTTCCGTCTGACTAAATGGTAGATAGATAAGATGGATAAGCTTCTTCTATTTAGTCTATCCACAACTCACAGTGTCATTAGTGAGCAACAGGACAACTGCTCGGCTAGTAAGACTCGTCGACAATCTTCTCTTGTCTACATCTCGTTCGTCAGCTCCTCAGCGAATTCAGCCATGATGTCATGCACCCAGATGTCCCTTTCTTCCTGCGAAGTGTCGACCAGGAAGACCGTCAACTTCCTGTCCCAGGGGTTAGTGGCTTCCTGTATGGCCTCCAGCTGGGCTACAAGTGGTTTCTTCTCCACGTGGTTCCTAAAAACGATGGAAGCTTCCTCTGACCACTGCCTCGGCTTCAATCCTGCCAGGGAGACAGGTGCGAAGGTTAAGCTGACTTAAATGTTAATAATGCAATGTTAGCATCCAAGGAACGATAATAAAATGAAAATAGAAGAGTGGAGATAGACATAAAAAAAAAAATATCACAATAGATCAAATCAGTTCAGGGTTCCAAACATGCATATGCACAAAACGTAGATGGATTTTACAGATGTCCGCTCCACTCACCAGCCAACTGAGCAGTGATTCCCTGGAACGGAAGCTGTCTGAACTCTTTGATCAGAGGTCTGAGCTGGGTGCAGCTGATCAACTCATGTTTACCGTAGTCCAACTCATACACAGACACCAAGCCATTGCTTAGAACTCCTTTCACTAAAACACGGTGCCAGCTGACAGGAGAGAAGGACAAAGAGTGGATATATTTAGGCAAAGCACAACTGAAGGCACCACATTATTTATTTATTTATCTTTTTTTTTTGCTTTGGGCCACAACTTTCAATGTTTAAGGACAGTATCCAGACTGTGTCTTTTATCAAAATTTCAGTTGTGCCCATTGTTTTCATCAAATTAAATTAAATCATAGCTTAACTCACTTGTTCTCCACTTTAGCAGCGTATATCTGATTCTTCCCTATGTTAAGTGGTTTCTGCTCAGTTTTATTGTAGTAGAGAATCATCTCTCCCATCAACACCACCAGTTTGTACATATCTCTCCAGGGCTGCAGCACAAAGTGGCCTGGATGGCATGCCACTGACACATAAACATCAACGTTGTTTCCTGAGGAGAAAAAAAACATGAGAACATGTGATGTTCTGGGCTACATTAAGGAGTACATGGTTGACTTCCTGCCTTGAAATATTTTTGTCTTTAATAACTAAGACCTTCATTACCTGCTGGGGGCAGCTCCAGTAATGGTGGCAGCTTGAGAGAGGATGATGGGGACGACGGTGTTTCTGGTGGGCTGGTGCTGGTCGTGTTGCCTCCTCCACCTCCTTTGGGTCCGGACAGAGCCCTCCTGAGATGAGGCTTAGCTGGGACAGAAGTTGACGCTGGACTCCCATTAGTAGAGTTACTGCTGCTGGAGGTTTTGGAGGACACAGTTGGTGTGGAGATCTTGGCAGGGCTGTGAAATTAAAGGAACAAACAGGAATTTTATTTTATAAAGTCATAAATAACTTTAAAATGAACATTAGTTAGGTAAGTGGTTCCCAACCTTTTTTCTAAAGGGACCTTTTTTCTTTCATTGAGTAAAATACATCAGAGACTTCTTGACTTTTCTTAATTCTGTCTGTATTACGTATCTTTTTTTTTTTTTGACAAATCTCCTTCGTCTTCTCCCTATCGCTGGATTTTACATTTATATCTGAAATAATCACTTAATAATATAATAATGAACTTTAAAAATTGCAATTTCATTTTGTTTTTCTCACATCAATGAATGAAATGGTGAGAT
This sequence comes from Pagrus pagrus, assembly GCF_965226575.1. Classification (NCBI taxonomy): domain Eukaryota; kingdom Metazoa; phylum Chordata; class Actinopteri; order Spariformes; family Sparidae; genus Pagrus; species Pagrus pagrus. The sequence goes on along the minus strand of NC_140204.1, from coordinate 17,331,423 downwards.
AAAGGCTCACTGCATATTTTTTTTGTTTTTGTTTTCTTGCACCCCTTAAAATGAAGAAGGCCTTGTGAACCCCCAGGAAGCTTTGGCGACCTCTAGTGGGCTTCAGAACCCCCCAGGTTGAGGAACCAATGAGATAGATAGCGAAGGGATGATAAAGGTGAATATAAAAGCAGTAGGAACCTGTGGCTCGTGAGGAAAACATCTGGTCGCTGTTTGAACAGGTCAGACTGGGCCATCTGATGGTTGAGGCTGCGGGCCGGGTCGTGGAAGCTCTTGTCGGTGAAAAGGTGGACGTAGATGCAGCGCTTGGTTTCATCTACCTTGGCAACCTTTTGGGGGGGGGGGGGAGGTTAGTATGGAGGTACATAAATAAGAAAAACAGAGGGAGGCAGGATGCAAAGAAGATATCACTTTGTTGGAGGCCAAAAGGAGGAGGAGAGGCATAATATAAGTGGTAGTTGAGGTAAGTGATATTATCAGATTGACAAAATGTTACAAATAAATCACATGTTTAGGGTTTAATTTAGTTCAGTTAGTTTAATTAAGGAAGGACGGGCAGCAGTGTACCTTCATGCTACAGTCTGTGGTGTTGAGCACTTTCTCTCGAAGCCACTGGACAGCATCTGGAGTCCAGGATCCAACACTGACAGCCAGGTCTGCTAGACAGCACTTCACAGCCTAAACACACATTGCAGGAATGTTATTTAGATTTTTACTTAGATAATAACTGTAGACTTTATGGGGATGCTCTTCCTACTATAACAGTACATAAGAAAAATCCTATGAACATGTAATCTCGCTCGACTGTTTTACTCGGGGACACACGAGCCAACCTGTGGTGGGATGGCCATGAGGTCACGGAGGAACGGCGGTGGGATCTCTCTCAGCTCAAACACCTCTACAGAAGCCTGCACACCCACATCGATGAACAGGATGTCGAGCACTCTGCTGCCGTGAAGGTTGGTGATCTAAACACAGAAACAAAGAACAGGGAAACCTCTTGTTTTTTTATTTATCAAACAAATGGCTTCAGAGGTTATATGTGATGGCTGATAGAGTTTCTGCCAGTTTTACATGCTGTGCCTCTGCTGTACCTGTCATGCTAGTGACAGCAGGCTCTATTGTGCAATTGTGAATTTATTCCTTTTGTCAGGCCCATTTAATTATATGTGGATTTGTTTAATAATTCACAGTCTGTTCTGCAGGGATCAGCACCATCTTACCTCTACACGGGACCATTTGCCTTTGTAGCGAGCCAGACATCCTTTCCCACAGAAAGGTCTGGATACAAGGAACTCTGATGTTACCTGGAACAGAAATACATTTTATTATGAAACCTTAATCGTCATGCTGTTGTTAAATCTGACTGTACTTCCTCTGGGATAGTAAGGTCACTGTGTGTAACTGCTCATTTATGACTCCAATAAAATGTTATCGTAAAAAGTTCATACAAACAAGGTCCACCCAGTCTGCTGCAGGTGAACACTGCAGTGACATCAAAGATGAGGACTTTAGATCTGTAGTTACTAGGAATGATAAGGGGTTGTTGAAAGTTAATACTAGAAGAGATATGTTACAGGGCTCAAGGCTAACTTTATACTGGTGCACACAACTTATTCATTTTGGTGCACCAGCACATACATATAATACATTACAATTTCATTTCCTAACGCACTGTGCTCATGATTGTTTACAGGAATAAAGGTGCACAAACATGTTTTTCTTCACAGCATCAATCACAGCACACATAACAAGAAATCATGATGACCTCAATTGTTCAAACAATAATCAGCAATAATCTAAGGCGCACCAGTGCACCAAATGAAAATGTTTAGTTGCACTTGACAAATTTTGGGTGCATGTGCGACCTGTGATAGCATCTCACTTCTACATTTATTACAAAAGCTTGGTCAAATTTCATATGTCCAAGGTCCTTTTAATCTGTGTTACTTAATAGGTAATATTGTTATATGAATACATATGTTCATCGTTTCAATTTGTATACTTTATTAAAGCAGTACTAGCTGTATTTTTTGCACTCTCCTTAGTTTTCTTAGATGCTGTTGCTGTTAACAAACAGGGAACAAGCCTCGTTATTTATTTTTTTTCCATCTTTTATAAATATCTAAAATGTTATGCTCTCAGTGTCATGGAATTAATTTTTCCCTGGAATCAAATGTGGCGTCGAATATCATTATTTTTCAAGGCATTGTATTGATGTTAGAAATGACAGTGTTGTGGCAACACTTATAGGTAATAAGGGTCTTATAAGTCCTTGTAAGATAGTTATTAACATTAATAAGAGTATATATGTGTTAATGAGAACATAATAAACACGTTCACTGTTAGATTATAAGACATTTATAAGCACTTATAAGCAACTTGTCAAAAGTTTATAGATGTTTAAGAAAGTTATTAAAAGCCTAATTAGTTTATTTTCTTTCCTGCAGGATATTGGACCTATTAATCCTAACAAGACATTGCTCTCGCTTTCAATCCAGTAGTTGCAATAAGTTATGTAATGGTGACCATTTTCTTGTAAGTCTTTACAATCTAACAATAAATGTGTCAATATGCTGTAATCAATGGATATACAGTATAGTCTCATTAAGCATCTTATAAGGGGCGTAACCTAAAAACTAATGCTTACAACAAGGATCTTAATATAAACCGTCACCCAACAGTTTAACGACGACGGCAAAGTTACAAACTCCAGCAGAGGGAGTTAAACTGACAGATAACCCATACACAGTTTGCTGGTCTCAACTATGGATAATCATATAAGCATCAATCATAAGTGTCCAGCAGAGTAGCCTTTCTGTTCTGTACAACAGTCAGGTGATGAAGAGGGCAAACTCCATCCTGTCTGACTCCACTCCACCCTCTTCATCAGGGAGTTTCAATCCCTACCCTTTAACACCTGCCTCAGGATGAATTATGATGATTTTTATTATGTTGTTGTAGTTGCTGGGACAGTTTGTTGATGTAAGTTGACTGTAAAGCTATGCTGGCCATACTTTGTGCTTGTTTATGTTGATTCTGATTATGCTGCTGTCGCTGGACCATTTTGCTGATTACGCTGATGTCTTTTAAATTAGGAGTGTTATGCTTATTTACAGGGATGGCAGGATAGTCCTCATTGTATTGTTTTTATTGCTGTCCTGATGATTATGCTTGTTCATTGATGTAGTGCTGCTGGGCCTGTTTTCTTTTTTTGTTTGTTGTGTGTTTTGATGTTGTACTCTATGCTGCAAAACCAACTGCCCTTCACGGACAAATAAAGATGAACTTGTAATGTAACCAAAGTGGGTAATTTAACTGTTAGTGATTCTCTGAACCTCCTTCTGAATAGAAACACTAAACCAGGCCATCCAGTTACAGGTTGTAGAAATAATTTCTATGAAGTAAGTAATGAAAATAACATGTATAAAAATCTGATTACCTCCCTGCATTACTGCTGATTTCAAGTTCAGTTTCTCTAGACTGATGCAAGCTGGCAAGAAGTCTCTAGCCCTGGTAAAAGTACATTACCAGACTCCACAGTGTTTACCTTAACACTGACGTAGAGCGTTACTGAGCTTTAAAGGACAGCAGTGGCACGCCTAGAAAAAGCACCAGCTCCACTGTGCTGCTAACAGATTAAGTGGTTTGGAAATGTCTTAACTCCGGATTATCAACCTAATCACAATCTGTCCACAATACAACATGCCTGGAAGAAGCAACGCACCACCAATACATTTACAACAGGCTTTTAAGATGAATGTGTGAGTGCTAGTCTAGTCTGTTTACTTGCTGTGAGTACTACACTTAACAGAGAGTCATACAGTACTAGGCGCATGGCTCATTTCCAGTTAAGGGAATGCATCTCATCTGTGAGCCTGCCATGTGCGATCAATTTAGAAATAGTGATGCTATTAATAAATACACATTTTCAAACATTTCATGCAATTGCTGCACCTGCTAAACTTAAAAAAGGACACCATGACACGCGATACAAAGAAAAGGTTGCAAAGCACAAGAGAACTGAGACGAACTGAGCACAAGGAAGCAATAAATTATACAGCTATAGTTCCAGATCAAGAGCAGGCCAATAAGTCTACAATGAAATCAATAACATAAAAAGAACTACAGTGTTCTCAGCCTTCAAATCTCCTTCTACAAGAACAACTGCTCTACAGTAGAGGTCATAATCACAGTAATTCTCTGCTAGTTGTAGTTGTTTACTGAAACTGAATATAGCCTGTTCTTCTAAAAGTGAGGTTCTCCTTGTATCCTTAGTATCATATGACAAGAATGTCAGTGTTGTCCTCATACCTATAGTTCTATTTATTGATTTAATCACACTAATTGCACCACGTTGAATATAATGATTTAGTGATGTTAAATGATCACTCCGGTGGTATTCTATATTTTTTCTTGTTGTCAATATATTCCCTGACAATACCAAAAACAACAATAGATTATTCTATCTCTCAATACTTTGAAATGTATGGTTTCAAAAAGGCACTGAGACATCACATGTAGCTTGTTGTTTAACCTGGGAGTGGAAGTACGTCTCTATGTTCTCCAGGATCTCATTCAGCTTGGCAAGGCCTCTGGAGGGCAGCTGGCAGTAGATGGTCCCATCGGAGCAGACGCTGCTGACAGTCACGTTCATATAAGCACTATTCACCTGCAGAGAGCCAGTGATGAGAGTTTAGTGTGCTGCACACTCACACTAACCCAACAGCACACATGCACACACTCTCCTGTACCTGTAACGGACTGGCCAGTGTCTTGTCCTGCAGGGCTTTCATGCAGGCAGCATTGATGTTAACATCATCATCCTGTGATGTGTCGTACAGGACGACAAGAGGGGTCTGCCCTCTCTCTAGGATCTCTGCCAACAGGATCCTTCCACTTGCCATTGTCTCGAACTTCTTCAGCACAGCGGGCTCCTGACAGAATGGCTCCAGGCCTGGAATAATACACATGTACACAAGTCAAATTTTTTGAGTGTAGTGATGATTAGGGCTGCAACTAATGATTATAATCATTTTTGTCTAATCTGCTGATTATTTTCACAATGAATCAATTGATTGTTCAGTCCATCAAAGGTCGAAGAAATTGTGAAAATACTATTCAAAGATATGTTTTTCAAATTGTGTCAACAAAAACACAAAGACTCTTCATTTACTATCATACATGAGAAAGAAAAGAAGGAGGAGGAAGAAAAAGCAGCAAATCCTCACATTTAAGAAGCAGTAACCAGCAAATGTTTGTCATTTTTGCTTGAAATGACACAATTAATGGATTATCAAAATAATTGGCAATTCATTTTCTTTAGATTTACTAACTGATTAATCAACTACTGATGACGTGTTGGTGCTATATTCTCACCTGCTAGTTTGCACTTGGTCGCCTGGAAAGGCAGTTGGAAAAACTTCTCATGCAGCTCAAACACTTTGGTTTTGCTGATCACCTCTGAGAAGCCGTGATCCACATAGTACACCTAAAAAGTCGAAGACCACAGGGTTTAATAATGTTTCTTCTCATCTCAAAATCAGACAGTTCATCTGCAAACCTTCCTCATCCTGTTCCTTACAGGACACCACATCTGGATTTGATAAGATTTATGCATTTATTTGTCTTGGATATATCACTTGGCCTTCAATGACTTGTGTCCGTCTCACCTTGACCTTGTCGGCCATGACCTCGCAGACTTGCGCCCTCAGAATCTCCTCCTCCTCCTCGGCCCTAACGGCAACAAGTTGGCCGGATGATGGAGATGACAAAGGAGATGGACTGCTTTGGTTCAGGCCATAAAACTCCCTCATTTCATCCTCCATGGACTCCTGAGCCTGGGAGTAACCCTCACCAATGTACCTGAGAGAGGAGGAGAGACAGACAGTGAGACATTTACGCACTGTCGATAATTACAGCACATTCACACACACAGTTCTCTCCTACCTGAGTATAACTCCATTGGTGTTTGTGGCCTCCACAACCAGCACAGAGGGGTACTCTTCTTTGGGGATCTGCAGAGAAGGCACCGCATGGTTACTGAGCCTCCTCCCCAGCTCCTGCCTCACCCTCAGCTCCTCCTCACTGACTGAGGAGTTCCTCCTATTACAGTTCTCGTCCTCTCCGGCTCCACCTTCAGTGCTGCTCCTCCTGTACAAGATGGCCCTCTTGGGGTTGTCAGGCATTGGATAGTCGATGGTGCAGAAGTCGGAGAGAAGGTGAAGGTTCTCCAGGACATGTCCGGGCAGTTTGGTCTAGTAAAAAAAATAAAAAATATTACAAAAAAATACATTAAGTGCAACTCGCTCCTGAATTTGTTAATGACATTAATGTAATTGTGTTTCAAAGGGTCACTGACTTTGTAGGTGTCCTGGAAGAGCTTGGGCAGTGCATGTGCCCACAGACCATTGGAGTACTTCACCAACAGCTCCTCCAGTTTCAGCTTCAGGTCGGGGCTGAGGGTGGCAGGAGACGAGGGAGGGCTGGGGGACGAAGAGGATGATGGTGGAGACTGAGGAGAACGAGAACCAGAGCGAGTCAGGTGGTTGCTGGGGGGTCTTTGCTGGGCAGGGGAATGTGAGGGTTTGTCTGTGGGGGTGTTTGGGGCAGAGCTGGAGTTTGGGTTAAGGGTAGGTGAAGGGGAGGATGCAGTGGTCTGTTCCTTGGAGGGGTAGAGCAGCAGCTCTGATGGGTTGCTGCTGCAGGTTTTCTCTACCTAGAAGAAGAAATGGAGAGGACTCAGTATAAAGCATTTTGTAGGCAATACTAACTGATCGTGACTAAAAAGCATGAACTAAGCATTGTTTTTAATGATAAATTTTTTAGCATTGGTATTGTTGTTGACGTAATGTATGTGCTAACTACAAACAAAACTCATTACTTCACAACAATGTTTTGTGTTGAAAACTTTTATCTTGAAGTAAACATGTATGTAACACTGTGATCCTACCCTCTCATTGAAGTAACATAGTGCAGAAATAAGTGATAGGGATAGTGGAGACACCATTCACCCTAATACAAGACACTGTACCATCAAAGTTATTTTGAAGCTGTTATTTTAAGGTTAAAAGTTAAATGTTACTTTAACAGATGAAACAATTATGCCTTCATCAGCACCACTGTTTTATGATTATTATCATCATAGCAAAAACATTTTTTTTTTCAATAATTATTTGAAAACACATGTTCCTAATAATAGCGACATATTAAATAACTACAATAACATACGGAGTACATACAGTGCATATGTGCGTCCAGGTCTCCAGGTCTTTGATGGCCTCGGTGGGCAGGTCCTGTTTGTACAGCTCTCTGTAGATCTGAGGCAGCTTCGACACCCAGAAGCCGTTACTGTACTTCCCCAGGATCTCCCTTATGCGACCCTGGACCTGCTGAGGGTTGTAGGGTCTTCCTTTGTCTGAGCCGGAGCTCTCATTCAGGTTCAAGGGTGCTGGATGATTGGAGGAAAAACACAGATGAAAAGAGAGATTACACACACACACACACACACACACACGCAGGCAATTACTGCTTCCACTTTGAACTTCTCTCCCCTGGAACTTGTTGATTGTATGGCATGCTTTTCCCTTCAACAGAGGGGACTGAGTCTTGAAAGAAATGGATGATTTTAATCAAAAAGAGACTCAGGTAGAAGAATAAAAATGAAGCATATTGACGAATAAAGCTGTGCTTCCTTTTGCCCTAGGATTTGTCCTTATACATATAAGTACTGCCTTTCCTAATTTAGTTACACTAAAAACATCTTTGATATCAAAGTGTGAATCCCTAGAATGACAACAACCAAACTGAACTGAGTTATCTCACACTGTGGAGCATAGTTATTGCACATTTTCTACACAGGGGTCTCTCTTTAATATAAATTCCTCTTCAATCAGGGATACGTCTTTACAAACAGGAAGTTAAGGCTCTTAAACCAGTCAGAATCCAACTTTAACCGTCTCTTCTATCTGAAGAGACGGTTAAAGGGTCTGAAATAAACATGTCAGAAACATGACAACAAACACATTTTAAGCTGAAGTAAAGACTTGAGGGAGAGTAAGTACGGAGGAGGGAGGATCAGACACACAGAGACAGACACCTGGGAACTGATTTCAGTTTAAAGCTTTTAAAATACAACTCATGTCTGTAGGAACCTCAGGGAAACAACCGAGACAGGGTTTCTTTCACACACCATAAAATAACATAGGTCTAATAAAGGTAAGAGGCAGACGGACGTGACAAGAAAGCTGTCCTTTTGATTTGAGCCTTAAATGTATATGTCCGTGGGTGATGCTTAGAGCTGCTGGAAAGCATTTAAATCATCTGAAGTAATGCCGGTGCTGGAGTGTTTCTATTCGTTTAGAGGACAAAAAGCTACACAAAATGTATTTTTAGTGTAATAAAAAGCAGCCTGTCCTACTTACGCCCAGTCTGTTGGGGGTTTCTGGAAAGGTGAGCATGCACCTCCTTCTGAAACCGTGACGGGAGGGTCATCCTCTTGTCTGGCCTGGACACAAGAAAACAGAACAATGAAGATAATTACTAAGAGGATTACTTTCTATGGGCTCTGGAGGAGAAGAACATTGTGATGAAGGCAGACTTTTTCTGTTTTTTGCACAGTTTGAAAAAAGTCAGTAAATTCTGACTTCAGTTTTAAAGCCTGGTTCTGGCTCTGTGCTGCATATCTGATCTGTAATCTCTTATTAGGCACAGCACATTATGAGATCTATTAAAACGCACTCTGGTAACATCTCAAAGTCTAACCAGATAACCTGCTTAAAATCAGTGAAAGACAAAGTGTTTTGTGGTTTGTCCTCAGTATCACAAGCCATTAATCAAACTGTCTCATCCCCCATTGGTCTAGAGAACAATGGGTCATGAGATACAGCACACTGGATACTGCATCGCACTGTGTGTAGTATATCAGATGCTACTCCTCAGACATAGCTAGTGACAAACCGGAAATCCATGTGTAAAATATCCATTTCTTTCTGTACACTTGGCTGAACTGATTTGATGTATGGAATCTTATCTCGTAGGTAAATCTCGTCAACTCAATGACACAGTAACTGCTTTGTTTAAACATTTCTCTTCTAGTTTCTCTCTTCAGTTCCAATCCCTGCCTCGCCCTGGTGCATAGCTAATAATGGAACCAAGCAATCAATAAAGAAAGAGAGAAAAGGCCATTTACTTTGTGACCCTGAATGGCTGTGAGAAGGTTTAAAGTACTTTAACGCCCATACATAGATCTCTGCAGTCCACTGACCTAAATTAGTTTTTCTTTCTGGCTGGTTAATGAAATTACAGCAGGATCAACCATCACTGATGGTTCCCTGGACTTGACACCAAACCACTGTGGCTTAAGGTTTAGGCTTTAATTAATCAATTCCTGAAGGAACTCAATAACCAAAATGGCTGTATAATGTATGTCAGTAGAATAAATGTTGAAGTGTCCATTGGAGATACATTTTCATTTGGAAACCATATTTGTATTTTTCCCCTATAAAAATTGCAACAACTCAGAGTTCAAAAATAACTCATAAACAATTAAATTAGCACAAGCAGTGCCTGTCAGTTACAATTTAAACCAAAACGTTCATTCAAACATTAATTTTCATTAAAGCAAGCATAACAAGGACAATGCACCTTGGGTCTTCAGCAAAGAGACAGGCAGAGCCCTTAAAGTGCTCAGAAATCATGGAAATTTGAACATAGGCAAACTACATTTGTGGGGGAAGATTGTGTGATATGATTGAAACCCCTAAAACAGCTACCGAGTGCCAGTGTTGTAGTCAAGACCAACTAAACCTCGACCAAGTCATGACCAAGACCGGAGTGTATTGAGACCAAGACAAGACCAAGACTTTGAGGGGTTTAGATCCAGTCAAGACAAAGACCAAGACCAAGGTCAAGTCCGACACTGCACAATGCACCACTCTCTGCTGTCTCTGCTATCTCTAGCTCTCTTACCTATGTTAGGGAAGCTTGTTAACACAACCTCATTATATTATACTTTCTCTCCACAGGAAGAAGCAGCATTTGCCTGAATGCCTACAAGAACTCTCCCCTCAAGGTACAGACAATCTTCCTTGACTCATTTCTCCTGTGTTTTCATTTCAATTAAAGTATTGAAACTGTAATATTATGCTACCTGTTTGCTGAATTTACCATTGTACCAGCAGGCAACCCCTAGTGCATTTGCAGGCACACTAATACACAGACACACAAATGATGACTGTACTGTCCAATGGAAGATCTAGATGGATACAGAGAGATGTGCTGATTCATTCTGTGTCGGTTTAGAAGCGTTAATCTACCAGAGAATAGAGCGGGGATTAGAAAGGGCTCACGTCCCCCCTGCTCTGGGCTCGTGTCCCCTGCCAACGCACCGGGCTTCCCACCCTGCCGCCCCATTGTGCTGCGGAGGGCCAGCGACACACTGGACACCCATGGAGACACTGACAGAGGACTGATGTCAGTTGTTTTCACAGTGGACGGACGAACAGAGCCGCGGAGGGATGGAGCTGAATTAATCTTGACTCACTATTTAAGCAAAGCAGATAGATAGTATCTGACAATGCTTCTAGATGGCTTCTTCAACAACAATGAATCAGGTTTTAACTCAATCATGTTCACAGTGAATGACAAGGCCAAAGTCTATTGGAATGAGTGCTGATTTTTAGAAAAGACATGATAGATTTGGGTAAACTACTAGCAATCAACCGATGAAATCATGAAGGGTGTAAAGGAGAAAGGGAAGAAGGATTAAATGATTAATGGTTAAAATAAAGAAACAAATGAAAATGAACAACTGAAATGTAGATGGACACGAAGATGGCGAGGCAAAGAGATAAAGAGAAAAAAGCACAGACAGAGACAGATAGAGAAAGAGCCAGAATAATCTAGAGAGCACAGCATCAACCCAGTGCTGAATAAGCAGCAACAGGGAGGCTGTTTGCACTCAGAAACCAACCAGAGTTCAACCAGGCTCCCATTCACCAGCAGCCTATTCTGATTCAGCTCAGACCACACAGGTGGGAGGAGAGGAGGGGGGGGCAGAGAGGGAAAGAGAAAGAGAGATACAGAAAAAGAGAGAAAGAAAGAGCTAAAGGAGAGAAAGGAAGACTGTAGTTTGGACTGGATAGTGACGAGTGACCCACAAATATGGTTAGAGAGGTGTAGCTCACCACTCCTCAAATTACCTCCAATGATTACTTTTTGATTTTCATAATTGTATGAGACAGCTGACAGCATTTTAAAAAACCTGAGTGTATCTACAATATTCTGGCATAAGATCTAACTCCTCCGAGCTCGTCGGTCATTTACACATTCCTCTACTCTGATTTCCTCAGTGGTGTAGAAGCCTGCCTGGTGACTTCCACATATAATTGTGCCATAAAATCCCACAGATATGTGGAACCTCAGCATTGGGATGTGAGCTAAAGCTGTTTTTTCATACTAAATGCCTGCAACAAATCACATTTTCCGTTTAAAATTCATATTTTGTTACAGATTCCTCAACAGCAAAAAGAATGTTCCATCATTCAAACACAATAAAAGTGATCACAAAAAATCTGATGATCCCCTCACTCACTTCTCTGCAGGTGTGTTCCCTCTCCTGTTGGGTGTGTTCTGATTGGACATCTTGTTTGGATGCGCCCCAGACTTGCCCTCTGACTGGCCATCCCTCATGTCCCTCGCCTGTCTGAAGTCTCCATGTCCTGCCCCTCGGCCGCCACCTCCTCCTCGACCCCCGCCTCGCCCGCGGTGGTTCGGCTGCCTCAGAGAGGTTTGAGGTTTGGCTGTGCAGAGAAAGAGAAAGCAAACAAGGGAAGTAAAGCTACGAACTTAAAGTACACACTGGCACGTACACTCACCCTGACTCAGCTAAACCTGATGCTGGGATAGGGCAGTGTGTCTGTCTGGAGGGCAGTGTCATGGATATGTGGAGATGTAGACACAGTAGATCTGATGAGCATCTGAGCTCCAATCAGCCAGCCAGCAAGCAGCAACAACACAATGTCACAAATTCAAAATGACATCTTTTGAGAAGTTAAGAAAACTACCTACACTCATGGATTTATCAGGTTAAATTCCCAGTTGAATTGTGTAATAAATGAGTGGGAAAGGTCCAGGAAATATCACTGTATAATACAGTGATATTTCCTGGACCTTTCCTTTCACTGCTCCACCTCCATAGTTAATACAGTCTGTATTAACTATGGAGGTGGAGCAGTGAGTCAATTAGTTTATCTTATCTTTGCATAAAGACCTGAACCAGTGGAAGAAACAGGTAGCACCTAACCAGCACCTGTAAAGCTCAGCAGACTAACTTGCTGCGGAGGAGAGGGACAACCAGCAGCGACTCCAGGAAGTCAGTGAACTCAGAAAATAGTTAGCTACAGCACACAACTTCTTGTAAAACCACCACTTATGGAGGTCATGCAGAGGCATCAATTGAATTGAGACTGTTTTCATAACCAGCTAAAAACTCCCTGTAGTAAGTTTACGCTAATCAATGCTTGGCTCTAGATGATCAATAGTTAATGTACAGACATGTGTGGAATCATTCCTCTCATCTAACTCTCAGCAAGTACATTTCCTAAAATGTTAAACTCATTCAATACTTTAAAAGATTTGTAATATTCCAAATGGGCCTGATTTTATTTTGCGTTATGGTGAATGCTATCAATACCCAACAGGGATATAGAATAGTTTCCTAATACAATTCAGGAGACTATGATTACAGTAGGAAAAACTTGCCTTCCTTAAAGTTATATTATGACATGTATGACAATATATATGCTGGATACTAATACCCTGAATAAATAAAAAATAAAAATTGTATTTAAAACTCTCAACCCTTATTGGATGATTGATTTGCCTGAACAATTATCTCCTCAGTTAAAGGTGCAATATGTAAGAATTGGCCAGCTGTCTAAATCAAACTCTTAACAAAAATTGGGCAGCATATCACCAAAATAACCACAAACTGCTGCTAACTGTATCTGCTGTTACCTTATTAGCTCACTTAAGCGTGCCCCTAGCAGTCCGGACTTGGAGCTCAGAGCACCAGGGGAGTGTTGGTGTTTATATTGCAAGCATGGGCGCTTTGGACTGGACAGGCTAGGGCTAGCTGGTTAGCATGCTAACTTCTGTAGATATCTCTGTAATAAATTACATACATGTCATGATGCTAAATTTGCTATTTTTCCACATTCTTTTGATAATTCATTTTATAACGTTTTAAACATACTCTTTTTCAAGACTGGTAACATCTCGTCTTGCTGAGAAGAGTACACCAAGTCACAGCATTATTCTAATATGATAACAAAACCCGGTAACTGTAATCTGTGATAGTCACAGTAAAAAGTTCAGTAAAAAGCCCAAAAGTCAGAGTGTAGTCATCCTAACACAGCACCTACAGGTCCAGCCCCTCATCCCTCTGATGTTACATCAGACCGACATGACATCACATTTCTGCTAAGTGACATCACCAGCTTACCCTGTTGTGCATAACCCTTAGTCATTCCCACTCCCACACTCCCTCTTCTTTTTCTGTTCTTCCTCCCACTGCCTCTTCTTTTATCTTCACTCCTTTCCTCATCTCTCTGTTCCTTTAGTGAGATCTCATCCTTTCTGTTCTCGCTAAATCTCATGAAATCTTTCCCGTGACAAAACAAAACACGCAACTTTGCCTTCAAAAGTCATCACTGAGGCAATTTCCAAACCTATTTCACTCCTCTCTCTAAGAGGATATGCTACTTATAATATAAGAGCTACTGGCAGTCATTCGATTAATAAATCAGTTAATTAATCAATTAATCAATCAATACAACTTCCATACGCACAAACATTACATAAACTCAGCAGTCACACACACACACCCAGGCTCAAGCTTAAATCCACATGCAAATATAGGCAAGGACAAGCAGACACACACGCAGTCAGAGCAGACGCCGCGTCACCTCACCAGCATGGACACACAGTCCCTGGTCTGTCTCTGCCTGAATATCAATATCCTGGTGAGGCGGTGGAGGAGAGAATAAGAGGGAGAGAGAGGGAGATGGAAAGGTTGATTTGTGAATCAGCTGCTCTTCGTTTGCAGCTGAGTCTCAGCTGCTATAGGCTGCATTCGCCTCAAATCTCAACACTCCACCCTCCCTCTCTCTCTCTTTTAGACTCCTTCCGTCCCTATCATCTGTCCACCCCCTCCCTCCCATTTCACCATCCCTCTGCTTCTATTTTCCTCCGACCCTCTCGCTGCCTCTCCTCCTCTCCCTCTCCTCCATGCACTACCACCTCCCACTACCTCCTCTGACTCTCGGGGAATATTCTGCAGCATCGCAGTCTAGCGGTGGTGTGTGCACTAAAAAGACATCTGCAGGCATGCCTCTGTATGTCAGAAGGGGTTTGTGTGATAGCACGTTTGAATATGAGAATACATGTTAGTTTTGTGCATTTATAGAGCAAATATAGTCGGAAAAAACGGCATCTTTGCACACGTATGAACCTGACGCACCTGTCTGCTTGAGTGCACGTGTTAAACAGGCCAGTCATTCATCCACAAACTGCCGGGCTGCACCACAGAAAGCATTTGCTAATGTTGCATTGTCACAGCACTGATACAGGCGCTGAACACTTTCTAGTTTTCTCTCTCTGCAGTGCTGCTGCACTGTAGCACCAGTCCCGAGAGGAGTCTGGAAAAAGGGTTGGAAATATTCAATAAATCTCCTAGGGAAGAATATAATAAGTATGTATTAAATAAATATATATTTACAGCTTACTTTGGTTTTGTAAAAACGTGTTTAGTTAGGGAATAATGAATAAAACATTATTTTAGAAAACAAAGACACAAGGGGTAGAAAACAAAACTACTCTGTCATCACTATGTAAACAGAGGGACCTGCTGGCCAAATCCAAGGCATGTTGTTATCTGTCCTACAGCCACAACAATTAGTCGATTATTTCGTTATTCAATCGAAAGTAATTTTATTGCCAAAGATTTTTTGCAAGCACAAAAGTCAACCAGGTGCTCGTAACACCTTCCTAAGTGGAAGGATTTGCTGCTTGAGGTTTTGGACACAAGAAGCAATTTGAGGATGTCACTATGTGCTCTGGAAAATGTTTCTTTTATATGATTAATGATTAATTGTTTAACATTAAAAATAATCAACAGATGTTCTACTGTGATACACCAGAGATAAAAGAAATAAAAACTTGAATTACAAAAAAAATAAAATAAATCAACAGATGAATCGATAATGAAAATAATCTTTAGATGCAGCCCTGATTTTTTGTTTACTTGTCTGCAGGGCCACACTGGTGTTGTGTCTTCGTGCCCTTCGGGTGTGTTAGAAACATTTTACATACTTTTAGAAACGGTAATGATATTTTTATTTAACTGGCAATAGATCCGTTTTTGCTTCAATGTATCATAATAAAGTAAATGTTGATTGAATGATGTAATGGCTATAGAATAATGACACCCTAGTGTTTAGATTGATTTCGTATAAACTTTGCTTTCACTATGCACGCAACCTCCTGAGAAAATGAAGACTGACTCACGATTCAGCCTTGCACCATTTCTATCGGCTTTCACATCTCTATTATAGAATAAATGAATGAATACACCCATGTCTTGTCCTGTGTTGTTGGAGTCAACACACACTGACTATAAAGCATGTTCTTGTGTCATCTCATGTTCTCTGCATTTCTGGATCGTTCCGGTAGCTTTTCTTTTCTTTTTTCTATATTCACAATGAAAACAGTTCTGATGGGAAGTTCTGGGGCATTTCATGTCGCACCAAGTAGCCATTCATTCACATCTGAGAGACATTCAAGTCTTTTATAAACATCTATTGTTGTATTACAGTGTTTGGATACACACAATGGCCCAACACACAGAAGACATCCAACACCAGTTCTTCTTGCAGTGCTACAGTGCTTACCTCCTAGCCACAGAGCTGCCAGACTATTCATGACTCCGGTCCATATTTATTTACACTTTAAGAGCTAAAAACGTATTCGTTATGATTTCAAATGAGCTTTAAGATACACTGTATATAGTAGATGTACTGTACATTTTTGCAGTAACTTCAGTGACATTTAATCTAATACCTAAGTGATTTAATGAACCCTGTGACCAGGAACATCTGTGTAATTGGATAGAGCTAAATATGTGTTCTCCAGGAGAGGCTGATAAAAGGGAAAGTCTGTAAGATTACAGGTGGTATGTGCAGCTTGTGAAACTGGATTAGATTCCTGTTGAACACCGTAATGGTAAACCCATGACATCCAAAAACCATTGCTTTGACAACTTTTTTTCTCCCTTAAATGACTGAATATATCAGCTCGCAGTCTCTCACACAGAAACTAAGAAGGTTGAGGTGTTGAGTCTCCTAGTTGTTTAATTGTATGGTAAATATTACTAGAATGAAGTTAAATTAAAAAAAAAATATGCACACAAAAACAACTGAGAGTTATGTTTAAGGTAAGCTAAAAAGAATGGCTATGTAACTGTGGTAATGCTTGGAAAAGCCCCAAAATAGTGGTCCAAAATCTTACCATTGAGGACGAGTGGAGCAGCCGGTTTGACCCTCATCTGGGTGTTGACCAGGTGGGGTCGGCCTGTCTTCTTGGAGCTGCGCTGACGAGCCACTACCTTGGCTATATGGGCTGTCTCGTTGGCCCCTGAGGCAAAACACAGAGTCTGGAGAAAGAGAGCGAGGAGTACATAATATTGTCAATAACAGATTCATCTAAAGGTTGAGTTTTTACCTCTTAACCCTGAAGTATGCATCATATCCAAAATTACTTTGGAAACATTGTAGCATGGTTTTAACCTTTAGCCATATATCAACTAAATGCTAGAGAGAAAATAGAGAAGGACAAAAGAATAAAGAAATAAATCAAAATATTTAACCATGGCTAAATATGTGTACACATCTATCCTTCAAACCAAGCATCCTGTAGCAGCCACACACACAAACACACACCTCTCCAGAGCGGTTGCGCTCCACGCGGACTAAAGAGGGCATGCTGGCTAGCAGCGCGTCCAGGTGGTTGTGTCCCATCTGTTTGTGTGGTATCTGCTCCCCGGTCAGCTCCTTGTACTCCGACTGCAGACGGGACAATGACACTCCGCCTTTGTTGGCCTGGAGGACGGCCCGCAGCATCTTTTTCACCAGCTCCACGTCAGCCATCTGAATAACAAACAAACAAACAAACAAACAAGCAAACAAAAATCCAATTCAATAAATGAGCAAGCAAGTAAACAAAACTAACGCTGAAATGGATTAGCTGAAAGGTGGAAATTGGAACAGCTAAATCTGGCCATCTAAAAATAACTGAACAAGTCAAGAAAGGAACACTGAAGGCAGAAACACTCAGTGCATTAAAACAGAAACTTCATTAATGTACTGACAGATGTAGAGATCTTAAAGATTATTTACTAGCTCATACGAACCATGCAAACAAACCAAGGAACAAAACACACAGAATTCAGCAGAACCAATCCGACACACTTCATGACAAACTCATTTTGATATAAGCTTTTCATCAGTTTTGTTTTCCCTAACATGAAAGTAGCAAGTAAGACTGAGAGTGACTGCTGATATGATGACTCAAACCACATTTGTAATAGCTTGCACATACATTGAGCTCATCCCCTGTGCCAATGACTGACTGGTTAGGCAGGTTTTTATTAAGTGTTGATCAGATTTCGAAAGCAAACTGTTTATTTTACAGACAGCGCCTCATTTTTTATAATGAGGATATTTTTTTTGCATGTGCTGTATGGTCAAATAAATGTTTTGTTTTTCCAATATGTCTAGTCAATGCTAGTAAAACAAACACAGACATCTATTATTCTGAAGAGAAATTCAACTATTCTGTCAAATAAGCAGGTACTTTTTGGTGATTTCACTCAATTCTTTATTCTGTCTTGTTTATCAAAGGCACAGAGCACTGCTGTAGCCCCTGGGAGACATTTGGGTGAAGAGCTTTAGCTTCAAGATGTTACTGATTTCCCCTCTGTCTGTCCTACACCCTGTTACATTCCTACTCCCTGCAGAAAAACAAAACACTTTCAGTTTGTCTGCAGCCAAACCAAACCACCCTGCAGAGGAATGCACATAAATCTACGAACCTGAGATTTTATGATATTCGTGAAAAGTAAAAAAAAAAAAAAAGAAAAAAAAGAAAAACGACTAAATCGCATGATTTCAACAAATATTCGGTGTGATAGTAAAAATCCAGACTCTTGCGGACGTGGAGACACACCCTCAACAAACGGCTCACACTTCACGCTTCGAGATCTGTCCAATGCCACACTTTCAAAACAAGTGGCCAGCCTACAACAGCTATCTAAAATGGTGACATTGTTTAAATTTCTCAGGTAGTCTTGTCTTGGTATCTGCGCTCTGCTCAGTGGACAGGAATAAACAGACTGCAGGAATCTATCTCATCAATTTTGCATCAGGCATTAAGTATTAATATTATTTTTGACACGCTGGTTTGTGATGCGAGTTCATCCCCTTTCGGAACTTTTATTACAAAGTCTATTCCTTGTTATTTAAGAATTTAGAAATATACTCGTAGGCGATTTCGTACTGAGCCTGGATGGTAAAAGGTAAAGAGACATGTGAAAAAGGTTGCACGGGAAACAAGTGAAACGATCTACAGATTTACCTGCCTAGTTGTGAGAAAATAGGCCCACTTCAGCATGCGATGGGTTTAGGCCACTTGTTGATCTGGCCACTTTCTGCAGCGCAGACAACAGACGGGATAGAGAAACTATGAATGACGTAACGCGTCACACTTCGACTCCACACCCTCCATCGGGACCAACTTATTTGGATGAAGTTTGCCCGTCTTTTTTTCGTTTTCTGAACGAAACTGTCCTTAAATGGCCCTGATAGATTGAATGACGCCGGCAGAATGTAGCAGACCCGGTGTACAGTCCGGTATCGTGCGTAACATCGAGTTAAATCCTCCTGCCACCTCAGGGACAGCGGCCCGTCGAGTTAGCTGGGAAACGCTATCAAAAGACCGGAAGCGCATAAATCTTGCCTTCATAATAAAACTCAGCGAGTATTCTTTACTTAGCATATTTGTAACACAAGTTCTTACTTTGAAAGCCACTACCGGAAGTACTGCTTTGCGTCCGAGCTAGCTTGAAAGCTTTCGAGTCATCCTAGCGGGGAGTACAGAAAGAGGCAAAATACACACCCGGTGAAACTTTGCCATGAGTAATTGTTATAAAAGTCTATGTAAGTCATTATAAAAGCTGTAAAAAAATATATTCTACCTTGCTCTACACAGACAGTGGTGCTGAGGTCAGGACCTGGTCCAGTCGCTGTGAGTGCTGTCACCGCCACAGGGCTGAGCTGCGGCCGGAGCTCTGTCCCCGGAGCGTCTGCCAGCCGGTCCAGGCACAGCCTCTCCTCCGCCACCTGATTGGTCGGCCGTGCATGGGCCTCTGTCTAATAACACGTCAATATATGCATCCAGGGGTCGGGGGACATCTCCTGTCCAACCCCAGCTAAAGGTCATTAACGTTACTTTTTCTGCAGCAATGTGTCAAGTTAGCCAATTTTAGTTTTTACTTAACTCACCCAGTTCATTTCTTTGAAAAGACGAAATTCTAAAGAAATATTTTTTTTCTTAAATATTACGTAGATATACATCCAAAAAAGTATTACTTATTCAAAAATAATTATTATTTTAGTCTATAAAATTGTATAGTGTATAATGTACCACAATAACTTAGTCCCCAATTTCTTATGTACATTTATTTGTTTATATATTTCCCAACCCCAGTCATATTTCACATGATCCATTCACTGTCATTAACCTATTCCACCTTGTACGTTCAATTTACTTTACCATTTAATAATCCAAATACTGGTCTAAAATCTTAGGTAATTTTGTATATTATTGTGTTACTTCTACCCTTGGCTCTCATCAACTTTCTTGATTTAAACACTGTTATTGTTAAATCGTCCCCATCCTTACATGGATTCAAATCTCTGGGCTGTGAGGTTGGAGGACTAAAAAATGTAATTTTTTATGAAGTAATGGACACGGCCACTAGGGGCGCTACTTTCCACGCTTCTTCCTATTTTTGGCCTGTCAAGCCGCCGGAAGTGACCTGTCAAAATAAACGGGAAAAGACTACCGGAATTCCAAGCTAGCATTGGTAGCCAAAAAAACAACAACAGAGGATCATTATTGTCTGTATGAACACCTCAAAAAGCTACATTTAAAGACAGGGATCTCTGTGTATGCCAGGTAAGCTCAATTACAAAACAAAGCCATTCTATGTTATCTTCATAACAGTTTTTTTCTCACTGACGTGCATGCTAAGCCGATTTGGTCAGCTTTACCGTTAACTATCAAGCTAATTTTAGATAGTTAGCTAGCTGTTAACCGTATTCTGCTATCTTACTAAACCTAGAAGACAAAGTAAATCCTGAGGTAAATTAATTTTAGAGTCATTTTTTTGTATGGTTGTTATTTTTCACGTAGCTCAAGCTAACGTTAAAGTAGAATATCGTTAGCTTGATTGTGCCTAATGAAATTTCTCCCTATGGCACTGTGTCCACCCACTTATGTCGTAATGCTGTTTGGTCCTTTGCATTATGTATTTATACGTTGGTGCATACATTGTTTTATGACAGAATAAAAGCAAATCATTAAGTTAAACACACCGCCTTCTAAATAAGCAAAGACATGCTAACAGTCGTAGCTATCGTTTGCCACTGTTTGTCAGCTGATTGATGAATAAACCAGTTAGGTTTTTATTTTTATGTATTTTATTCTTTTTAAATATATCGTATCCCCGTAGTAAGAAAGGGGAAAACAGCAATGTCCCTATACAGTACGTTAGTACTTCTCAACTGGGTGTTGGCTATATACATATAGCTGTATGAATGTGGGCCAGTAATTTGACTCGCACATCACTATTTAAAAGGCACAGTGTAAAATATCAAGCTAACATCCATGTGTTTTTCCTGTGGGAAGACACAACAGCAAGATATTCTCCTCCCTCTCTCAGTTCAAATCAGCTGTGACGTTTTGCACCACACAGGATCCCTCCCTGAAATCACTGTCTTGTATTGTCCTCTCCTCTCTCTGGAACAGAGGAAGGGATGTGAAAATAGAGGAAAGAGTAGCACTTTAGCCTTAACTTTGCACTGGAGGTGAAACCATTTTAACTACCTATAATGGCTAACAGGCGTCATTCTTATACCCCACGGGTGAGTAACTCTAAATATTGAATAGTATCTTATTTAGTACATCAGTGTTAATTTTGATTGATGCGCTTAATCAGCAGAAGTCAGTACAGTGTATTAGTTAAATCCATAAAAAAGTTTGTGGCACTCACCATACAGTAGATGTGGGATTCACCTTGTTGCATATCAAGTCCACATAAGTAAAAGCGAGTAAGAAAATAATTCAGTTAACTCTAGATATCCTGCCAAAGACGAAGTTTCTGCCCTTGATGTTTAACCCTCAGAAAAGCTTCTATTCCTATTTACCTTAAGTAGTGTTATTCTGGATAATTCTGCTAAACGTTCTCTCTGCTTCTCTGAAAATAACAAAATCCAACGCAAAGGCTTCTATTATAAGGGTATTCACAAGCCCTTTCTACTCAGAGTTTTGCCCTGTGGTCGAAAACTGTGAGACAGCGTGAATTCACATGTCCCTACAGCTCCGTAAAAGGATTAGACTGTACCGCAGACCTACTTTGTCTTGAATGAGCATCTTTGTGTGAGCGAGGCAGTGATACGGCTTGTTTATTAGGAAGTCTATTGTGGCCCAGGACATATGACTGGGTGCATGAGTGTGTGTCTGTGCTTCATGGCCTCAAGACTGTTTTATCATTGAATATTTTTGATTCCTAAAACTGCTCTTAATAGCTGGAGCATGGGGAATTAAGGGACGTTATACATAAAACAATGCTGTTTGTTTGTGTCTTTTGGTGGTTTGGTGGATAATAGTAGAAATTCTTTGTCATGCATATGCCCACAAAGCTATGTCCTTTTGACCAAGATTAAAGTCTAAAAAGCCCGACGAAATCTGAATTTAAACAATGAATTCTATGGTATTTAATGACATCATCCCCACTGTACCCTACTTTACTTTCTCTTCCCCACATTTCCTTCTCTTCCTCCCCACTCCCCATCTGTATTTCCTCCAGCTGACCAGCCCACTGATCAGCAAAATGAGCAGCACTGGAAGTGTGGAGAGTAGTAAACCTCCAAAGGTAGGTCACTTTTCAAATTCAGACTTCAAGATTCTTCAAACAAAGACAGGAAGAAATTGAAAAAAATAAACAAATTACGATTAACGTGCATAATAACTCACGGTCTCCCATTCTTTTGTGTCTCCCAGATTGGCTCTGTAGTGGAGGTGATCGGGAAGGGTCAGCGTGGTACTGTTGCCTATATTGGCGCCACCCTTTTTGCTTCTGGGAAATGGGTTGGCGTCATACTGAACGAGGCCAAAGGCAAGAACGATGGCACCGTGCAGGGAAAACGATACTTCACCTGTGAAGAAAATCATGGGATATTTGTCAGACAGTCCCAGGTTGGTGACACATATGTGTTGTAATGTGAAGATGATTGGAGAATGGTGCACAATCCAGTTACTAACATCAGTCTCTTCACTCAGTGAACTGAAGGGGTGGGGCTGGGTTTAGGTGCATGGTTGTCACTGCATCAATAGACCCATCACTGCTTTTCTGTGTTTCTCTGTGCAGCTCCAGGTGGTGGACGACAACTCCAGTGCCACCTCACCAGACACTCCTGAATCCGCTCCTGCAAAAACGCTGAGACACAAAGGTGAGTGTGAACCACAGCTGTGTATGATGTACATACCTTTGAAACAGAATAACTAAAAGTTCATAAAAATAACACTTGATAATGATTCTTCAATTGTTTTCTTTTAGACATTCCAGAGACTCCCAAAACAACCAAGCAGGTAGGCAACCATTACCGTTACTCACCGTCTTTTTTTTCTTTCATCACTTTAGTATTCTTGTATGTCCAACACTTTCTTTTGAAGATGGTTGGATTCTGGTGGATCTTTGTATGTACTGTGGATTTAAAAATATGTTTTCTCCATATGTTTTCACCCTGTTAAAGGGAATTACTGATAATTTAAGTTCAAACCTGCCCTTTTCCATAGCATTTATGTTGGTCTGAATGTGTTGAACAAGACTACCCAGACCAGTAAAGCAACTAAATCCCTTTCAAAGAGTTGCGATATGACTATCAATGCTCTCCCTTTTTTGGCTCTCCCTCTCCGTTTTCAAAAAAGTCCCTAATTATATATTATGATTCTTTTCTGTACAATGCGAATGAGTTTCTGTTTTGCCTCATTTTTATTTTTTTGAATACCTTTTGCAGACTCCTGCGACCATTAAGAAGGTAGAAATGTTTAAATTCAACACATTTGCTTTTGCCTTGGTTGTCGTTAATAACACTAATGTGGCTACTCATCTTTTTATATTCAAGCTTCCCTTTTACGTGTTGACATTTGCACGGGACGTAAAGACATTACTTGTCATTTTCTCTTTATTTTTTCTCTTGGTTTTCTGTGGCTGCACTCCCATTTTGTACACCAAATGTTGTTTGTTTGCTCACTTTGTTTCATTTACTTTTTTGTCCTGGTCAAGGCATCCAGTGTTCACATTCAGAAGCCAACATTATGACAGTTTTATGGTCATCGTGGTGGTGTCTTTCTCATGCCTCTTGGCCTCACAGCTCAGTGATGTTCTGCCACTGTTCAAACATTGTCGCATGAATTCAATTTTTTTTATTTTTATAACTATTGTAAAAGATGGTGCATGCAGCTGTCAAAAGATATGATCAGTGAATATGAACTAACAGTGGGTATGCTTCTTATGTGCTGCTAATCTCTTATCTCGCTTCACCATTGGACGTGTGTGCATATATCCGTGTGTGTGCGCGTGTGTGTGTGTGTGTGTGTGTGTGTGTCCATCCCTCTCTCTGCTACTCAACTCCTCCTCTCCTCCAGTCCTCTACCCGCCGCTCTGCCAAGGTGAGCTTGTCTACAGCAGACAGGGAAGGTCATATGGCATCAGAACAGAAACAGTGGTTCACTCTGAAATGTTTTATTAAAATTTTTCAATTTTTTCTGGGTGCTTGTGTTAAATCAAGGGCACAGCTTCAAGTGTTTGGAATGTTTTCAAAGGCCATGCATTTTTGTGTTTCACGATAAGAAGTGCATACTTGTCTTCAAACTACAGCAGAGTGTGAGATTTACAATTATGGTAAATTGGCATTTTGGCATCTAATGAAGATTATTTTAATTTGAATAGTTTTTAGGTAATTTGAATATTGGAAGTTTACATTTGACAGCTTTCATTACTGTTAGAGATTAATCATTGCTGCACATTTGGACTTTTGATGGGTTGGGCTGCTTGTTGTGCTTTTCAGCTGATGCCATAAATCAAAACATTATTTAACAGAATATACGTTATTGTAGTTTGTTGAGGAGGTAGTATGTTGTAATTTGTGTCGAAGGCACATGCCATTTATTATTATTTATTTAAATTGATAGAAACAGCACTGGGAGTCGATTACTGTAACTACGTAGTGTATTAGTATCTAATGGAAGCTTGCCAACATTTAGCAAGTAATACATTGAATAATGTTTGTCTGAAGATGGTGATTATACTGTTTTTTTTTTTGTTTTTTTTATTTTCAAGCTTGTTTTCTAAAGGTGCTTGTCCTTTTCTGCACTTGCATGAATGCCTTATACAGTAACAGCATAGTGGTAGGACTGACTTGATAATTACAATGTGTATAAATGAGAACACAAGCCACCAAGGTTTCATTCTGTAATGTCAGGCTAACTTGAAGCTGACTTTTATGAATAACTGAGTCCTAACACAGTCTCTGTGATCGCACTGTGGCAGCTGACCACTCCAAGTCGACTAACGCCTGCCACCTCCCTCCCGTCCCTCTTGGTACGACCCTCCGGCCGCACCAGCCTGTCGCTGAGGGTATGCGACATGATATCAGTGTGCCTCACAGGGAGTGGTGATTTGTTTTGTCACTGAAAACTGGTGATTTGTCGGCCTTTGGTGCACAGGTGCAGGACTCTGCCACATAAATGAACTGAACGTGGTGTCTGTGGGAACTGTTGAGGGACTCTGAGGTGAAATGTTTGGTCCTGGAAGACTCATTTTGGTGTATTTTATTTAAGCTATCACAAGATGAATCTGGCGGCACAGCACATAACACAGCATGTTCACTCTTCTGCTGGGTTCACTCTGGGAGAAGCTCTTGTTTTTTTAATTATTGGTTTGTTTACTGACAGTCAAATAATCTCCCCTTTCTTCCTTTGTTTCATCCCTCATCACTCCCCAACACACACCTTCGTTGGTGAGAAGGCGTCTCGTGAGAGCCTGTCTTCCTCTCTGTCTGGTGATGTCAGTGAGGCAGGCCTGTCCTCCCACCAGGGTGCACTGGGGGCTCCTGTTGTGCCTCAGCCCAGCGGCTCGCCTGCAGCAGCGGCAGCCTCGGTCCCAGCTACTCCAAGCAAGGTGGGTCACTGACAATAAGGAGCAATTGCATGTTGCCATATGGAGTTCAGTTCAACGCCAAAAGCACAAAACATCAACATTTCCATCGTGTTTGTCTTTTTAATGAGCTTGTCCCATTTCATCCATGTTGTCATTGTTCCAGGCGGAACCTGCCGTTTCCAAGCAGGTAGAGTTTTCTAATGGCTCTATGCATGCTGATGGTACCCAGCATGAGTTTACTAACAAACTCGAAACATCAGAGGGCAAAATGGCCCTCAGCACACCCTCTCAGTACTTTAAGATGGTTTTGAAATGTCCTCACATTGATTTCTTTGGTGATGATGCATGATTTGACCTGCTGAGACACTGAGTAAAATACCTAATTCCACTATTGTGTTTGGAGGGAATCGATTAATCTCCCTTCATTGCTCTTTAATGTTTCTACTGGAGCTTCTTGTGTGTGGTGGGGATTAAAGTCCATTGATTGAGAAGGTTATTTGCAAATTAATTAAGCAGAATTTTAAACATTTATCATCTCAATCTGGGTTTTTGGTGGTTGGACTTAATCAGTGCTTTGTTTCTTCACTGGCTTAAAATCAAATCTTGGGACATAAATAAAGTCCAGGTAATCCTCTGAAGTAGCTACAGGCAACACAGTTAAACAGTCTCACCTCTCCTCTCCATCCATCTATCCTTCCCAGGAGGAGGAATCACTGCGAGCTCAGGTCAAGGACCTGGAGGAGAAGCTGGAAACGCTGAAGATGAAGCGGACGGAGGACAAGGCCAAGCTGAAGGAGCTTGAGAAACACAAGATCCAGCTGGAGCAGCTTCAGGAGTGGAAGAACAAAATGCAGGAGCAGCAGACTGATCTGCAGAAACAACTCAAAGAGGCCAAGAAGGTACAAAAAACAATAGAATAGTAATAATATGTTTGTCGTAAGTCTGAATTGCAGCATTATCAAGGTACTCAGAGTATGAAAAGAAACGGCTCCATTGTCAGCATTTGTGACTATCTATTTTTTTATTTTCCTCCACACAGGACTCCCGTGAGGCACAAGAGGCCAAGGACCGCTACATGGAAGAGATGTCGGACACGGCGGACGCAATAGAGATGGCCACACTGGACAAAGAGATGGCTGAGGAGCGGGCAGAGTCACTGCAAGTGGAGGTGGACACACTGAAAGAGAGGGTGGAGGAGCTCTCCATGGACCTGGAGATCCTCAGACATGAGATTTCAGAGAAAGGTATGTACTCTAGGCCTCTTAATCTGTCTCTCCAACGTTCTTTCTTCTTTATGCCCCTCCTTTATTCATGGTCTGTTTTTCTTCACCATGTTGTATTTTTCTGTTTGTCCTGCAGGCTCAGATGGAGCAGCCTCTAGTTACCATGTCAAACAGCTGGAGGAGCAGAATGGCAGACTGAAGGAGGCTTTGGTTCGGTCAGTCAAATGTCTAAAAAGCTCATTTTCATTAATGTACTTTTCACAAATCCACTAAGAGGTCTAGACTTGGGGTTGAAGCTGATAAAAGCCTTCTTTTAATTTTCCTTTTCTTCCTCAGGATGCGTGACCTGTCCTCTTCAGAGAAGCAGGAGCATGTCAAGCTGCAGAAACAGATGGAGAAGAAGAACACTGAGCTGGAGACTCTGAGGACTCAGAAGGAAAAACTGCAGGAAGACGTCAAGCAGGCGGACGCCACCATCGATGAACTGAAGGAGCAGGTAAAGTTAGCGAGACACAGGAAAAGAGGTTGAAGATGATGTTTATTTTCCGGAGAATTTAACTGCACAAACATGCCTGTGTTAGGTTGATGCTGCTCTGGGGTCAGAGGAGATGGTAGAGACCCTGACGGAGAGGAACCTTGACCTGGAGGAGAAAGTCAGGGAGCTGAGAGAGACAGTCACTGATTTGGTCAGTACAAATACATTTATGATCCTGATTTTTATTGTTAACACCACTAATGTTTCTAACTTAACTTTAAGGTAAATTTGTGGATAAAAATCTCACTGTCGTTTCCATAATCACCAACATGATGGTATCAGAAACCCTTTATCAACCTGTCACTGACCTCTTTCCTTCTGACAACAGGAGGCCATCAATGAGATGAACGATGAGCTGCAGGAGAACGGCCGCGAGACAGAAATGGAGCTGCGGGAGCAGTTGGACCTGAGTGTATCAAAGGTCAGAGAGGCTGAGAAAAAGGTGGAGGCTGCCCAGGAGACTGTCGCTGATTACCAGCATACCATCAGCAAATACAGAGAGCTCACTTCCGGGCTGCAGGTGGGTGGAGAGGATGAGATAATCAAAGGATGTACATTAGAGGAGGAAGCTTTGGGCTTGAAGTTGTATTTGCTTTTTTCAGGAGGCCAACAGGGATCTGATCAGCCAGCAGAGTGCAAACGCTGAACAAGTTCAACAACCTCCTGCTGAGCTGTTTGACTTCAAAATTAAGTTTGCAGAGACCAAGGCTTATGCCAAGGTAGGAAAGCTTAACGCATGATTGTGCCAGGAATGATGACTGATAGAAGTTGACTTGTTTTACACCTGTAAGGCTTTATACTTATAATATATGTCCCTAGGCTATTGAGATGGAGCTGAGGAAAATGGAGGTGGCTCAGTCCAACAGACAGGTATCCCTCCTCACCTCCTTCATGCCGGACTCCTTCCTCCGTCACGGCGGAGATCACGACTGTATTCTGGTCCTTCTGCTCATCCCCAGGCTCATTTGCAAGGTATAACGCTGTGTGAATGCTTGTAGGTTTCATTTGTGAGCATTTCCTTGACTTGTTTCTCTAATTAATGCTTGTGTGTGTGTCCCTTACCTGGTAGGCTGAGCTGATCAGTAAACAGGCACAGGAGAAGTTTGACTTGAATGGGAACGTGGCCGAGGGGACGGGGCTCAGAGGACCTCCAGGAGAGCAGCGCAGCTTTGCCTCAGGACTGGTGTACTCGCTCTGTCTGCTGCAGGCCACGCTGCACAAATATGAACAGTAAGCACTGCATGTTCATCACTAATGTGCCAGAAATAACATATGGTGTTATTGTCAAATAACAAAAGCAGAACTATTGTTTAACAAATAAAAAAATATTTGATTTCTCTAGAAAAACCATTAACTGTTGCTGTGACCTTGTAAACCTAATTCACTAACAAAACTGGTCTATTCTTTTCCCTCTTCCTGCTCTGGTTCCAGGGCTCTGAACACCTGCGGCGTGGAGGTTTTCAAGCGCATGGGTACACTCTACACTGAAATGAGCTTCCATGAGCGCTCCCTGGATTATTTCATTGACCTGCTGCATAAAGATCAGCTAGACGAGACTGTTCAGGTGGAACCTCTGACCAAGGCCATCAAGTACTATCAGGTAACAAAAGAGTGTGGTTGTATATTCAAAGCGTTGTGTCGAAACACACAGGCTCAATCAAACTTATGGATTCACAGTGTAACCTAAAAGAAAGAGTATGATCCATTTTGTTAACATCATTATTTGTTCAGATCTTCCAGTGTGCCTTTACAACTATTATGTGATGGTTTCAAATGAGTCTTTCAGCACCTTGACACATACAGTAACATTTAGTTGTAATTGAATATATTCCATGGATTGTACAAAGTCATGTCAAAATTTAAACTGTCCAATGTTAGAAGCAAACTTGAATTTGAATAAACGTCTTGAAATTGTTGTTTGTTTAGTGCTTCAGTTTTAGTGCTTCAGTTTTATTCTAAAACAGCTGTACAAACCCTAATAACATGTTCTTAAACATGCAGTTTCTCACTGTTGTTTTGTCTTGCAGCAACTGTACAGTGTCCATCTGGCAGATCAAACTGAAGACTGCACAGTGCAGCTGGCTGACCACATTAAGGTACTCCAAGCGTCTTCTTCCTTTTAATTATAACGCTTTTAACAGTTACACTTGTAGTACAGAGTTAACAGAATTCTGCATTCTTACTTTATTTGTAATAATTGTAGCAGATTGATTTTAAAAAATAGAAAAAGTCCAGGAGAAACAATGTGATTGATTTAAAAAAAAAAAAAAAAAGGAAACATGTTTTTCTCTCTTGGAAGAAAATACTATTTTAATGAGGTAATGTGTAAGGGAACATAAACCTTACATGAGAATATAGTATTAGGATTTCCTAACTTCCCCCATGCCTTCCTCTCACCTCTAGTTTACCCAGAGTGCGCTGGACTGCATGGCAGTGGAGGTGGCTCGTCTGCGGGCGTTCCTGTCTGCAGGTCAGGAGAGCTCTGGCCTTGCTGTCCTTCTGAAGGACCTGGAAACTTCCTGCTCTGATATCAGACAGTTCTGTAAGAAGATACGCCGCCGCATGCCTGGAACAGACGTAGTTGGAGTTCCCGCTGCTGTCAATTTTGTACAACAGGTGTGAAAATATACTTACAGACACCTTGAAAGCTTCCTCTTTGTCTTAACATACCATTAAACCTTTCTATGATCTATCGACACGCTGTCTAATGATCACTGATCCACTAAGGTACACACAGAAATTATTAATCCACAGTTTATATCTGACTGATATGTCGTGTCTCCTCTGGAAGGTGTCGGAGACATTGACAGAGTGCAGGCGCCAGCAGACCCGGGTGGTGGCTGTTCTGCAGGAGGTAGCTGCAGCTGGAGCTCAGATGATCGCTCCGCTGGCAGAACAGGAGGGGCTCAACGCTCTTAAACTGGAGGATATCGCCTGCAAGGCTGTGGACCAGGTAGTTTAGCTGTCAATAATCAGTCACGATTCCCTGGACATAGAAATGGTTGGTTGGTTTTAGTTTGCAGATGTATTATTGTGTTATTAAAATCTACAATCTTTTCTGTAAGGTGTACGGCTCTCAAGGCCTGAATGGCCCAGAGTGTCTGCGTCAGTCCTGCGGTGCTGTCATCACCACTATGAACAAGATGGCCACAGCCATGCAGGAAGGGGAGTATGATGCTGACAAACCACAGGGCAAGGTGTGTGTTTACACAGTGAAAACTGGGCGTATTTATGCCATTTGTCTCTTTTTTTCAGTTCCAATACTGATCATGTCACCCCTGTCCTTAGACTCCTCCGGTGGAGGTGAGAGCATCCACCGTCAGGGCTGAGATGACTGATGCTGAGGGTCTGGGGGTGAAGCTGGAAGACAGAGAGACAGTCATCAGGGAGGTCAAGAAGTCGCTCAAGATCAAGGTGACACACTTGTGCAAACACCTCAGACAAAAACATCTCAACCTTTCTTGGTGAATTCAAGAGTTCCACATAGGTCGGCCCACTTTGAAAAGAAAAGAATCAAAAACAGAGGAGGTGTAATTAACATGGCTGCAACTCTCTCCCCCAGGGCGAGGAGCTGAGTGAGGCCAACGTCCGTCTGAGCCTGCTGGAGAAGAAGCTAGACACCTCCACCAAAGACGCAGATGAGCGGGTGGAGAAGATTCAGACCAAACTGGACGAAAACCTCGCCCTGCTCAAGAAGAAAGAAAAGTAAGAAGCAAACAGAAGAAAAGAACACGTTTCATTATCGGAGGCAGATTTCAACTTTTTCTCTCTTCCCGTTTCCTTGCTCACCTTCCTCTCTCCTCATCTTCAGGGAGTTTGAGGAGACGATGGACGCTCTGCAGGCTGATATCGACCAGCTGGAGGCGGAGAAGGCAGAGCTGAAACAACGCATTAACAACCAATCGAAGATGACCATCGAAGGCCTGGTATCAAGAGGCCCGCCTACCTCTGGAGTTGCCTCAGCTGTTCAGGGATCTCCAGGAGGTGAATTACTGTGTGGTTATGGTCACTTCACTTCATCAGACTGTACTGCAGTCTTATTTATTAAGATACTTTATTACACCATTTTAAATGCATTAGTTTGAACAAAGTTTACATGGTTTGCCTTGAAACTCCCAAAGCCACCTGATGTGTGTGTCATGGTCCACTCTTATGAATCTTATGAAGTCATTTTCTCATGACAAATTATCTCGTTATCTCCAGAAAACATCCTTTCGTTATTTGGAGGTACTGAAATAACAAAATAAATTAACCCGTTATCACCATCAGGTCTGCCTCCATCCCTGGCTGGAGCACCTCAGGTGGTGGACTCCCCTCTCCTCAGGCAGCAGGTTGAGGCTCAGAGACTGGGCATCAAGCACCTCAAGAATGAAAACAACAGACTCAAGGTACATCGCTGTTGGTACTATTACTATATCATGGTATTAATTCTGGCTGTTGAAGGCTAGTGATATTGACCCAGACTACATTTGACTTACAGGCGGAGAAGATGAGAGCCCAGCTGGCCGCCCTGCCTCCACTCTGCCCTCCCAAACTGCCACAGGTCGCCAAAGAAAGCTCCATGCCACCTGAGGGACTCAACACAGGCATCTACCGCAGGACTGACCAACTGCTGGCGACTCTGCTCAAGCTGAGTAGCGAGGTTAAAGTGGTGGACGTCACCGGGAAGACATCAGGTGTGTTTCAGTTTCCATGCTTTCCTCCCCTGTGAGTGTGTGTGTGCTTAATGCTGTTCAAAACTGAAGTTACCTGTCCAATTTCTGTTCTCAATCCAGTTAGTGCCAGTGCCCAGCTGCTGGAGCAGACGGCTCGACTGCAGAACCTCAGCAATGCTCTGGACAAGCTCAAGGTGACAGCATCAGGATCATCTATTCTCTGTAAGATGTTGAGAGTAAAACAAAACCAAACATTTGCACGCTTGTCTGTTTCAGGGAGAAGTAGCTGAACATGTCGTATCATATCAGCCCGGAGCAAAGGCTTCCTCCGACTTCGCCACCTTCCCAGTCACCTCCTTTGTTAAGGTAAAACCACAGAGTACTGTATATGCTGTGTGTTTCATCTTTTCTAATCAGATTGTAATACTTGTTCCAGAAATAATATCATGTGTACATATGTGTTGTTTCCTAGGCCAAGGAAGAGAAGCAGGGAGGAACAGTATTTGTAGGTCGTGTTGCCATTCCCTGCACCCCCGGACAGGAACAAGTCCACCGCCTCGTCCTGTCACAGCAGCAGCTGCAGAAAGTGCACCACCTCCTCATGACCTAAGCTGGCGTGCCACTGACCCGCAGCCATTTTTGACATCAAGAAAAGCTTTTGTTTCTCATTCCAGCTTCCACTTCCAGCATTCTCCTCTTTTTATTCCTTTTGCTCCTCTCTTCTCAGGAAATTGTATCCAATATTTACATAAGTTAACACTATAGCACTAATAAAACTGAGTCACAGCAATGTCTTTCTATTGATGTAAAACTAGTAGGAGTTTAATTGTGAATGAAGTCCAAATGGATTTGACTCCTGAATGTCACACTATGAAGGCGTCATGTTTTCATCACTGATAGTTTGTATGCACCAATTTAACTCTTTGTGGGAAAGGGGAAAGCGAGCAACAAGTCATTTTTGCACCTATTGATATTTCCCCCTTTGTATCTTTTGTATTTGTAGTCAATCAGCCAATAAAAGTTAGCAATTCACTTCAGAGCAAGAAACATCTTCATCAATGCGTCAGTGTCGACTCATGTCACCTGTAATCTGTCTTTTACAGAAGTGAGCTGCTCCACACTTTACAATCAACTCTGAAGGTCTACTGCCAGTTCACAAGTGTGCATTAAGTCATGATGTTTTTGTTCTGGAGAACAGCATGTGAAGGATTTTCAGAATTTCAGTCAGATACATTTTATGGTACCAGTTTATTTCAATTTTAATCAAAGTTAAACGCTGGCCCAACAAATGTTTGAAGTGAAATCAATTTTACTATTTTTGTGAGGACAAAATGCTCTTTTAATATGTAAATTTCACAATCTGATCATGCTGGCAGTGATACTTCCTAGTGCCATTGTAACACTACAATAGGTCTTTGCTTTCAACCCATGGCCCATCATTGAGTTTCACTATTGGCCCTTCAAGGGATCAAAATGTTTGGGTACTACTGACCTACAGTGAAGTGACTGGCTGCAGGGATCTTGTTGAATTGTGTCCCAAAACCAAACCTGCTATTATACCAGAGGTCTGTGACATGCAGAGTCATCAAAAGATGTAACTCTATAAAGTGTTTAATTTTTAAATGAGTCAAAAACAGTCAACACAGCAACGTACACAGTTAAAGTGCAGAATATAAAAATTCAAATGAAAACACATTTAAAATCTATTCTTAGTGATAAAGAACATGCGCCTCAATCGTAGTAGCCATGACGGGATTATCGGCTGGGTCTGCGGTGGGTGTACGGAGCGTAGTGTCTGCTGTGACGGCTCCTTCTCACGTTGTGATGATGGTGCTCGTAGCGATCAAAGTCGTGTTGAGGCCAGTAGTCGAACCCTGCAGAACATAAAGAACAAGTTAATGGTCTCTAGAGTGGACATGGCAGCTTCAAGACAATTACAACTACATCAGACACACAGATGGCTTGGTTTTACAAACAAAACTTTACTGCAGTGCAGAGTGAGAGTTAACTGGGGTGCTATGATTGAAGGGCCATTTCGAATCGGTTATGTCACTGCACACTTACCATTTCCAAACTGTTTGTGGTTATTTTGACGCCACTGGACTGGTGGGTGAGGCAGTGGTGGGAGCGCAGGTCTGTAAGCTCTAGCATCCCTGTAGTGATATGGCTGTCCACCAATTATTACATTGCACAGCCCCAATGTGGGCAGACACTCGCACAAATCACTTGTGGTTACACACCACTTATCTCTTGCATCCGATGCGATTTCCCAGTAAGAAGGTCTGAGAAGAGATTTTTATATCAGATTGTGTACAAATTTGACTAAACAAGACCAAACGTCGATGTCCAGTTATGATGGAGTAATTTGGGGATGACAAACCTCAGGCACCAGGAAACCACCTCTGATCTTCTCTCCTAAGGGCATGGTGAGGTTCCAGACAACCAGGGTTTCCTCAGGCAGAGTCTCCTTCAACTCAATAAAGAACTTCTGTAGGTTCTTTCTTCTGAACACCTGGAAACCAAAATTATTATCCAAAAATACACTTCAAAGCCACAAATGCTTTTCAAAAATGAATCTTTATTTGATTGCTTTTGGGAATGGTGAAATGTTGAGGAAGAATACAATCTCTCTGTTCATCTCGTACTAATTGCTTTCAGTAGAAGTCACTGTCATCATCATCATAATCAATCATTTGTATTGGATCTTTTTTCTTCTCTTCTTCTAGTGCCTCTTCTTTCTCCTCCTCTTCTTCTTCACTTGTCTCGTCTTCTGTCTTGGCCTCACTTTTCTGGTGAAATTCCTGGTAAATCCCAGTCAGAGCTTTCGCTGCTTCCAGAGACACTTTCAGGTGTCCAATCACCTCCTTGTCTTCATCCACACTCACGACTGGAGGAAACAAAGACAGACATGTTATCACAGAAAGGGTTCAGAAATGTGTCCTGTATTGCCTGAAACTGAAGGAGAGCAATAAGAAATGTGCTTTATTTTGTACAAAATCGTCAAATACAACACTTACTGTCAATTTGTTGTTCGATGACATCATTTCCTGTGAGGAGCAGTTTCTGTAGATCCAGAAAAGCATGTCCAACGTCCACGCACTCCTCCTCATCGTCCATCGGCTCGCTGACGACTGTGAACTTCAACCTGTAGCCATGACACGCAGACACACATGCTTACATTTTGTGGCTTCATCATCAATAAAGCACAGAGACATAAATGGATGTATTTAATCATACTTTAACATGTGAAATGACACTGATGACAGTACCTGCCCTGGTTGGGGTCATTACCCTCCAACATGGTGTAAAGATACTGTCTGAGTGGAGCTGAGTGGGAACCATCCACATAAATCACTGAGGAGACAAACAGAAACATTTAGGGTTCATAAAGTTTATGAGTTCTAAAAAAATTAGAACTTTCTGATCTCATCCAATCGTGCCTCGTGTGAAGTTGTAGTGAATCTCCTCCCCCTCTATGGGTTTGCGGAGGGACATGGGTGTTTCAGTCGTCTCCATCGGGACGCCCAGCAGCCGATATTCCACATAAACACACTGCACCGACTTGTCCAATGCCACGTCAGAGGACGGTTCAAACGTCAGGGACAGAATCTCCACTCTCAGCTTGTTTCCCTGAAACACATCGAAATTGTGTTTAGTTCACAAACCTTTACTGACATCTGACTGACATATTTATCTATTTACATCACGACCATTTAAAATAAAAGCTCAAACTTGCACAAATGGCAATAATAGCACAATGTGCTGCTAAAGTTTTCCCTTTTTTCCCCTCCTTCATTCATGTTTTCTCTCATTCACTCCGTGACTTTGTTCATACCTTTCTCATTTTTCGTTTTGGAGGAATGATGATAATGTCGCTTTGTGAGGAGCTTGACTCTGAAGACTCCGGGGCTTCGCTGTCTGCTGCAGCAACTGTATCGTCAAAAAAAATAATGAGAAGAACTGGATTTATTTCACTGATAGATGCTTTGTCAGTATGTATTGCTGGAATGTTTTGTGTGATAAATGTCCAGATTCTGAAGATTTTGAGGTCGTATTGCCAGATATTCGAACGTTTTCACATCAAGGACCCCTAAACTCACAACGATTACACCAAAGACCTGTCTTTGATAAGATTTTTGCTGTTAGATGTTTTACCAATGACCAAAATAGTCATACATTACGTAATTGTGTTGGAACAGTGAAAATAAATTATTAACCTTTTATATGGGCACCCCTGGAACCCCTTCAAGGACCCCTTTAAGAACCATTGAAGTAGGCTATCACATGATATTTTTTTGTTTATTTAAACAATGGCAGAGTGAGGCTTCAAATTACTTAGAGCTGGAGTTTAGACCTATTGTGTGTACATGAATAGTTACCACTCTCACTCTTCTCCTCTTCCTCCTCCTCCTCCTCATCCATTGACACCTGATCTACAGAGGGAATGTCCTGAGAAGAAGAAATAAGATATGAACTCATTCACTAGCAGTTTTCAATTGATGTCTACCAATTCTAATCACTGTTGTTTGTGAGAGCTCCTACCTGAATCCTGGCATCACTGGCAGAGCTTTTCCTTGACAGCGTGGCGGATGATTGTCTGGAAGTCGTTCTCTCTGAAGATCTTAATTAAGATAATATACATTTTATATACATTTTTATGTATGTAAGTACATATGTACATATATATAAATTATTTTATCTAAATCTATCTTGAAAATATTTTTAGTGGAAGTGATCATTTTAAACAGATCAACAAATCTACAACTTACTTCCTCGTTGGCAAATGAGAGGGTGTGGTCAGTCTTGGCTCAGGCGTCAGGTGGGGTGTGTGCTGGTACAGGTCAGGTGACCTCTTGGGGGATCTCTTCCTGTCTGAGGACTGGCGAGTGGCCACAGAGGTGGGTCGCTCAGGTCGTAGGTTCTGTAGGCTTTTCTGTTTGACAGGTGGCGGCTGAGGCTGGAAACAGACAAATACATCAGTAATGGCAAGAGTTTTTATATTTGAATTATCATGAAAACACACAGTTGAGCTGTGAATTTGCTACTTTTGTAGGTGCTTCAAACTGTACCCAAGCTTGAGTCTCTTTCTGCACTGTTTTGGTTTCTCTTGACTCAAGCAGTTGTGTCTGTGGTAGAGGTCAAAGAACAGGTATTAAGGTACAGAACCAGAAGTGATTTCTTTAACGTCCAATGACATGATGTTAGCAATTTCTTTTTTAGAGAAGGTTGCCATTGCTTTTCATCTGTTCTTACAGTTATTTGCAAACAATTGCACATAAAATACATGTACAGCTCCTCAAAGTATGACTGGTAATTCCCAAACCTATTGACAGACTTGAATAAATAAAATCACCTTCACTCTGGGCTTTGCTGTGGGTCTCTGTAATACTCCAGCCTCCTCTCTCCGCCTCTCCTCCCTCTCGGTGCTTTCCATTGTTGTGTCCTGTCTTCCCAGCACGGTGTCTACCGATGGTTGGAAGGGGTACTTCCATTTTAACATGACCCTGACCATGCCCCTAGGTCCACCAGCTGGATCCCTCAGAACATAGTCACCTGGCCGGACAGAGAGAAAAAGTGCTGATTGGGTAGTTTGGGTCCAGCCGTTCTAATTCTAAAACTCAGAGGGATCATTTTGCCCGTCAGCCTGAAACTTTTTTTTTTTTTAAAACAACATATTTATTGAATTTTCCTTTTTCTCCCATACAGCGATAGAGGACATTAAGTAAGTCAAACATGATCCCCCCACCCCACTCCCGACATAACACAATAGCAGTTACATTAGGAAGAAAGATACACTCGCTCAAATAACAAATAAAAACAAATGAAAATAAAAACAAAAGCAGATGAAAAAAACCAAAACAAAAAAACCCCCAAACTCTTAATTAAGAGATATACATGCTATGTACACGGGTCATAGTACTTGAGTAAGATTGCAGTGCACCTGGCCAGGTAAGGTCTCAGAAGGGCCCTATTGTGTAGCTTCAAGTATGAACATCATCATTAAGAGAAGGTCTATCTTGTAAAAAGGCTACAAAGTTTCCCCAGCATTTGTCAAAAAGAAACAGCCTCTTCTTAAGGTTAAACATGATCTTTTCTGAAGGTCAGTATGAAGACAGCTCCTTGAGCCAAAAGGATACCCCAGGGGGCTCCTCACTTTTCCAATGAATGGCTATACACTTGTTAGCAGCAATTAGGGCCAATCTAACAAAGCGTGTTACCCCTCCGGTTGTTAGGTAAGACTAAGTAGTCCCCCAGCAGTGTCAGCCTCGGGTTGGTTGGGATCTCAATCCCCAATAAGTTCTGTAATAAGTTCTGTGTATAAGATTAAACTGCAGTAGTTTGATTGAGAGCTAGCACAAATTGACAAGAAACTTTTAAGACATGGAATGTTGCAAGCAATTTAAGCAAGTATACAGAGAACATGCTCTTGTGGGACATGTGATGTAACTCTATGAAAATAACATGTTTTCTTCCAACTCCATCTAAATGAACGCTTCCTCCAATGAGGGATACAGATGATATCATGTGACTGTTTAACTTTTCACTGCCCCTCACCTCTGATCTCCCTGCCTGTAGCCAGCGCTCGCAGTGGGATGGGGGTCTTGGCAAGATAAGCTGGTGGTATCTGGTCATCGCTGTCATCAAACACATACACCCACAAGCTGCTGGACCTGGGCAAGAGTGGAATTGAATGTTGTCAACATTTTGAGATTGTGAATTTGCCAAGATCTTTAGGTTACTTATTATTCTGGCCAAATAATTAAGAGTTAAAAAGCAACTTATCTGCTAAAAACCTAAATCAAGACAAAGGCCCCCAGATTATCATACCTCAGGTAGTGCAACACATCAGCTGTCACTGCTAGTGGGTAGCTGGTGGTGTCATTGAACACTGGGTCAGCAGTGCACTGGGCTGTTGGAGAGACGTGAGGCGGCAGGTCGTAGAGCCTGTATGTCAGGTAGGCGTCAGGAAGCATTCCAGGCCAGCGAGCGTTAAGGCCCACACAACGTTCCAACATAACCACCAACTCATTGGGGATGCCCCCACCATAGTCATGTAACTCCTGTGAGGAAACACAGCCTTTTGTTATCGGACATATTACTAAATTCAAGAGAAGTGCACAGGCAACAAGTCCGCCTTCTTTAGGAACTGAATGTTCCCTCAATAAACACATTCATCATACATACTGTATTGTAAAAGCTGACAGACTGAATTTTGTGTTTTTTTTACCTCATGTCCAGTATCTTGCCAGCCAAGAGAGACCTGCACAGGACTCCTGTGTGTGTCTGTTCTCCTGTCAGGTCCTCTCTCAACCAAAGTGTCTACAGGCTCTGCAGGATGATACAGGCGCACCCAGAAATCCAAAACACCAACGATTTCACCCTCGGAGCCTTGGAGAGAGACAATCAATGCATTATGTAATAAATAAGAACATCGCAAAACAAAATGTAGACTGTGTGCAGGAAAAGAAGCATCAGATCCAGTTTCTTTATCCAACATCACTCACCTGTGATATTAACATGTCCACCCATGCGCTCCCCTCTCCTTTCCATGGCACCCATGAGGGACATCTGCCCGCTTCCGTGTGTCACAAACTTCACCCCTCCTACTGCCTGGTGGAGCTCCACTCTGACCCTTGACCCCTGACCTCCCAGCCTACCCAGATCTCGGGATGTTAGTGCATAGCGGGACGTGAAAGTGTAGTTGGGTTGGCCACCTGAGGCCAGAGGAGTGGAGTGCACCTCGAAGTCCAAGAGGCTGTAGGTGCAGAAGGTCACAATGTCCTCACCTCTGTTTGCCCCTGGACGGATGCTGCCCATGGTGCGGAGCCCTGCTGGGGTGAAGGTGGCAGCCTGGAGGTGCATAAAAATACAAAAAGTCTCATGAGAAACTTGCTCCAAATGATTTTGAATAAAAAAAAACACCAAATTCTGCTACAAGGTTTGAGTGTTTTCGGACCTTGAGGTGGATCTCCAGCAGTGACTCCCCAGCCCGAAGCTGAGAAAATGTCAAGTCATCTTCAGTGGGCTCTACCACCTCGTGGTCTACAGAAGGCCATGTGTACTGTATTGGTATGGTCCGCTTGTAGTTCCTTGGGCTGTATGCTAACTCTTTCAGCTGAGCTTTAGAGTACAAAGACAAAACATTAAGAGTTTTGAGATCCTGAAGTTTGAACTTTTTTCTTAAAAAAATGTTAAAAAAATGTTACCCATCCCTTTCTGTATGTCAGTCAGTCAGTGACAGGCAGCACAGAAGTGACTGACTAGGAACTGGGTTTTCTTTCCAGTACATATGAGTGTAGTTTTTAACACCCTACCTTGTAAAGTGTTGATCTGAAGAGCTCTTTTTGATAAAAGTTTGTCCTTTTCTGCCATCCTCCTCCTGACGTCTTCCCCCTCTCTCTCCATCTTCTGGTTGAGGGTAGTCAACTCTCCCTTGGGAAGGAAAGTTTGATTTAAGACAAGTTAAGATAAAATAGGGAAAATAAACTTTTTAAGAAAGCTGAGACATTTTTACGAGATGTGTTCAGTGTGTATGTGTGTGTACCTGCAGGTCTGTACTGATGCGGTGCTCCAGCAGTAGAAGGTTTCTGGTTTTCTGTAACTCCAGCACAGCCTCAGCATGCGACGCTTGGATGTTTACCAGCTCACGTGGTGAATCCTCCACCTTCCCATCAGCCTGGAGGAAAAGCAGTCCCGCCCTGCTCTCCTGCTGCATCCTAAACACCTGTAATTGGTGGCAAAACATGCGACAAGGTTTAAAAAGGTTTCATTTGTCTTTAAAAGCAGTCCAGAGGTAAAGAAGTGTGCAAACCTTGATCTGCAGAAGAGTTTCACTAAGATCCTCTACACTCATGTCAAACTCCTGGAGGAGAGAAGAGAGAGATTAAAAACAACTTAACTAAGTGGACGATGTTTCAAACAGCTCTTCAGACGTACAGAATTGTTCAGTTCTTCATCTCTGACCTTGCTGACAGAGTCCAGTCTGTCCTGCAGAGCAGAAACCTGCTCTTTGTACTGGAGAACCTCCCGTTCCAGATGCTCTTGTTTTTCTCTCGTCATCCCAGAAAACTCTAAATGAAACAACACAGGACACATAAATGAATAAATGGGATTGTAAATTGATATACTGTTTTATCTTGATGATAGAGAATCAGTTTACTTTGTTGAGGCTTCAGGTGTTCAGTAGAAACACCAGCAAACTGCAGCAGAGACTCCTACCTCTTTCTCGCTCCCTCTGCTCCTCAAATATCTCCCTTTCTCGTCTCAGTTTCTCCTTCTCCAGCTCCAGCCTGCCTCTCTCCTCCCTCTCTGATTGAAGCCTCTCCTCCTGTCTCTGGATGTCTGTCCTGCTGATGTTTTCACCATGTCTCTCTCTCTTCTGGTCCACTTCTCTGTGTTTTTCCACAGGGGCATCATGGTTGCTTTGCACAGATAAAGTTCTAGGGAAAAAATGTAAATACAATGACTTTCAGAAGTCAATGTCCTTGCATCTCCTGTTCATCTCAATTTCCAGAAAAGAAAAGGTCTCATCCTTCAAACCTCCCGGTTAATGTCTCCATGACATCTTAGAGATGACTTGTTTTGCAGGACCTAGCACCTTTAACTCTTACCTCTCCAGTAGAGTATCATAGTTTTCTTTAATTAGATCCCTCTCTCCCTCCAGGTCTGATATCCTCTCCTGCAGCTGAAAGAGAAAGAATGAAATATTTCAAGAAACGTAACATAATCTTGTCCTAGTCTGGACTTTTAAGTGCAGATAAAGATAAAGCACCTTGTCCAGGGTCTGCAGAGACAGGGTAGAGGTGTTAAGTTGTCCCTCCAGTGTCAGGGCTCTCTGTCTCTCCTGCTTCAGCTGCTCTGTCAGCTCCTCCACTTTCTGCAGCAGAGCTCCCTGGCTTTCCTTCAGCGACCTCTGACTCTGGGGTGAACAGTAAACTATGAGTAAACAATTGGACTTGATTTGTTTGAAGTATCATTAAGCTTTATGTGCAACAGGACATTTACCTCTTCCAGCTGATTTTCATATGCCTGGAAGGAAGGAAGAAGGACAAAAAAGATATTTATCTTCTGAGGACCAATAAGTGTAAACAGCTAAAGTTCTGAATCTTAATGGTTAAGTTGATGCTATCAAATATTACAAAACAATAAAAGAGGAAATTAATGATTTATAGACAGATGAGGTCATGTAACCTCTTGCAGGTTGTTGAATTTCTCTTGAGTGACTCTCAGGGCGGTGCTCTTCTCTGAAAGCTGCTTCTGCAGACGGATCAGATCAACGTTCTCTCTGATATTTATCCTGACAGAAAGATGAACAAAATGTGTTATTTTTAACGACATGCAACGGTTGTAGCAGTAGCTGAAGTAACAATGGCTGGTGTTGTTAAGAGCACTACAATGTCTGTCTAGTTATTGTGTAAATCAGTAGCAATGCAAATAAAACTGATTAACTGATTAAAGAACACAGTCCACAAAAAAAAATGCATCTGCAGTAGTAGCCACAGTATTAGTTATATTAGTGGTTGTATTTCTGCTGTAGCCACCTGAGTCGGTCAGCGTGTTGCTTCCTGATCTCTCTCACTGTTCCCTCGATCTCTTTCTCTTTGTCTCTCAGCGTGTCTCTGAGCGCCTGGGCAGTCAGCTCCAGCTCTGTAACCCTCACCTGCTCCGTCACACTGGACCTGCTGGGAGAGGTAGAGGGAGGTCAGAGGTGATGTAGGGGAAAAGGGTGGGATAGAGGAGAAAGAAAGAATCCGGTGTTAGGATGCCAAACAGAATCACGCAGGACTGGTAAAGCCATTTGCCTCGCAGTTTTCAGATGTGCTTTATTTCGAAAATTGAAATACAATTTATGACCAAGAAGGGTTGTTTGCGTATTCTTAATGTCCTGCAAAAACTTTACAGCATAATTATTGCCATAATTTGTAGAAAGGGAACAAAGGATTTGTCATATTGACGAATATCAGTTAAATACTTCTGTAGCTCTTTCATGTTCTGTTCTCCTAAATGTGACATCAGACACTTACAATCTCTCCATCTCTGCCCTGGTGTCTTCAAACGTAGAGCCGTAGCGTGGTGGGGCAGTCTGGGCTGCCCTCCTGACTCCACCCTCCACTTCCATGCTTTTACCTGACAAGAAGAAGAAGAAGAGAGGGAGGAAGTTCAAGGATGGAAGAGGAAGCAGTGGTCACCCTGGTCTCCATTCATGTGCTATATTTTTCACACACACCTTTACTGAACTTGTATGGCGTCCGCCCCCCGAGGTCCATAATGTGCTGCTTGGCCAGGCTGAGTTTGTTTTGTAGTGCCCCTTTCTGACTCTCCAGCATGGCCACACGGGCTTCCAGCTCCTGTATGGTGTCCTCCATGTCCCTGTCCTTCACACCACTGGACCCAGGACGGGCCTGACGGAGACGCATCAGTCTGGTGGACATCCTGGGCAAAGAGGCAATATTAGGGGACTTAAATCTTTTAAGGGATGCAACAGAGATGATTTCCCCAGCTATTCACAGTAAAACCATATTGATGACCCCAATTTGGCCGAATGTCCTTTGTTAGGTACAGTCATGTCTATGTGTTG
Source organism: Pagrus pagrus (assembly GCF_965226575.1). Taxonomy (NCBI): domain Eukaryota; kingdom Metazoa; phylum Chordata; class Actinopteri; order Spariformes; family Sparidae; genus Pagrus; species Pagrus pagrus. The sequence goes on along the minus strand of NC_140204.1, from coordinate 17,287,874 downwards.
ATGTGCGTTACCTGCGTAGCCTGTGCTCCTGTGTGCGTGTGTGTTGTCTCAACACACTGTTTTCCTCTTGCAGTCGGAGACACAGGTCCTCCAGGTGCTCTCTGGGAAACCGAAACAGGCGCTGAGGATCTGCTGAGACCGACAGACAGAGTTGAAGAAACAGCACTTTTTAATGCTTTTTATTTGAAGTTTTAAGATTTTAGTTGAAATCTGAAGTGATTTTACCTTTTGTCTTCATGACATGATGTTTCTTCCATGACTTCACATCCCGTAGAGTATCTGAGGAGGTGACACACAAACAGATTAAGTCAAGAGTTTAGATATGTCTTTACAGACACAGACATTGAAACAAATGCACTGCTATTGCAGAACTGCTATTTTGTCATGGCGTGATCTGAGGTGTCATTAGAATCGTTATATGTACACACACACCTGGGACAGTTGGCATCAGTCCCCCTCTCATCAGCCCCACATCTCTGACTGGGAGATCCCCAGCTGTCTCATCCACCACCGGCGACATCATGCCTCTCCACTCAGACTCAACCAATCACAAAGCTCCAGTCTTTGAAATGTCACAACAGCAAACTTGTCATACTGACATCCACTGCAAGTTCGCTGGTCTCCATGCAGAGGAAGTTACAAGCAGGAATATGGACGAAAAATGGCGATATGGACTTATAATAGGACTGCAGAAAAATAGAGAAAAAAGTATAATTCAGGCTTGTGACCATGACTTATCATATATTTGTTTACATATATGTAATTATAGTCTCAAAAACTATTCCCTTGCAAGTATTTGCAATTTTGTTGGTGAATACTATATTACTATAATAATAATAATGATAAACAAGTAAATACTCTGTGCGCAGTGTATAATCTTCTCAAGCCTGGAGAAGCTGTCATCCCCAACAGTTTTAGCTTCCCTATACAGTTAAATGAAGAATGTCAAAATGTGACAACTCATATACAATTTGTTTTTGCTGTTTTAAAGTCTACATTGCTGCACAATTAGTGATAAACACCAGTCACACTGTAAGGACTGTGGTTTGCATTTTCCCTCGTATGGTAATAAACATCAACATTGATAACAGCATTAACAAAATATTTGACTCACCCTCGTCTGTTGGACGTGCAGAGATGTTTCACCCCTGGTACAGAAATGTGTAGTGTTCTGGCTTTAGTCTGGTGTTGTTGGCTCTCTGCATGTGTTTTTCTCCGCCCTGTGCTTGGATGGTATCAGTGTTAATCTCCCTTCATCCCCTCCTCCTTCCCTCTTCCCCAGCCTCCTTTAGTTCTCTCTTTACAGATGTTTCCCATAATGACATTTTTTCAGGAGTTGGGTAGACGTGTTGAACGATGACTTGAAATGACTGTTTGTATTCATGCGTTTAGATCAGTGACTAACCTGTGAGTGTGTGTGTGTATGTATGATGCCTCCTCTCATGACTCAATCCTGAAGTCTCTCTCCGGGCTCCATCTGCCTGGAAGCTAATCCCATCTCTGTGCTAATCTGATTAGCATTCGTGAGGTTGAACAATCTAAGACGTGGTCTGAAGTCAGTTTTGTTGTAAGCCTGTAATGGCTGAGGATAGTTATTATTGGAGTGAGGCAGGTCTAAGATCTGTGCTCAAGGTGTTACTTTGAGTGCACGAGCAAAGGGAAGAAAACAGAGAGGGAGGAGGAGAGGTGAGCATATACAACAGTTTATTGAGGAAAGGGACAAGTCATAAACAGTGTGAAAGTAGTTGTTATTGTGAATGAATCATCAAACATACAGAAGATCTCAGACAGTGTTTGAGGTGACTAATTATTTATTGTACAGTATGTGAAGTTTCACTCCAAAATCACCCATTTGTGATTTGAAATAAAGACCATTTATAATTGTAGATCACTTGCTGGAAAAATAAACACAACTGCTTACTATAAAATATGATTGTAAACCTGCTTCAGTATATTTGATCTTCAGGACTTGTTAGAAATTGCACTGTGTACATTAAGCAGTCAGCACAGAGAACAGTTTTATGCAGTTTAAAATAAAAACACCATGACATAAAAAACACTGAGCAAACATTTCTCATCATATTGTAATGTCATCTAAATCCCCGTCTCCATTGACTCCACAGACAGGACGGATGATAAGTGGTGATTTGTTGCTGTCACTGTCACTCATATCTGGGTTAAAAAAGGGAAACATGGCCTCAGTGAATTGGAAGCGTGTGAAGGAATAGATGTGTGACTTGGCCTCTGCGTCATAGAAGGACACCGCCCCCTCCTCGTAATCCACAAACACCCCGAGAACCTGCGGCCTCTCAGAGAGACACAGCAACTCCGCCTGTCCTGCACATGCCCGGTACTCACTGCCCTTCCTCAAACAAATGGCCCAATAGCCGTCCTCTGGACTCAGTGTGACCACACCCTTCCTGTTGACTGACTGTTGAGCCACACCCAAGTCCCATGCTGATTTGTCTCCCACATGTACCTCCCAGTAGTGCCTCCCACTGGTGAAACCCTGCATAGTAAGAGAGGCTCAGGTCAGGGAGACAGTGAAACAGAAAGACGTGACATCCCTACATGGTCGAACACATACAGCATCTTTATTTACCCTGGTGGCGAGGACACATGGTGCTTTGTCAAAACGTTCTGGTAAGTCCACAAGGTTCTGTTCCGTGTCTCCATCCCGGACCTGTCTCCCATCCTCTGATATAATCAGCCAAGGGTTGGCGGTCCTGGGGTCCAGATGAACATCAGCTGGTAGAAAGACGAGTTTTACACATAAGTTCAACTTTATTATCTTCTTTCTTCTAAGATTAAACTATTCTTCTTTTATTTGTGGTATCCATAAGCTGATGCCTCTTTAAAAAATACTGTCACAAATAAATCACAGTTTCTCTCACTATTACAAAAGCAGGTATTATGTGTTTGCAGGACAGTAAGCAGTATTTCTAAGTCTGATAAGGTGTTTTGTTGGTTGTCTCACAACTAAAAAAAAAAGTATCATTAGACCTCTACTAATGCCTGACAAATCAATCAAGCAATCAATGAACCCAATTAGAGTGGAAACAATTAATTGTTTAATAAACTGGTTATTTTTAGAAATCGGATTGACAGGATTTTGGTGATCGATTAACTGATTTAGTCATTTAGCAGGATGGGTATTTTAAGTAAACAATTAATTTAAAACACAATTCATCAATATATCAATCAAGAGTGAAAATCATCAACAGTTTAGATGAACTGTGATTAAAATGTTAGATTTTTAGTCTTTTTCATAGTGATTTTCTCATTTTCAAATTGACACAGTATGAAGACTGTCAAGATACGTTATGGCTGGATTTTGTTGAGAAACAGGACAACAGATGACACAGAAAGAGACTATATTATTGACATTGTCTAAGTCCAACTGTACCTGCATACTGCTGCAGCCTCTCATGCTCTGTAAGTTAATGAGAACTTATGATCAAAAACAAAACAAACAACGTTCATGTATTCAATGATGTCAAATGTGAATATATCCGTTTAGAAGTTGACCTTTAAAGGAAAGCTTCTTCAAAGCTGATTGAAGCTGATGTTCGATGTTGGCCATTGCTGTCCTTACAGTTCCCAGACACGTGTCTGAATGAACGATGATATCAGCGCAGGCTTTGAGAGATGGAGGAGAACTCAGAACAGGAAACCTCTGACACAAAGACGTAAAAGGAGAGAGAAGTGGCTTTTAAACAGAGAAGACAAGCTGGGGTAATTAAGATCGAAGCTCGAAAACTTGTTCGTGAATTCCTACTTTTTAGCACCTATATGACATCAAATATCAGTTTTCTTCTGTGAGGCGACTCCTGACCTGCAGGAGGTGGAGGTGGTCCTCGGTGTGAGAGAGCTGCTCCATCTCTTTTCTCTTCCTCTCTAGCTCAGTGATTTCCAGCTCCAGCTCTGTGATGAGCCTCTGCGCCCTCTGCTCCGCTGCTGCCTGCTTTCTCTGAACCATCTCCACCAGCTCAGCTTGACTTCTCTCCATGGAACGAAGCAGAGTGGAGAAGACCTCCATGCTTTCCATGATGTCCCTCTTTGAGTTTTCCTGAAGACATTGGATAAAGAAAAAGAAAAGAATGTTTAAAGCTCAATAATACAGGCCTGATTTTGCAACAGGCAATAATGATCTAGTTGGTCTATTTTATTTACTTTTATTTTTTTATGTAGGTTAGTGTAATGTAAAAACCTATTGTGCACATGCACCGCGAGCAGAAAAGTGTTTGTGTGTATAATGTATATATTCATATATAATGATATATCAATATATATGAATCTTGTAGTACTAGTACTCTTCTGCTATATAAACTCTAATTCATGTTTTATTCTTTTTATTATCTACGTTTTCTTTTGTGAAAAGTCGTATGCAACCCTTTCGGAAACATCCGATTCAGTAATTCTATCGTCTTAATGTCAACTCACTTTGCTGAGCTCCACTGAGAGTCTGATCTCCTCCACTTTCAGCAGTCTGTCCTGGATCATCTGCTGAACATCAGCCTCAATCCGTTTCATCTGAGTCTGGTAATGACAAGAGGAAAAAAACCAAAGCTGGAATCAGAATCCAAAATTCAAAGCCTGCCAAAGTATTTGTTGGAATGATGGCACAATGATGATGAGGAGTCCGGGTGTTCACCTTCTTCCCCTTACTCTCTCGCTCCACCGGGACGGTGTCGTGACCGCGGTGGTCGGTCTCAGTGCACAGCACACACACACACCTCTGGTCGCTCCTGCAGAACAGCTCCAGGAGCCGTTGGTGCCTTCTACAATTCCGACTCTCCAGCATTGCCACTGGTTCAATCAGCTTGTGAATCTTCAGGGTGGCGACTCTCAGGTGTGGCTCCAGGTGACTCTCACAGTATGAAGTCAGACACATGAGGCAGGACTTTAGGGCCTTCGTTTTTTTCCCCACGCACACGTCACAAAATATTAATCTTCCTTTCATTGGCTCGACGCCGTTCTGCCTTCTCGCTCGGATCTGCTCTGACATCTCCTTGGCAAAGGAGTTTTCACAAAGCTCTGGGCGGCCCTTAAAGACAGTCTGACATTTTGGACAGCTGATGGCACACTGGTCGTTCCAGTGTGATGTGATGCAGGTGAAGCAGAAGCTGTGACCACAGGGGATGGACACGGGTTCAGAGAAAACATCCTGACAGATGCAACACTGAAACTGCACCTCTGACAGGAGAACGCTGGGAGAGGCCATGACCTCTAAAGTAAAGACAAAAGATCAGTGTTAATCGGTTATGAATGAGAAATTAATCATTTACATTCTGAGTCACAGAGGAAATATATTTTGGCAACATTGAAAACCAACTCTAATATAAGGAAATGTACAAAACATACAGTTAGTAGTATTGGCCACATATTTTTTTTCTAAAGCTTGGTATTGGTTGTCTTTAACGTAGGCACAATAAAGTTTTATTATAGCTAGAAACATCTCAACTTCCTTATCATTAGCTTTAAACAATTCAATGTTGCCGACTGACTGGCCAAAGTCCAGCTGCATGGTCACATAACTCTCCCTCACACACAGTGTAAGCTGAGCTTGAAACATGAATACACCCATTTAGATCAAAAGACTAACATGGGTGCTCCTACATCCTGCAAGTATTTTGATCTATCAAGCTCCTATAACTTAGTGCAAACCCCATTGGGAACGAAGACTAATGGCTTAAAATATTATTCCCTCATGTATTCCATTTTACCTGCCTGGCACAAGAAAAAGCAGAGACACTAAAACACTGAAATATTGTATTTGTTTAATCAAAAGGAAGACATATATCCATCTGTTATTTTGTTTTTGTCTTACCTTGTAGCTGAATGTGAAACGTGACCTCTGAGGTAGCAAAGAAAAACACTGTGGTTGTGAAGCCAAAGTCCTCCCTGTAAGGCTGTTACCACTCCCTGTGCTCCAGAGCTTTTCCACTACCACGCTGTTCCAGGGTGGGAGGAGCAATGTCTAGATCAGGTGCCTTATGGGATTTTGTATTGTGTAGTAGGTCTTTGTTTTGTATTATATAATAGTATTGTCTTCTATTGGGCAGAACAAACAACAGGAGTATTTACTGTATATAAGGCTGAATTACATTCATAACTTTTAACCAGTGAAAGGCTCTTTACTTCAAAAAGACAGAAACGTACTTAGTACATTTATACACTGACAAACAAAAAAGATCCGACTACTAGAAAAAAGATAAGGTAAGTACAGTTTATTTGTTTTGCAAAGGATCCCTGCTGCCGTTAGAGGTACATTAAGAAAATTAACAAAATATCAAATTGATGCAAAATAAAAACCCTGGATCAAGTCGCCTCTACTTGACGGCCACTGTCATGACATTCCAAAATCCATACTACTCAATTGATGTAGTATGTTCACAAAAGTAATGAAGAAAACTCAAACCAAACAGTATGCTTACTCAAAGTCAATGCAGAAACCTTTGTAGTCAATGGACACTATTTTCACACAGTGCAATCCACAAAGGAAATGGAAGCATTGCTCACAGCTGGACAATTTCAAAAAGTTGTGAAAAAGCTCCATAAAGAGCTTGAAAAATATTTTAAAAGGAGAGAAAATTTGCTTTCGCTGTGTGACAGTTTAAATGACAGCCCAAAAAGGTCAAACTGTATCTGATAAACCTGCTGTCCTTCATCAGTTTTTGTCCTTTGGCTTGAGTGAAAGAAATTCAAAACACGAAGTTTAATTAACTTGAAAGCAATGTCTTTGCATTGCAGATCCATACTCCTCAATTTCTTCTCGTCCTTCCTTCACTGGTCTCATGTCTTGTCAACAGACTTAACCATGAGGGAAAACGACTGTGGCGACAATCCATTTTGTCTAAAGAGCTGGAATAATAAAAAAAAGCCATGCATGCACAAACACAACAGAGATAAAAATGTTAATGTTGTAGATTGTAGATTATCAAAAAATTAATTTGAAATAGCCGATTATCTCACCTCCTCCAACAAACTCTGTATGTCTGAGTCCGACAGCTGAGTAGATGACGTCAATCTGACCTTTAATCCAACAAAATGGTCTGTTGATATAAATACACAGAATGTTACATAAAATAATACACAAATGCTTAAACACAAATGGATTAAACAATGTTGCTTACAACATAAGCAAAAAAGCAACCCAAATTCTGTTTTAGCAATAATTAAACTAGATCTCAGCACCTCGTACATTATGAATACCAGACACCAGAAACACTAAATAAAATTTACATGGTTGTGATGATGATTTCAATTACGATCAAGCTCATGATAATACATTTATTAATTGGACACAATAAAATAAATGTCACAAATGTAAATACTTACATGGCCCTTTTGTTGAAGGATGCAGAGTCAGAGAAGTTTTGGCACAGAAAAGAAGAAGAATATGTGATTCATTGATATTTTCTTAGTAACTCTTGAACATCCAAAATGTACATTTCTCTACAATGTTATTTAAAAAATAAACCTTTTGAAAATACAGAACGTAGGAAGAAAAAAATGAAGAAAAGGAACGTGAAGGTAATGTAACAGCATTCTTTGAAAGGTGCTTTGAAAGGTGCTCAAAATAAACAAGGAACAAAGAAAGCAACAAGAAAAGGAAAAGGGAATATTTTTCTCATGTAACAAGGAAATAGCTACTAATATTGCTAGAAAGTGGAACTGTGAACTGTTCAATTGCTTCCTAAGTTTCAAGGTACAAATGAAACAGCGTTCATTAACATTTTATTCAATTTAAGCACAACATTTTGGCAAAGCTATTTTGCACTCATTAGGTAGTGGCTATCACTACATTAGCTAAGCACATACACTAGTGCTAGTTTTAGTCATAAAACCAAGTCTTTAATAAACTGGCCAGTCGAATGTATATTTCATCATCTAGTATATACACAAGTATTAAGAAAAACAGTTTTATGCCTTATTAAATAAACATTAATGAAGTCAAATATCTTACCAGTGGCTGCAGTGATGTTGACTCCACTGCTTCTGACATTCTCAAACACAGAGAAGAGAGTGAATGTGTATTTAGTTCGAGCAGTGAGAGATGAGACTGTGTGAGTTACTGGTCCACCTCCATCTGGTGCACTGATGTTGACCTCTGTTCCATTAAACTGGAGAATGAAGCTGACATTGCTGTTGACTTTATTCCACTGCAGAGTGATACTGGTCTCATTTTGTCCTGTTGATCTGAAGCTGTCTGTGTTTGGAGGAGCTGAGACAGAAAAACAGAAGAGACAAATTGTTATAAAGAAAGGACAGTTGTCAGAATAATCTCAATTTCATTCAACAAATCAATCTTTTTACATTCTACCTCCATCATCTCTTGTAGTTTCTGTCACATTCCTACTGTGGCAGTCAGGGTTTTTGTTGTTTTTGTGTTTTTCCCACTTTGCCACTGTTTGTCTGCCTTCCCTCCTCCCTTCTCCCTTACCTGCTCCTTTCCCTGTGTGTGTCTGCACCTGTGGCGGTGGCAGCGGTGTCTGCAGCAGCGGAGAGGCGCACCTGCAAGTCATCTAATCATCCACCTCTGCTATTTAACCCCGGTCTGATCTCCACTCTGGTGCCAGATTGTTCCGCCACGTGTCTAGTTTCAAGATTCCTATCTTGCATTTACCTCAGTGTGCTCATCCCTGTATGAGTTTGTTGTCTCATGTTATTCTGTCACGGTCTGAACGTGGCAGTCAGGGTTGTTGTGTTTTTTTACGTTCTCCCCCTGTCTGTCTTCCCCCTCCCTTTTCCCTCACCTGCTCCTGTTTACCTGTGTGTCTGGACCTGTGGGCGTGGCAGCAGTGTTGGCCGCAGCGGAGAGGCGCACCTGCAGATCATTCCACTCATCATCCACTGCTATATAACCCCGGTCTCATCTCCACTCTGGTGCCAGATTGTGGCGCCAGTTATGGTGATTATTATTGTGATATATTACAGTAATGCAGTATTTGTTTGCACTGGTATGTGAGCACCTAGAGGGGGCACCACTGAGTGCAAGAAATGACTCAGAGCTTTCAAAGCTGCACAGGTACATCATGGAAGGATGGCCGAAGGAAATACCAGAGGAACTGAAAGTGTTTTACAAAAAGAAAGATGAATTGTCTGTGGAGCAGGGATGCGTCCTGTGGGGGACAAGAGTGAATGCACCTGTAAAACTGAGATCAGCAGTGCTAAAAGAGATCCATGCCGGGCACCCAGGCATCGTGAAGATGAAAGCAGTCGCACGGCAATATGTCTGGTGGCCTAAAATCAACATCGACATTGAAAAGGTCTGCAAAGAGTGTGAGACTTGTCAGCTGGATCATCACATGCCACGCCAGGTCCCGCTACACCCATGGGAGTTCAAGGCTTCACATTGACTTTGTGGCCCCGTTCATGGGTAACATGTTCATGATCGTGGTCGACGCATACTCAAAATGGTTGGAAGTTTACAAAATGACACAAATAACTTCTGCAGCATCCATCACCAGGCTAAAGAGGCTGTTTGCGTCAGTTCCAGAACAAATAGCCACTGACAATGCAACAACCTTCACGTCAGACGAGTTCCAGCAGTTCCTGAAGAGAAATGGAATCCTCCACACAACTGGTGCTCCGAGACACCCGGCCACCAACGGCTTAGCTGAGAGGTATGTTGCAACCTTCAAGGCAGGCATGAAAAAGCTGGCAAAGGAAGACCTGAGCATTGATGATAAAATCTCACACTTCCTGCTACGGTATCGCACAACTCCCAACAGCACGACTGGCGAGTCACCAGCTGACTTGTTTTTAAAGAGACACGTGTGAACCAGATTGGACTTCCTGAAACCAAGCATCACAGAAACGGTGAGAAGAAAGTATCGACAGAAGGAAAGACACGCCAGCAAAGCTGCAGAGAGGCAGTTTGACGTGGATGAACAGGTTTATCTGATCAATACTGCAGGAGAAAGTCCAAGGTGGATTCCATGAGTAGTAAAGCAGCAGACTGGCCCTGTCTCATACAAGGTGCTAGGTGAAAAAACTGACCACATGTACAGACGTCATGGAGATCAGCTGAGACCTCGATTCTCTCCAGACACTCCGGAGCAAGTGCCTGAGGAAGAGGCTGCCGAGCTGGCTGGGCAGGCGGAGGCTTGTTCAGGAACAGAGCTCCTGGCACCTGAGACCCCAGCATCTGAGCTGCCCAGGTTCCCAGAACCACCTGACCCAGCTGCAGTGACTTTGAGGCGCTCACAACGTGTCACACGCTTGCCACAGCGTTACCAGAACTGATCATGGAGATGAGAAGTTCTGAGGACTGTTGAGAGACTGATTGCTGAATTTGAGTTTATTAAAGTTCATAATTGAGTAATACATTAAGAGCATTCAGTAAGGTTAAGTGAACATGTCTGTTTTTGTTGTTAACAGTTACTGTGATGATAGTGATTGCTCATGCACTATAGTGGTAAACACTGTTTTGGGGTGTTGCAATATTTTTGAGTTAGTTTTGAGCTAAAGGGGGAGGAAATGTGATATATTACAGTAATGCAGTATTCGTTTGTTACTGATTGACCTGATAGGTTTGCCGTACTTTTGAGTAGTTGGCTGCGCATGCTCAGTAAGGGTCCTGAGAATACACACGTGTGACATGTGTTGTATGCATGTACTGCCTTGCCCCGAGCTGCTAGTAAAGTTATTGAACGTGTGCAGCTGCCTCGTTATTGAAATACACCACAATTATCAAGGGCCTCTAACCATTGTGTTAGCTTTGTATTTCTCCAAGAACTAATATTCTACGTCCCACGGATCTCCTTTGTCTTTTTTCTCTGTGAGCCCGTCTCATATGATTGTGTTTGTTCTACCTTGTGGCAGAAAACTCCAGCGCCTCTTCGCCCCGGCTTCCAGAGTTCCACCTGAGCAGCTCCCAGACGACCCTGCTTGCTTGCCTGCCTGCCTGCCGACCAACCAGGCTCACTCGACTACGTCCCCCTCCGCGAACCCTCTGAGTTCTAATAAATTCTGTTGCACCTCAACTACTGCCTCCGCTCTCTCTGCATTTGGGTCCAGACAGAAACTCGACATAACATATTCTTTGTTTTGCTTCGTGTACAGAACCTCCAGCACCTCTCCACTCTGGCTTCCTACTCCACTGGCTACCTGAGTTCCTCCCACGCTTTTCCTGGACAACTCTACCTGCCTGCCTGCCTGCCGGCCTGCCCAGCTCATTCCACTTTTTCCCTCTACGAACTCTTTGTGCCAAAATAAATCCCTTTACACCCTGACTTCAGCCTCCAATCTCTGTGTTTGGGTCTGGGGAAGAACCGCAACATAACAGTTTCTTTAGTGTTACAGCTTGTAAGATTCATTGTCCAGTAGATGTCCCTAAACTGAGATTAAAAAAACATCTTTCAGCCCCGTGGTTTTCAACCCTAGCTACCCTGCTGATAACTGCTTTTGTCATTTGTATTTATTGCTGCTAGAAGTTATGGCTAAAAGCAAACTAGCATTGACTTGCTTGCTGTTGCCACATAATTGGAAACTAGTCCATGAACCATTAGACCGCCATGGAAAAATCTTTATGATACACATTTACACATATCTTCGATCATCTAGCATGTTGTCTTATGTACTATCCTAATATGAAACACCAGTGTTATTCTTGGTTCATAAGACACGAATGAAGTCAAACATCTTACCAGTGGCTGCAGTGATGTTGACTCCACTGCTTCTGACGTCCTCAAACACAGAGAAGAGAGTGAATGTGTATTTAGTTCCAGCAGTGAGAGATGAGACTGTGTGAGTTACTGGTCCACCTCCATCTGGTGCACTGATGTTGACCTCTGTTCCATTAAACTGGAGAATAAAGCTGACATTGTTGTTGACTTTATTCCACTGCAGAGTGATACTGGTCTCATTTTGACCTGTTGATCTGAAGTTCTCTTTGTTTGGAGGAGCTGAGATAGAAAATCACAGCAGTGATTAATTTCATCAAGACACAGCATCTATTTACACACTCGCTCCATTCATTTGTTGCTCCTTTTTTTACCAATACAACTGACAGGTAAAATCCATTGGCCAGTAGCTGTCCCCAAGGCTGGATAATGTAAAAAAAATTACTCCATCTATAGCAACTTCTTGTTAAATTTAGGCTGTTGCTGCTGATAACTGCTTGCTTTTGATACTTGCCATTATGACTGCTAAGAGTTATGGCTGCGTCCGACTCCTTCTAAATGGCTTGTTGTTGGTACATTGTGATAAAGTAGTTGCTGAACCAAGAGATAGCCTTGGAATTATCTGTGATCGTGCATTTAAACGTTTCTTTAATTTTCTAGTATGTTGTCTTATGCACAATGCTAATACAAAACAACTGTGTTATTCTTGGTTCATAAGACACTAATGAAGTCAAACATCTTACCAGTGACTGCAGTGATGTTGACTCCACTGCTTCTGACGTTCTCAAACACAGAGAAGAGAGTGAATGTGTATTTAGTTCCAGCAGTGAGAGATGAGACTGTGTGAGTTACTGGTCCACCTCCATCTGGTGCACTGATGTTGACCTCCGTTCCATTAAACTGGAGAATAAAGCTGACATTGTTGTTGACTTTATTCCACTGCAGAGTGATACTGGTCTCATTTTGTCCTGTTGATCTGAAGCTGTCTGTGTTTGGAGGAGCTGAGATTGAAAAACAGAAGAGACAAATTTGATAAAGAAAGGACAGTTGTCAGAATCATCTTGATTCCATTCAACAGATCTATCTATTTACATTACACCTCTGTCATGTCTTGTTTCTTGACTATTATGGCTTGTAAGTAACATTCATTGTAAAGTAGCTGCCCCTAAGTTGAGATTGAAATACATCTTTCAGCCCCCTGGTTTTCAATCCAAGCTATTAATGCTGATAACTGCTTTTGTCATTTGTATTTATGGCTGCTAAAAGTTATAGCTGGTGTTAACTAGCATTGACCTTGCTGTTGCCACATAATTGTAAACTAGTCCGTGATTAGACCGCCATGAAAACATCTTTATGATACACATTTACACATATCTTAAAACTTCTAGCATGTTGTCTTATGTACTATCAGAATATGAAACAACAGTGTTATACTTGTTTCACAAGACACAAATGTAGTCAAACATCTTACCAGTGACTGCAGTGATGTTGACTCCACTGCTTCTGACGTCCTCAAACACAGAGAAGAGAGTGAATGTGTATTTAGTTCCAGCAGTGAGAGATGAGACTGTGTGAGTTACTGGTCCACCTCCATCTGGTGCACTGATGTTGACCTCTGTTCCATTAAACTGGAGAATAAAGCTGACATTGTTGTTGACTTTATTCCACTGCAGAGTGATACTGGTCTCATTTTGTCCTGTTGATCTGAAGCTGTCTGTGTTTGGAGGAGCTGAGACAGAAAAAGAGCAGTGATCAATTTCATCAAGACACAGCATCTATTTACACACTCGCTCCATTCATTTGTTGCTCCTTTTTTTTTTTACTAATATGGCTGACAGGTAAAATCCATTGGCCAGTAGCTGTCCCCAAGGCTGGATAGTGTAAAAAAAATTACTCCATCTGTAGCAACTTCTTGTTAAATTTAGGCTTTTGCTGCTGATAACTGCTTGCTTTTGATACTTGCCATTATGACTGTTAAGAGTTATGGCTGCGTCCGACTCCTTCTAAATGGCTTGTTGTTGGTACATCATGACAAACTAGTTGCTGAACCAAAAGATAGCCTTGGAATTATCTGTGATACGTGCATTTAAACATTTCTTTAATCTACTAGTATGTTGTCTTATGCACACTGCTAATACAAAACAGCAGTGTGATGCTTGGTTAATAAGAAATTCCTGAAGTCAAACATTTTACCAGTGACTGCAGAGATGTTGACTCCACTGCTTCTGACGTTCTCAAACACAGACAAGAGAGTGAATGTGTATTTAGTTCCAGCAGTGAGAGATGAGACTGTGTGAGTTACTGGTCCACCTCCATCTGGTGCACTGATGTTGACCTCCGTTCCATTAAACTGGAGAATAAAGCTGACATTGTTGTTGACTTTATTCCACTGCAGAGTGATACTGGTCTCATTTTGTCCTGTTGATCTGAAGTTCTCTTTGTTTGGAGGAGCTGAGATAGAAAATCACAGCAGTGATTAATTTCATCAAGACACAGCATCTATTTACACACTCGCCCCATTCATTTGTTGCTCCTTTTCTTACCAATACGACTGACAGGTAAAATCCATTGGCCAGTAGCTGTCCCCAAGGCTGGATAGTGTAAAAAAATTACTCCATCTATAGCAACTTCTTGTAAATTTAGGCTTTTTTCCTGCTGATAACTGCTTGCTTTTGATACTTGCAATTATGACTGCTAAGAGTTATGGCTGCGTCCGACTCCTTCTAAATGGCTTGTTGTTGGTACATCATGATAAACTAGTTGCTGAACCAAAAGATAGCCTTGGAATTATCTGTGATACGTGCATTTAAACATTTCTTTAATCTACTAGTATGTTGTCTTATGCAGACTGCTAATACAAAACAGCATTGTGATGCTTGGTTAATAAGAAATTCCTGAAGTCAAACATCTTACCAGTGACTGCAGTGATGTTGACCCCACTGCTTCTGACGTTCTCAAACACAGAGAAGAGAGTGAATGTGTATTTAGTTCCAGCAGTGAGAGATGAGACTGTGTGAGTTACTGGTCCACCTCCATCTGGTGCACTGATGTTGACCTCTGTTCCATTAAACTGGAGAATAAAGCTGACATTGTTGTTGACTTTATTCCACTGCAGAGTGATACTGGTCTCATTTTGTCCTGTTGATCTGAAGCTGTCTGTGTTTGGAGGAGCTGAGATAGAAACATTGAAAAGTGAATGATTTTATCAACCTGTTACCCTGGTTGTTAAAATGATCCATTTTGTATCCCCATATAAAAAGAAATGCTGACTAAGTGACAAAACGTGTAACAGCTGTTTGTGAATCCAAGTGCAATACTGAAACAGATCACACAGTGTTTGAGAAGAGTTGACTCAAAAGTTAAATAAAACTTGCAACTCAAAGGACTCTAAAATTTAAATGTAAGATCTCTTGGTGAGTAAAAGTTTTAAATGTGGTGGCAAACAGTATTAAGTTATATTTAAATGCTCATTCAGCGACTGAATGTGATGCCTATCAAATATATTCTTGTGTTCCTGTATGTTGAGATGTTACACTTCACAGTAATGAAGTCAAACATCTTACCAGTGACTGCAGTGATGTTGACTCCACTGCTTCTGACGTTCTCAAACACAGAGAAGAGAGTGAATGTGTATTTAGTTCCAGCAGTGAGAGATGAGACTGTGTGAGTTACTGGTCCACCTCCATCTGGTGCACTGATGTTGACCTCTGTTCCATTAAACTGGACAATAAAGCTGACATTGTTGTTGACTTTATTCCACTGCAGAGTGATACTGGTCTCATTTTGTCCTGTTGATCCGAAGCTGTCTATGTTTGGAGGAGCTGAGACAGAAAAAGAGCGCAGAAAACTTTATTAAAAAACAACTTTCTGTAAAAAGTGTCAAAGTTCTCTGTGGCTGTTACAGATGGTCCATTTTGCATCCCCGGATTCCTAAAAAACAAATGCTGTCTAAAAGAAACAGAAAAAGCGAAAACATTCTTATTACTAAGAATGTTTCATTCTGTTCTAGTTGTCCAACCTTATACTCACACCCATTAGAAATCATTTGACAACAGAGACATATTCAACATTAAATGACAGAACACGACGTCAGAGGAGTTCTGAAAAAAATTAAACATTCTGGGTCTATGAAGGGTTTTAACTGTGGTGGCCAAAACATTGCTGAATTAAATTAACATGCAGTACATATTGTGAAACAAAAACATATTTTGTTAATATAATACGCAGCACATACTTGATGTCTTAGTTTTATCCGAGTGCACTGAAGATGATGGCCAACTATGAAGACACAGTGTATAGAAATGAAATAACTAATCTTACCAGTGACTGCAGTGATGTTGACTCCACTGCTTCTGACGTCCTCAAACACAGAGAAGAGAGTGAATGTGTATTTAGTTCCAGCAGTGAGAGATGAGACTGTGTGAGTTACTGGTCCACCTCCATCTGGTGCACTGATGTTGACCTCTGTTCCATTAAACTGGAGAATAAAGCTGACATTGTTGTTGACTTTATTCCACTGCAGAGTGATACTGGTCTCATTTTGTCCTGTTGATCTGAAGCTGTCTGTGTTTGGAGGAGCTGAGACAGAAAAAGAGCAGTGATCAATTTCATCAAGACACAGCATCTATTTACACACTCGCTCCATTCATTTGTTGCTCCTTTTTTTTTTTACTAATATGGCTGACAGGTAAAATCCATTGGCCAGTAGCTGTCCCCAAGGCTGGATAGTGTAAAAAAAATTACTCCATCTGTAGCAACTTCTTGTTAAATTTAGGCTTTTGCTGCTGATAACTGCTTGCTTTTGATACTTGCAATTATGACTGCTAAGAGTTATGGCTGCGTCCGACTCCTTCTAAATGGCTTGTTGTTGGTACATCATGATAAACTAGTTGCTGAACCAAAAGATAGCCTTGGAATTATCTGTGATACGTGCATTTAAACATTTCTTTAATCTACTAGTATGTTGTCTTATGCAGACTGCTAATACAAAACAGCATTGTGATGCTTGGTTAATAAGAAATTCCTGAAGTCAAACATCTTACCAGTGACTGCAGTGATGTTGACCCCACTGCTTCTGACGTTCTCAAACACAGAGAAGAGAGTGAATGTGTATTTAGTTCCAGCAGTGAGAGATGAGACTGTGTGAGTTACTGGTCCACCTCCATCTGGTGCACTGATGTTGACCTCTGTTCCATTAAACTGGAGAATAAAGCTGACATTGTTGTTGACTTTATTCCACTGCAGAGTGATACTGGTCTCATTTTGTCCTGTTGATCTGAAGCTGTCTGTGTTTGGAGGAGCTGAGATAGAAACATTGAAAAGTGAATGATTTTATCAACCTGTTACCCTGGCTGTTAAAATGATCCATTTTGTATCCCCATATAAAAAGAAATGCTGACTAAGTGACAAAACGTGTAACAGCTGTTTGTGAATCCAAGTGCAATACTGAAACAGATCACACAGTGTTTGAGAAGAGTTGACTCAAAAGTTAAATAAAACTTGCAACTCAAAGGACTCTAAAATTTAAATGTAAGATCTCTTGGTGAGTAAAAGTTTTAAATGTGGTGGCAAACAGTATTAAGTTATATTTAAATGCTCATTCAGCGACTGAATGTGATGCCTATCAAATATATTCTTGTGTTCCTGTATGTTGAGATGTTACACTTCACAGTAATGAAGTCAAACATCTTACCAGTGACTGCAGTGATGTTGACTCCACTGCTTCTGACGTTCTCAAACACAGAGAAGAGAGTGAATGTGTATTTAGTTCCAGCAGTGAGAGATGAGACTGTGTGAGTTACTGGTCCACCTCCATCTGGTGCACTGATGTTGACCTCTGTTCCATTAAACTGGACAATAAAGCTGACATTGTTGTTGACTTTATTCCACTGCAGAGTGATACTGGTCTCATTTTGTCCTGTTGATCCGAAGCTGTCTATGTTTGGAGGAGCTGAGACAGAAAAAGAGCGCAGAAAACTTTATTAAAAAACAACTTTCTGTAAAAAGTGTCAAAGTTCTCTTTGTTTGGAGGAGCTGAGATAGAAAATCACAGCAGTGATTAATTTCATCAAGACACAGCATCTATTTACACACTCGCTCCATTCATTTGTTGCTCCTTTTCTTACCAATACGACTGACAGGTAAAATCCATTGGCCAGTAGCTGTCCCCAAGGCTGGATAGTGTAAAAAAATTACTCCATCTATAGAAACTTCTTGTTAAATTTAGGCTTTTGCTGCTGATAACTGCTTGCTTTTGATACTTGCCATTATGACTGCTAAGAGTTATGGCTGCGTCCGACTCCTTCTAAATGGCTTGTTGTTGGTACATCATGATAAACTAGTTGCTGAACGAAAAGATAGCCTTGGAATTATCTGTGATACGTGCATTTAAACATTTCTTTAATCTACTAGTATGTTGTCTTATGCACACTGCTAATACAAAACAGCAGTGTGATGCTTGGTTAATAAGAAATTCCTGAAGTCAAACATCTTACCAGTGACTGCAGTGATGTTGACTCCACTGCTTCTGACGTTCTCAAACACAGAGAAGAGAGTGAATGTGTATTTAGTTCCAGCAGTGAGAGATGAGACTGTGTGAGTTACTGGTCCACCTCCATCTGGTGCACTGATGTTGACCTCCGTTCCATTAAACTGGAGAATAAAGCTGACATTGTTGTTGACTTTATTCCACTGCAGAGTGATACTGGTCTCATTTTGTCCTGTTGATCTGAAGCTGTCTGTGTTTGGAGGAGCTGAGATTGAAAAACAGAAGAGACAAATTTGATAAAGAAAGGACAGTTGTCAGAATCATCTTGATTCCATTCAACAGATCTATCTATTTACATTACACCTCTGTCATGTCTTGTTTCTTGACTATTATGGCTTGTAAGTAACATTCATTGTAAAGTAGCTGCCCCTAAGTTGAGATTGAAATACATCTTTCAGCCCCCTGGTTTTCAATCCAAGCTATTAATGCTGATAACTGCTTTTGTCATTTGTATTTATGGCTGCTAAAAGTTATAGCTGGTGTTAACTAGCATTGACCTTGCTGTTGCCACATAATTGTAAACTAGTCCGTGATTAGACCGCCATGAAAACATCTTTATGATACACATTTACACATATCTTAAAACTTCTAGCATGTTGTCTTATGTACTATCAGAATATGAAACAACAGTGTTATACTTGTTTCACAAGACACAAATGTAGTCAAACATCTTACCAGTGACTGCAGTGATGTTGACTCCACTGCTTCTGACGTCCTCAAACACAGAGAAGAGAGTGAATGTGTATTTAGTTCCAGCAGTGAGAGATGAGACTGTGTGAGTTACTGGTCCACCTCCATCTGGTGCACTGATGTTGACCTCTGTTCCATTAAACTGGAGAATAAAGCTGACATTGTTGTTGACTTTATTCCACTGCAGAGTGATACTGGTCTCATTTTGTCCTGTTGATCTGAAGCTGTCTGTGTTTGGAGGAGCTGAGACAGAAAAAGAGCAGTGATCAATTTCATCAAGACACAGCATCTATTTACACACTCGCTCCATTCATTTGTTGCTCCTTTTTTTTTTTACTAATATGGCTGACAGGTAAAATCCATTGGCCAGTAGCTGTCCCCAAGGCTGGATAGTGTAAAAAAAATTACTCCATCTGTAGCAACTTCTTGTTAAATTTAGGCTTTTGCTGCTGATAACTGCTTGCTTTTGATACTTGCCATTATGACTGTTAAGAGTTATGGCTGCGTCCGACTCCTTCTAAATGGCTTGTTGTTGGTACATCATGACAAACTAGTTGCTGAACCAAAAGATAGCCTTGGAATTATCTGTGATACGTGCATTTAAACATTTCTTTAATCTACTAGTATGTTGTCTTATGCACACTGCTAATACAAAACAGCAGTGTGATGCTTGGTTAATAAGAAATTCCTGAAGTCAAGCATTTTACCAGTGACTGCAGAGATGTTGACTCCACTGCTTCTGACGTTCTCAAACACAGACAAGAGAGTGAATGTGTATTTAGTTCCAGCAGTGAGAGATGAGACTGTGTGAGTTACTGGTCCACCTCCATCTGGTGCACTGATGTTGACCTCCGTTCCATTAAACTGGAGAATAAAGCTGACATTGTTGTTGACTTTATTCCACTGCAGAGTGATACTGGTCTCATTTTGTCCTGTTGATCTGAAGTTCTCTTTGTTTGGAGGAGCTGAGATAGAAAATCACAGCAGTGATTAATTTCATCAAGACACAGCATCTATTTACACACTCGCTCCATTCATTTGTTGCTCCTTTTCTTACCAATACGACTGACAGGTAAAATCCATTGGCCAGTAGCTGTCCCCAAGGCTGGATAGTGTAAAAAAATTACTCCATCTATAGCAACTTCTTGTAAATTTAGGCTTTTTTCCTGCTGATAACTGCTTGCTTTTGATACTTGCCATTATGACTGCTAAGAGTTATGGCTGCGTCCGACTCCTTCTAAATGGCTTGTTGTTGGTACATCATGATAAACTAGTTGCTGAACCAAAAGATAGCCTTGGAATTATCTGTGATACGTGCATTTAAACATTTCTTTAATCTACTAGTATGTTGTCTTATGCAGACTGCTAATACAAAACAGCATTGTGATGCTTGGTTAATAAGAAATTCCTGAAGTCAAACATCTTACCAGTGACTGCAGTGATGTTGACCCCACTGCTTCTGACGTTCTCAAACACAGAGAAGAGAGTGAATGTGTATTTAGTTCCAGCAGTGAGAGATGAGACTGTGTGAGTTACTGGTCCACCTCCATCTGGTGCACTGATGTTGACCTCTGTTCCATTAAACTGGAGAATAAAGCTGACATTGTTGTTGACTTTATTCCACTGCAGAGTGATACTGGTCTCATTTTGTCCTGTTGATCTGAAGCTGTCTGTGTTTGGAGGAGCTGAGATAGAAACATTGAAAAGTGAATGATTTTATCAACCTGTTACCCTGGCTGTTAAAATGATCCATTTTGTATCCCCATATAAAAAGAAATGCTGACTAAGTGACAAAACGTGTAACAGCTGTTTGTGAATCCAAGTGCAATACTGAAACAGATCACACAGTGTTTGAGAAGAGTTGACTCAAAAGTTAAATAAAACTTGCAACTCAAAGGACTCTAAAATTTAAATGTAAGATCTCTTGGTGAGTAAAAGTTTTAAATGTGGTGGCAAACAGTATTAAGTTATATTTAAATGCTCATTCAGCGACTGAATGTGATGCCTATCAAATATATTCTTGTGTTCCTGTATGTTGAGATGTTACACTTCACAGTAATGAAGTCAAACATCTTACCAGTGACTGCAGTGATGTTGACTCCACTGCTTCTGACGTTCTCAAACACAGAGAAGAGAGTGAATGTGTATTTAGTTCCAGCAGTGAGAGATGAGACTGTGTGAGTTACTGGTCCACCTCCATCTGGTGCACTGATGTTGACCTCTGTTCCATTAAACTGGACAATAAAGCTGACATTGTTGTTGACTTTATTCCACTGCAGAGTGATACTGGTCTCATTTTGTCCTGTTGATCCGAAGCTGTCTATGTTTGGAGGAGCTGAGACAGAAAAAGAGCGCAGAAAACTTTATTAAAAAACAACTTTCTGTAAAAAGTGTCAAAGTTCTCTGTG
This sequence comes from Pagrus pagrus, assembly GCF_965226575.1. NCBI lineage: Eukaryota > Metazoa > Chordata > Actinopteri > Spariformes > Sparidae > Pagrus > Pagrus pagrus. Next base: position 17,266,599 of record NC_140204.1, on the reverse strand, counting down.
GCTGTTACAGATGGTCCATTTTGCATCCCCGGATTCCTAAAAAACAAATGCTGTCTAAAAGAAACAGAAAAAGCGAAAACATTCTTATTACTAAGAATGTTTCATTCTGTTCTAGTTGTCCAACCTTATACTCACACCCATTAGAAATCATTTGACAACAGAGACGTATTCAACATTAAATGACAGAACACGACGTCAGAGGAGTTCTGAAAAAAATTAAACATTCTGGGTCTATGAAGGGTTTTAACTGTGGTGGCCAAAACATTGCTGAATTAAATTAACATGCAGTACATATTGTGAAACAAAAACATATTTTGTTAATATAATACGCAGCACATACTTGATGTCTTAGTTTTATCCGAGTGCACTGAAGATGATGGCCAACTATGAAGACACAGTGTATAGAAATGAAATAACTAATCTTACCAGTGACTGCAGTGATGTTGACTCCACTGCTTCTGACGTCCTCAAACACAGAGAAGAGAGTGAATGTGTATTTAGTTCCAGCAGTGAGAGATGAGACTGTGTGAGTTACTGGTCCACCTCCATCTGGTGCACTGATGTTGACCTCTGTTCCATTAAACTGGAGAATAAAGCTGACATTGTTGTTGACTTTATTCCACTGCAGAGTGATACTGGTCTCATTTTGTCCTGTTGATCTGAAGCTGTCTGTGTTTGGAGGAGCTGAGACAGAAACATAGAAAAGTGAATGATTTTATCAACCTGTTACCCTGGTTGTTAAAATTATCCATTTTGTATCCCCATATAAAAAGAAATGCTGACTAAGTGACAAAATGTGTAACAGCTGTTTGTGAATCCAAGTGCAATACTGAAACAGATCACACAATGTTTGAGAAGAGTTGACTCAAAAGTTAAATGAAACATGAAACTCAAAGGACTCTCAAGTCCAAATTAAACATCTCAACATTAGTGAATAAAAGTTTTAAATGTGGTGGCGTACACATAATTAAGTTATATTTGAATGCTCATTCAGCCACTGAATATGATGCCTATCAAATATATTCTTGTGTTCCTGTATGTTGAGATGTTACACTTCACAGTAATGAAGTCAAACATCTTACCAGTGACTGCAGTGATGTTGACTCCACTGCTTCTGACGTCCTCAAACACAGAGAAGAGAGTGAATGTGTATTTAGTTCCAGCAGTGAGGGATGAGACTGTGTGAGTTACTGGTCGACCTCCATCTGGTGCACTGATGTTTATCTCTGTTCCATTAAACTGGAGAATAAAGCTGACATTGTTGTTGACTTTATTCCACTGCAGAGTGATACTGGTCTCATTTTGTCCTGTTGATCTGAAGTTCTCTTTGTTTGGAGGAGCTGAGATAGAAAATCACAGCAGTGATTAATTTCATCAAGACACAGCATCTATTTACACACTCGCTCCATTCATTTGTTGCTCCTTTTCTTACCAATACGACTGACAGGTAAAATCCATTGGCCAGTAGCTGTCCCCAAGGCTGGATAGTGTAAAAAAATTACTCCATCTATAGAAACTTCTTGTTAAATTTAGGCTTTTGCTGCTGATAACTGCTTGCTTTTGATACTTGCCATTATGACTGCTAAGAGTTATGGCTGCGTCCGACTCCTTCTAAATGGCTTGTTGTTGGTACATCATGATAAACTAGTTGCTGAACGAAAAGATAGCCTTGGAATTATCTGTGATACGTGCATTTAAACATTTCTTTAATCTACTAGTATGTTGTCTTATGCACACTGCTAATACAAAACAGCAGTGTGATGCTTGGTTAATAAGAAATTCCTGAAGTCAAACATCTTACCAGTGACTGCAGTGATGTTGACTCCACTGCTTCTGACGTTCTCAAACACAGAGAAGAGAGTGAATGTGTATTTAGTTCCAGCAGTGAGAGATGAGACTGTGTGAGTTACTGGTCCACCTCCATCTGGTGCACTGATGTTGACCTCCGTTCCATTAAACTGGAGAATAAAGCTGACATTGTTGTTGACTTTATTCCACTGCAGAGTGATACTGGTCTCATTTTGTCCTGTTGATCTGAAGCTGTCTGTGTTTGGAGGAGCTGAGATAGAAACATAGAAAAGTGAATGATTTTATCAACCTGTTACCCTGGCTGTTAAAATGATCCATTTTGTATCCCCATATAAAAAGAAATGCTGACTAAGTGACAAAATGTGTAACAGCTGTTTGTGAATCCAAGTGCAATACTGAAACAGATCACACAATGTTTGAGAAGAGTTGACTCAAAAGTTAAATGAAACATGAAACTCAAAGGACTCTCAAGTCCAAATTAAACATCTCAACATTAGTGAATAAAAGTTTTAAATGTGGTGGCGTACACATAATTAAGTTATATTTGAATGCACATGTAGCCACTGAATATGATGCCAATCATATATATTCTTGTGTTCCTGTATGTTGAGATGTTACACTTCACAGTAATGAAGTCAAACATCTTACCAGTGACTGCAGTGATGTTGACTCCACTGCTTCTGACGTCCTCAAACACAGAGAAGAGAGTGAATGTGTATTTAGTTCCAGCAGTGAGAGATGAGACTGTGTGAGTTACTGGTCCACCTCCATCTGGTGCACTGATGTTGACCTCTGTTCCATTAAACTGGAGAATAAAGCTGACATTGTTGTTGACTTTATTCCACTGCAGAGTGATACTGGTCTCATTTTGTCCTGTTGATCTGAAGTTCTCTTTGTTTGGAGGAGCTGAGATAGAAAATCACAGCAGTGATTAATTTCATCAAGACACAGCATCTATTTACACACTCGCTCCATTCATTTGTTGCTCCTTTTCTTACCAATACGACTGACAGGTAAAATCCATTGGCCAGTAGCTGTCCCCAAGGCTGGATAGTGTAAAAAAATTACTCCATCTATAGCAACTTCTTGTTAAATTTAGGCTTTTGCTGCTGATAACTGCTTGCTTTTGATACTTGCCATTAGGACTGTTAAGAGTTATGGCTGCGTCCGACTCCTTCTAAATGGCTTGTTGTTGGTACATCATGATAAACTAGTTGCTGAACCAAAAGATAGCCTTGGAATTATCTGTGATACGTGCATTTAAACATTTCTTTAATCTACTAGTATGTTGTCTTATGCACACTGCTAATACAAAACAGCAGTGTGATGCTTGGTTAATAAGAAATTCCTGAAGTCAAACATCTTACCAGTGACTGCAGTGATGTTGACTCCACTGCTTCTGACGTTCTCAAACACAGAGAAGAGAGTGAATGTGTATTTAGTTCCAGCAGTGAGAGATGAGACTGTGTGAGTTACTGGTCCACCTCCATCTGGTGCACTGATGTTGACCTCCGTTCCATTAAACTGGAGAATAAAGCTGACATTGTTGTTGACTTTATTCCACTGCAGAGTGATACTGGTCTCATTTTGTCCTGTTGATCTGAAGCTGTCTGTGTTTGGAGGAGCTGAGATAGAAACATAGAAAAGTGAATGATTTTATCAACCTGTTACCCTGGTTGTTAAAATGACCCATTTTGTATCCCCATATAAAAAGAAATGCTGACTAAGTGACAAAATGTGTAACAGCTGTTTGTGAATCCAAGTGCAATACTGAAACAGATCACCCAGTATTTGAGAAGAGTTGACTCAAAACTTAAATGAAACATGAAACTCAAAGGACTCTCAAGTCCAAATTAAACATCTCAACATTAATGAATAAAAGTTTTAAATGTGGTGGCGTACACATAATTAAGTTATATTTGAATGCACATGTAGCCACTGAATATGATGCCGATCAAATACTGTATATTCTTGTGTTCCTGTATGTTGAGATGTTACACTTCACAGTAATGAAGTCAAACATCTTACCAGTGACTGCAGTGATGTTGACTCCACTGCTTCTGACGTCCTCAAACACAGAGAAGAGAGTGAATGTGTATTTAGTTCCAGCAGTGAGAGATGAGACTGTGTGAGTTACTGGTCCACCTCCATCTGGTGCACTGATGTTGACCTCTGTTCCATTAAACTGGAGAATAAAGCTGACATTGTTGTTGACTTTATTCCACTGCAGAGTGATACTGGTCTCATTTTGTCCTGTTGATCTGAAGCTGTCTGTGTTTGGAGGAGCTGAGATAGAAACATTGAAAAGTGAGTGATTTATCAACCTGTTACCCTGGCTGTTAAAATGATCCATTTTGTATCCCCATATAAAAAGAAATGCTGACTAAGTGACAAAACGTGTAACAGCTGTTTGTGAATCCAAGTGCAATACTGAAACAGATCACACAGTGTTTGAGAAGAGTTGACTCAAAAGTTAAATAAAACTTGCAACTCAAAGGACTCTAAAATTTAAATGTAAGATCTCTTGGTGAGTAAAAGTTTTAAAGTTGTTGGCAAACAGTATTAAGTTATATTTAAATGCTCATTCAGCGACTGAATGTGATGCCTATCAAATATATTCTTGTGTTCCTGTATGTTGAGATGTTACACTTCACAGTAATGAAGTCAAACATCTTACCAGTGACTGCAGTGATGTTGACTCCACTGCTTCTGACGTCCTCAAACACAGAGAAGAGAGTGAATGTGTATTTAGTTCCAGCAGTGAGAGATGAGACTGTGTGAGTTACTGGTCCACCTCCACCTGGTGCACTGATGTTTATCTCTGTTCCATTAAACTGGAGAATAAAGCTGACATTGTTGTTGACTTTATTCCACTGCAGAGTGATACTGGTCTCATTTTGTCCTGTTGATCTGAAGCTGTCTGTGTTTGGAGGAGCTGAGATAGAAACATTGAAAAGTGAATGATTTTATTAACCTGTTACCCTGGCTGTTAAAATGATCCATTTTGTATCCCCATATAAAAAGAAATGCTGACTAAGTGACAAAACGTGTAACAGCTGTTTGTGAATCCAAGTGCAATACTGAAACAGATCACACAATGTTTGAGAAGAGTTGACTCAAAAGTTAAATAAAACTTGCAACTCAAAGGACTCTAAAATTTAAATGTAAGATCTCTTGGTGAGTAAAAGTTTTAAAGTTGTTGGCAAACAGTATTAAGTTATATTTAAATGCTCATTCAGCGACTGAATGTGATGCCTATCAAATATATTCTTGTGTTACTGTATGTTGAGATGTTACACTTCACAGTAATGAAGTCAAACATCTTACCAGTGACTGCAGTGATGTTGACTCCACTGCTTCTGACGTCCTCAAACACAGAGAAGAGAGTGAATGTGTATTTAGTTCCAGCAGTGAGAGATGAGACTGTGTGAGTTACTGGTCCACCTCCATCTGGTGCACTGATGTTGACCTCTGTTCCATTAAACTGGAGAATAAAGCTGACATTGTTGTTGACTTTATTCCACTGCAGAGTGATACTGGTCTCATTTTGTCCTGTTGATCTGAAGCTGTCTGTGTTTGGAGGAGCTGAGATAGAAACATAGAAAAGTGAATGATTTTATCAACCTGTTACCCTGGTTGTTAAAATTATCCATTTTGTATCCCCATATAAAAAGAAATGCTGACTAAGTGACAAAATGTGTAACAGCTGTTTGTGAATCCAAGTGCAATACTGAAACAGATCACACAATGTTTGAGAAGAGTTGACTCAAAAGTTAAATGAAACATGAAACTCAAAGGACTCTCAAGTCCAAATTAAACATCTCGACATTAGTGAATAAAAGTTTTAAATGTGGTGGCGTACACATAATTAAGTTATATTTGAATGCACATGCAGCCACTGAATATGATGCCAATCAAATATATTCTTGTGTTCCTGTATGTTGAGAAGTTACACTTCACAGTAATGAAGTCAAACATCTTACCAGTGACTGCAGTGATGTTGACTCCACTGCTTCTGACGCTCTCAAACACAGAGAAGAGAGTGAATGTGTATTTAGTTCCAGCAGTGAGGGATGAGACTGTGTGAGTTACTGGTCCACCTCCATCTGGTGCGCTGATGTTGACCTCTGTTCCATTAAACTGGAGAATAAATGTGACATTGTTGACTTTATTCCACTGCAGAGTGATACTGGTCTCATTTTGTCCTGTTGATCTGAAGTTCTCTTTGTTTGGAGGAGCTGAGATAGAAAATAACAGCAGTGATTAATTTCATCAAGACACAGCATCTATTTACACACTCGCCCCATTCATTTGTTGCTCCTTTTCTTACCAATACGACTGACAGGTAAAATCCATTGGCCAGTAGCTGTCCCCAAGGCTGGATAGTGTAAAAAAATTACTCCATCTATAGCAACTTCTTGTTAAATTTAGGCTTTTGCTGCTGATAACTGCTTGCTTTTGATACTTGCCATTATGACTGTTAAGAGTTATGGCTGCGTCCGACTCCTTCTAAATGGCTTGTTGTTGGTACATCATGATAAACTAGTTGCTGAACCAAAAGATAGCCTTGGAATTATCTGTGATACGTGCATTTAAACATTTCTTTAATCTACTAGTATGTTGTCTTATGCACACTGCTAATACAAAACAGCAGTGTGATGCTTGGTTAATAAGAAATTCCTGAAGTCAAACATCTTACCAGTGACTGCAGTGATGTTGACTCCACTGCTTCTGACGTCCTCAAACACAGAGAAGAGAGTGAATGTGTATTTAGTTCCAGCAGTGAGAGATGAGACTGTGTGAGTTACTGGTCCACCTCCATCTGGTGCACTGATGTTGACCTCTGTTCCATTAAACTGGAGAATAAAGCTGACATTGTTGTTGACTTTATTCCACTGCAGAGTGATACTGGTCTCATTTTGTCCTGTTGATCTGAAGCTGTCTGTGTTTGGAGGAGCTGAGATAGAAACATAGAAAAGTGAATGATTTTATCAACCTGTTACCCTGGTTGTTAAAATGACCCATTTTGTATCCCCATATAAAAAGAAATGCTGACTAAGTGACAAAATGTGTAACAGCTGTTTGTGAATCCAAGTGTAATACTGAAACAGATCACACAATGTTTGAGAAGAGTTGACTCAAAAGTTAAATGAAACATGAAACTCAAAGGACTCTCAAGTCCAAATTAAACATCTCAACATTAATGAATAAAAGTTTTAAATGTGGTGGCGTACACATAATTAAGTTATATTTGAATGCACATGTAGCCACTGAATATGATGCCGATCAAATACTGTATATTCTTGTGTTCCTGTATGTTGAGATGTTACACTTCACAGAAATGAAGTCAAACATCTTACCAGTGACTGCAGTGATGTTGACTCCACTGCTTCTGACGTCCTCAAACACAGAGAAGAGAGTGAATGTGTATTTAGTTCCAGCAGTGAGAGATGAGACTGTGTGAGTTACTGGTCCACCTCCATCTGGTGCACTGATGTTGACCTCTGTTCCATTAAACTGGAGAATAAAGCTGACATTGTTGTTGACTTTATTCCACTGCAGAGTGATACTGGTCTCATTTTGTCCTGTTGATCTGAAGCTGTCTGTGTTTGGAGGAGCTGAGACAGAAACATAGAAAAGTGAATGATTTTATTAACCTGTTACCCTGGCTGTTAAAATGATCCATTTTGTATCCCCATATAAAAAGAAATGCTGACTAAGTGACAAAACGTGTAACAGCTGTTTGTGAATCCAAGTGCAATACTGAAACAGATCACCCAGTATTTGAGAAGAGTTGACTCAAAAGTTAAATAAAACTTGCAACTCAAAGGACTCTAAAATTTAAATGTAAGATCTCTTGGTGAGTAAAAGTTTTAAATGTGTTGGCAAACAGTATTAAGTTATATTTAAATGCTCATTCAGCGACTGAATATGATGCCTATCAAATATATTCTTTTGTTCCTGTATGTTGAGAAGTTACACTTCACAGTAATGAAGTCAAACATCTTACCAGTGACTGCAGTGATGTTGACTCCACTGCTTCTGACGTCCTCAAACACAGAGAAGAGAGTGAATGTGTATTTAGTTCCAGCAGTGAGAGATGAGACTGTGTGAGTTACTGGTCCACCTCCATCTGGTGCACTGATGTTGACCTCTGTTCCATTAAACTGGACAATAAAGCTGACATTGTTGTTGACTTTATTCCACTGCAGAGTGATACTGGTCTCATTTTGTCCTGTTGATCTGAAGCTGTCTGTGTTTGGAGGAGCTGAGATAGAAACATAGAAAAGTGAATGATTTTATCAACCTGTTACCCTGGTTGTTAAAATGACCCATTTTGTATCCCCATATAAAAAGAAATGCTGACTAAGTGACAAAATGTGTAACAGCTGTTTGTGAATCCAAGTGTAATACTGAAACAGATCACACAATGTTTGAGAAGAGTTGACTCAAAAGTTAAATGAAACATGAAACTCAAAGGACTCTCAAGTCCAAATTAAACATCTCAACATTAATGAATAAAAGTTTTAAATGTGGTGGCGTACACATAATTAAGTTATATTTGAATGCACATGTAGCCACTGAATATGATGCCGATCAAATACTGTATATTCTTGTGTTCCTGTATGTTGAGATGTTACACTTCACAGAAATGAAGTCAAACATCTTACCAGTGACTGCAGTGATGTTGACTCCACTGCTTCTGACGTCCTCAAACACAGAGAAGAGAGTGAATGTGTATTTAGTTCCAGCAGTGAGAGATGAGACTGTGTGAGTTACTGGTCCACCTCCATCTGGTGCACTGATGTTGACCTCTGTTCCATTAAACTGGAGAATAAAGCTGACATTGTTGTTGACTTTATTCCACTGCAGAGTGATACTGGTCTCATTTTGTCCTGTTGATCTGAAGCTGTCTGTGTTTGGAGGAGCTGAGACAGAAACATAGAAAAGTGAATGATTTTATTAACCTGTTACCCTGGCTGTTAAAATGATCCATTTTGTATCCCCATATAAAAAGAAATGCTGACTAAGTGACAAAACGTGTAACAGCTGTTTGTGAATCCAAGTGCAATACTGAAACAGATCACCCAGTATTTGAGAAGAGTTGACTCAAAAGTTAAATAAAACTTGCAACTCAAAGGACTCTAAAATTTAAATGTAAGATCTCTTGGTGAGTAAAAGTTTTAAATGTGTTGGCAAACAGTATTAAGTTATATTTAAATGCTCATTCAGCGACTGAATATGATGCCTATCAAATATATTCTTTTGTTCCTGTATGTTGAGAAGTTACACTTCACAGTAATGAAGTCAAACATCTTACCAGTGACTGCAGTGATGTTGACTCCACTGCTTCTGACGTCCTCAAACACAGAGAAGAGAGTGAATGTGTATTTAGTTCCAGCAGTGAGAGATGAGACTGTGTGAGTTACTGGTCCACCTCCATCTGGTGCACTGATGTTGACCTCTGTTCCATTAAACTGGAGAATAAAGCTGACATTGTTGTTGACTTTATTCCACTGCAGAGTGATACTGGTCTCATTTTGTCCTGTTGATCCGAAGCTGTCTGTGTTTGGAGGAGCTGAGACAGAAACATAGAAAAGTGAATGATTTTATCAACCTGTTACCCTGGTTGTTAAAATGATCCATTTTGTATCCCCATATAAAAAGAAATGCTGACTAAGTGACAAAATGTGTAACAGCTGTTTGTGAATCCAAGTGTAATACTGAAACAGATCACACAATGTTTGAGAAGAGTTGACTCAAAAGTTAAATGAAACATGAAACTCAAAGGACTCTCAAGTCCAAATTAAACATCTCAACATTAGTGAATAAAAGTTTTAAATGTGGTGGCGTACACATAATTAAGTTATATTTGAATGCACATGCAGCCACTGAATATGATGCCAATCAAATATATTCTTGTGTTCCTGTATGTTGAGAAGTTACACTTCACAGTAATGAAGTCAAACATCTTACCAGTGACTGCAGTGATGTTGACTCCACTGCTTCTGACGTCCTCAAACACAGAGAAGAGAGTGAATGTGTATTTAGTTCCAGCAGTGAGGGATGAGACTGTGTGAGTTACTGGTCCACCTCCATCTGGTGCGCTGATGTTGACCTCTGTTCCATTAAACTGGAGAATAAAGCTGACATTGTTGTTGACTTTATTCCACTGCAGAGTGATACTGGTCTCATTTTGTCCTGTTGATCTGAAGTTCTCTTTGTTTGGAGGAGCTGAGATAGAAAATAACAGCAGTGATTAATTTCATCAAGACACAGCATCTATTTACACACTCGCCCCATTCATTTGTTGCTCCTTTTCTTACCAATACGACTGACAGGTAAAATCCATTGGCCAGTAGCTGTCCCCAAGGCTGGATAGTGTAAAAAAATTACTCCATCTATAGCAACTTCTTGTTAAATTTAGGCTTTTGCTGCTGATAACTGCTTGCTTTTGATACTTGCCATTATGACTGTTAAGAGTTATGGCTGCGTCCGACTCCTTCTAAATGGCTTGTTGTTGGTACATCATGATAAACTAGTTGCTGAACCAAAAGATAGCCTTGGAATTATCTGTGATACGTGCATTTAAACATTTCTTTAATCTACTAGTATGTTGTCTTATGCACACTGCTAATACAAAACAGCAGTGTGATGCTTGGTTAATAAGAAATTCCTGAAGTCAAACATCTTACCAGTGACTGCAGTGATGTTGACTCCACTGCTTCTGACGTTCTCAAACACAGAGAAGAGAGTGAATGTGTATTTAGTTCCAGCAGTGAGAGATGAGACTGTGTGAGTTACTGGTCCACCTCCATCTGGTGCACTGATGTTGACCCCTGTTCCATTAAACTGGAGAATAAAGCTGACATTGTTGTTGACTTTATTCCACTGCAGAGTGATACTGGTCTCATTTTGTCCTGTTGATCTGAAGCTGTCTGTGTTTGGAGGAGCTGAGATAGAAACATAGAAAAGTGAATGATTTTATCAACCTGTTACCCTGGTTGTTAAAATGACCCATTTTGTATCCCCATATAAAAAGAAATGCTGACTAAGTGACAAAATGTGTAACAGCTGTTTGTGAATCCAAGTGCAATACTGAAACAGATCACCCAGTATTTGAGAAGAGTTGACTCAAAACTTAAATGAAACATGAAACTCAAAGGACTCTCAAGTCCAAATTAAACATCTCAACATTAATGAATAAAAGTTTTAAATGTGGTGGCGTACACATAATTAAGTTATATTTGAATGCACATGTAGCCACTGAATATGATGCCGATCAAATACTGTATATTCTTGTGTTCCTGTATGTTGAGATGTTACACTTCACAGAAATGAAGTCAAACATCTTACCAGTGACTGCAGTGATGTTGACTCCACTGCTTCTGACGTCCTCAAACACAGAGAAGAGAGTGAATGTGTATTTAGTTCCAGCAGTGAGAGATGAGACTGTGTGAGTTACTGGTCCACCTCCATCTGGTGCACTGATGTTGACCTCTGTTCCATTAAACTGGAGAATAAAGCTGACATTGTTGTTGACTTTATTCCACTGCAGAGTGATACTGGTCTCATTTTGTCCTGTTGATCTGAAGCTGTCTGTGTTTGGAGGAGCTGAGACAGAAACATAGAAAAGTGAATGATTTTATTAACCTGTTACCCTGGCTGTTAAAATGATCCATTTTGTATCCCCATATAAAAAGAAATGCTGACTAAGTGACAAAACGTGTAACAGCTGTTTGTGAATCCAAGTGCAATACTGAAACAGATCACCCAGTATTTGAGAAGAGTTGACTCAAAAGTTAAATAAAACTTGCAACTCAAAGGACTCTAAAATTTAAATGTAAGATCTCTTGGTGAGTAAAAGTTTTAAATGTGTTGGCAAACAGTATTAAGTTATATTTAAATGCTCATTCAGCGACTGAATATGATGCCTATCAAATATATTCTTTTGTTCCTGTATGTTGAGAAGTTACACTTCACAGTAATGAAGTCAAACATCTTACCAGTGACTGCAGTGATGTTGACTCCACTGCTTCTGACGTTCTCAAACACAGAGAAGAGAGTGAATGTGTATTTAGTTCCAGCAGTGAGAGATGAGACTGTGTGAGTTACTGGTCCACCTCCATCTGGTGCACTGATGTTGACCTCTGTTCCATTAAACTGGAGAATAAAGCTGACATTGTTGTTGACTTTATTCCACTGCAGAGTGATACTGGTCTCATTTTGTCCTGTTGATCTGAAGTTCTCTTTGTTTGGAGGAGCTGAGATAGAAAATCACAGCAGTGATTAATTTCATCAAGACACAGCATCTATTTACACACTCGCTCCATTCATTTGTTGCTCCTTTTCTTACTAATACGACTGACAGGTAAAATCCATTGGCCAGTAGCTGTCCCCAAGGCTGGATAGTGTAAAAAAATTACTCCATCTATAGCAACTTCTTGTTAAATTTAGGCTTTTGCTGCTGATAACTGCTTGCTTTTGATACTTGCCATTATGACTGCTAAGAGTTATGGCTGCGTCCGACTCCTTCTAAATGGCTTGTTGTTGGTACATCATGATAAACTAGTTGCTGAACCAAAAGATAGCCTTGGAATTATCTGTGATACATGCGTTTAAACATTTCTTTAATCTACTAGTATGTTGTCTTATGCAGACTGCTAATACAAAACAGCAGTGTGATGCTTGGTTAATAAGAAATTCCTGAAGTCAAACATCTTACCAGTGACTGCAGTGATGTTGACTCCACTGCTTCTGACGTTCTCAAACACAGAGAAGAGAGTGAATGTGTATTTAGTTCCAGCAGTGAGAGATGAGACTGTGTGAGTTACTGGTCCACCTCCACCTGGTGCGCTGATGTTTATCTCTGTTCCATTAAACTGGAGAATAAAGCTGACATTGTTGTTGACTTTATTCCACTGCAGAGTGATACTGGTCTCATTTTGTCCTGTTGATCTGAAGCTGTCTGTGTTTGGAGGAGCTGAGATAGAAACATTGAAAAGTGAGTGATTTATCAACCTGTTACCCTGGCTGTTAAAATGATCTATTTTGTATCCCCATATAAAAAGAAATGCTGACTAAGTGACAAAATGTGTAACAGCTGTTTGTGAATCCAAGTGCAAAACTGAAACAGATCACACAATGTTTGAGAAGAGTTGACTCAAAAGGTAAATAAAATTTGCAACTCAAAGGACTCTAAAATTTAAATACAACATCTCTAAATTAAAAAATTAAAAAATTTAAATATAACATCTCTTGGTGAGCTCCTCCTTGAACCGACACCTTACCGTGGTGGAGGGGTTTGAGCACCTGAATGATCCTAGGAGCTATGTTGTCCGGGGCTTAATGCCCCTGGTAGGGTCTCCCAAGGCAAACATGTCCTAGGTGACAAGTCAGACTAAGAGCGGTCCTAAAGCCCCTTATGAGAGAGAACACATCAAGGACGTTCACGTCGCCCGGATTGGCGTCACCGGGGCCCCACCCTGGAGCCAGGCCCGGGGCTGGGACTCGCAGGCGAGCGCCTGGTGGCCGGGTCTTTGCCCACGTGACCCGACCGGGCACAGCCCGAAGGAGCGACGTGGGCCCGCCCTCCCTAAGGCCCACCACCCGCAGGAGGGTCCATAAGAGGCAGGTGCGGTGGGATTTGGTTGGCTGTTCTGGGTGGGTGCCCCGGCGACCCAATCCCCGGATGGTGACTCTAGCCATGGGGACAATGAATGTCACCTCGCTGGGGGGTAAAGAGCCTGAGCTAGTGCGGGAGGTTGAGCGCTACCGACTAGAGATAGTTGGGCTCGCCTCCACGCACAGTCTGGGCTCTGGAACCCAACTCCTTGAGAGGGGCTGGACTCTCTTCTACTCCGGAGTTGCCCGCGGTGAGAGGCGACGAGCTGGTGTGGGCTTGCTCATAGCTCCCCAGCTCAGCCGCCATGTGTTGGAGTTTTCCCCGGTGAGCGAGACGGTCGTTTCCCTGCGCCTTCGGGTTGGGGATAGGTCTCTCACTGTCGTTTCGGCCTACGGGCCAAACGGCAGTGCAGAGTACCCGGCCTTCTTGGAGTCCCTGGGAGGAGTACTGGAGAGTGCTCCAACTTTGGACTCCATCGTTCTACTGGGGGACTTCAACGCTCACGTCGGCGGCGACAATGTTACCTGGAGGGGTGTGATTGGGAGGAACGGCCCCCCCGATCTGAACCTGAGCGGTGTTCTGTTGTTGGACTTCTGTGCTAGTCACGGTTTGTCCATAACGAACACCATGTTCAATCATAAGGGTGTCCATCAGTGCACGTGGCACCAGGACACCCTAGGCCGGAGGTCAATGATCGACTTTGTGGCCGTGTCATCTAACCTCAGGCCGTATGTCTTGGACACTCGGGTGAAGAGAGGGGCTGAGCTGTCAACTGATCACCACCTGGTAGTGAGTTGGATCCGCTGGCAGGGGAGGAAGCTAGACAGACTTGGCAGACCTAAACGTATTGTGAGGGTCTGCTGGGAACGTCTGGTGGAACCCTCTGTCGGGGGGGTCTTCAACTCCCACCTCCGGGAGAGCTTTGACCAGATCCCGAAGGAGGCTGGGGACATTGAGTCCGAATGGACTTTGTTCTCCGCTTCCATTGTTGACGCAGCCATTCGAAGCTGTGGCCGTAAGGTCTCTGGTGCCTGTCGTGGCGGCAATCCCCGAACTCGGTGGTGGACACTGAAAGTAAGGGATGCTGTCAAGCTGAAGAAGGAGTCCTATCGAGCCTGGTTGTCTCGGGGGACTCCTGAGGCAGCTGACGGGTACCGGCAGGCTAAACGTGCTGCAGCGCGGGCGGTTGCGGAAGCAAAGGTTCGGATCTGGGAAAGGTTCGGGGAGGCCATGGAGGAGGACTACTGGTCGGCCTCGAGGAGATTCTGGAAAACCATCCGGCGCCTCAGGAGGGGGAACCAGCCCTCCGCCAACACTGTTTACGGTGGAGGTGGGGAGCTGTTGACCTCGACTGGGGATATCGTCGGGCGGTGGAAGGAATACTTCGAGGATCTCCTCAATCCAACTGACATGCCTTCCATAGAGGAAGCAGAGGCTGGGGACTCGAAAGGTTGATCCATGCATCACCCAAGCTGAAGTCACTGAGGTAGTTCGGAAGCTGCCCAGTGGCAAAGCATCGGGGGTGGATGAGATCCACCCTGAGTACCTCAAGTCTCTGGATGTTGTGGGGCTGTCTTGGCTGACACGCATCTGCAACATCGCGTGGCAGTCGGGACAGTGCCTCTGGACTGGCAGACCGGGGTGGTAGTCCCCCTATTCAAAAAGGGGGACCGGAGGGTGTGTTCCAACTATCGGGGGATCACACGCCTCAGCCTCCCTGGTATAGTCTATTCCAGGGTACTGGAGAGGAGAATTTGGCCGATAGTCGAACCTCGGATTCAGGAGGAACAATGCGGTTTTCGTCCTGGCCGTGGAACACTGGACCAGCTCTATATCCTCCGAAGGGTGCTCGAGGGCTCATGGGAGTTAGCCCAACCAGTCCACATGTGTTTTGTGGACTTGGAGAAGGCATTCGACTGTGTCCCTCGTGGCATTCTGTGGGAGGTGCTTCGGGAGTACTAAGGGCTGTACGGTCCCTGTACGACCGGAGCAGGAGTCTGGTTCGCATTGCCGGCAGTAAGTCAGACCTATTTCCAGTGCATGTTGGACTCCGGCAGGGCTGCCCTTTGTCACCGGTTCTGTTCATTATTTTTATGGACAGAATTTCTAGGCGCAGTCATGGGTCGGAGGGGATCTGGTTCGGGAGCCACAGGATTTCATCCCTGCTTTTTGCGGACGATGTTGTCTTGTTGGCTTCTTCGAGCCGGGACCTCCAGCATGTCCTGGAGCGGTTTGCAGCCGAGTGTGAAGCAGCTGGGATGAGAATCAGCACCTCCAAGTCCGAGGCCATGGTTCTTGACTGGAAAAAGGTGGCTTGCTCCCTCCGGGTTGGGGGAGAGTTCCTGCCTCAAGTGGAGGAGTTTAAGTATCTTGGGGTCTTGTTCACGAGTGAGGGAAGGATGGAGCATGAGATTGACAGGCGGATCGGTGCAGCGGCCGCAGTAATGCGGTCGTTGTATCGGTCTGTCGTGGTGAAGAGAGAGCTGAGCCGTAAGGCGAGGCTCTCGATTTACCGGTCAATCTATGTTCCCTTCCCTCACCTATGGCCACGAACTTTGGGTCGTGACCGAAAGAATAAGATCCTGGATACAAGCGGCCGAAATTAGTTTCCTTCGCAGGGTGGCGGGGCGCTCCCTTAGAGATAGGGTGAGGAGCTCCGCCACGCGGGAGGAGCTCGGAGTAGAGCCGCTGCTCCTCCACATCGAGAGGAGCTAGCTGGGGTGGCTCTGGCATCTGTATCGGATGCCCCCTGGACGCCTTCCTCGGGAGGTGTTCCAGGCATGCCCCACCGAGGGGAGGAGACCCCAAGGAAGACCCAGGACACGCTGGAGTGACTATGTCACCCGGCTGGCCTGGGAACGCCTTGGAATCCTCCCGGAGGAGCTGGAGCAAGTGTCCCGGGAAAGGGAAGTCTGGGTGTCCCTGCTCAGACAGCTGCCCCCGCGACCCGGCCCCAGATAAGCGGAAGAAAATGGATGGATGGATGGATCTCTTGGTGAGTAAAAGTTTTAAATGTGTTGGCAAACAGTATTAAGTTATATTTAAATTCTCATTCAGCGACTGAATATGATGCCTATCAAATATATTCTGGTGTTACTGTATGCTGAGATTCTTAACTTCGTAGTAATGAAGTCAAACATCTTACCAGTGACTGCAGTGATGTTGACTCCACTGCTTCTGACGTTCTCAAACACAGAGAAGAGAGTGAATGTGTATTTAGTTCCAGCAGCGAGAGATGAGACTGTGTGAGTTACTGGTCCACCTCCATCTGGTGCACTGATGTTGACCTCTGATCCGTTAAACTGGAGAATAAAGCTGACATTGTTGTTGACTTTATTCCACTGCAGAGTGATACTGGTCTCATTTTGTCCTGTTGATCTGAAGCTGTCTGTGTTTGGAGGAGCTGAGACAGAAACATAGAAAAGTGAATGATTTTATTAACCTGTTACCCTGCCTGTTAAACTTATCAATTTTGTATCCCCTTAAAAAAAAGGCTGAATAAGTGACTAAATGTGTAACAGCTGTTTGTGAATCCAAGTGCAATACTGAAACAGATTACACAATGTTTAAGAGGAGTTGACTCAAAATTTTAATAAAACTTGCAACTCAAAGGACTCTCAAGTTCAAATTTAACATCTCAACATTAGTGAATAAAAGATTTAAATTTGGTGGCAAACATAGAATTATGTTACATTTGAATGCACATGCAGAGACTCAATGTGATGCCTATCAAAAAAACTCTTGCTGTTCTTGTTGTTCCTGTATGTTGAGATGTTACACTTCACAGTAATGAAGTCAAACATCTTACCAGTGACTGCAGTGATGTTGACTCCACTGCTTCTGACGTTCTCAAACACAGAGAAGAGAGTGAATGTGTATTTAGTTCCAGCAGTGAGAGATGAGACTGTGTGAGTTACTGGTCCACCTCCACCTGGTGCACTGATGTTGACCTCTGTTCCATTAAACTGGAGAATAAAGCTGACATTGTTGTTGACTTTATTCCACTGCAGAGTGATACTGGTCTCATTTTGTCCTGTTGATCCGAAGCTGTCTATGTTTGGAGGAGCTGAGACAGAAAAAGAGCGCAGAAAACTTTATTAAAAAACAACTTTCTGTAAAAAGTGTCAAAGTTCTCTGTGGCTGTTACAGATGGTCCATTTTGCATCCCCGGATTCCTAAAAACCAAATGCTGTCTAAAAGAAACAGAAAAAGCGAAAACATTCTTATTACTAAGAATGTTTCATTCTGTTCTAGTTGTCCAACCTTATACTCACACCCATTAGAAATCATTTGACAACAGAGACGTATTCAACATTAAATGACAGAACACGACGTCAGAGGAGTTTTGAAAAAAATTAAACATTCTGGGTCTATGAAGGGTTTTAACTGTGGTGGCCAAAACATTGCTGAATTAAAATAACATGCAGTACAAATTGTGAAACAAAAACATATTTTGTTAAAATAATACCCAGCATATACTTGATGTCTTAGTTTTATCCGAGTGCACTGAAGATGATGGCCAACTATGAAGACACAGTGTATAGAAGTGAAATAACTAATCTTACCAGTGACTGCAGTGATGTTGACTCCACTGCTTCTGACGTCCTCAAACACAGAGAAGAGAGTGAATGTGTATTTAGTTCCAGCAGTGAGAGATGAGACTGTGTGAGTTACTGGTCCACCTCCATCTGGTGCACTGATGTTGACCTCTGTTCCATTAAACTGGAGAATAAAGCTGACATTGTTGTTGACTTTATTCCACTGCAGAGTGATACTGGTTTCATTTTGTCCTGTTGATCCCAAGCTGTCTGTGTTTGGAGGAGCTGAGACAGAAACATAGAAAAGTGAATGATTTTATCAACCTGTTTCCCTGGCTGTTAAAATGATCCATTTTGCATCCCCTTATAAAGATAAATGCTGACTAAGTGACTAAATGTGCAACAGCTGTTTGTGAATCCAAGTGCAATACTGAAACAGATCACCCAGTATTTGAGAAGAGTTGACTCAAAACTTAATTAAACATGAAACTCAAAGGACTCTCAAGTTCAAATTTCACATCTCAACAATCGGGAATAAAATAATTAAATGTGGTGGCAAACATAGAATTAAGTTACATTTGAATGCACATGTAGCCACTGAATATGATGCCAATCATATATATTCTTGTGTTCATGTATGTTGAGATGTTACACTTCACAGTAATGAAGTCAAACATCTTACCAGTGACTGCAGTGATGTTGACTCCACTGCTTCTGACGTCCTCAAACACAGAGAAGAGAGTGAATGTGTATTTAGTTCCAGCAGTGAGAGATGAGACTGTGTGAGTTACTGGTCCACCTCCATCTGGTGCGCTGATGTTGACCTCTGTTCCATTAAACTGGAGAATAAAGCTGACATTGTTGTTGACTTTATTCCACTGCAGAGTGATACTGGTCTCATTTTGTCCTGTTGATCCCAAGCTGTCTGTGTTTGGAGGAGCTGAGACAGAAACATAGAAAAGTGAATGATTTTATCAACCTGTTTCCCTGGCTGTTAAAATGATCCATTTTGCATCCCCTTATAAAGATAAATGCTGACTAAGTGACTAAATGTGCAACAGCTGTTTGTGAATCCAAGTGCAATACTGAAACAGATCACCCAGTATTTGAGAAGAGTTGACTCAAAACTTAATTAAACATGAAACTCAAAGGACTCTCAAGTTCAAATTTCACATCTCAACAATCGGGAATAAAATAATTAAATGTGGTGGCAAACATAGAATTAAGTTACATTTGAATGCACATGTAGCCACTGAATATGATGCCAATCATATATATTCTTGTGTTCATGTATGTTGAGATGTTACACTTCACAGTAATGAAGTCAAACATCTTACCAGTGACTGCAGTGATGTTGACTCCACTGCTTCTGACGTCCTCAAACACAGAGAAGAGAGTGAATGTGTATTTAGTTCCAGCAGTGAGAGATGAGACTGTGTGAGTTACTGGTCCACCTCCATCTGGTGCGCTGATGTTGACCTCTGTTCCATTAAACTGGAGAATAAAGCTGACATTGTTGTTGACTTTATTCCACTGCAGAGTGATACTGGTCTCATTTTGTCCTGTTGATCCGAAGCTGTCTATGTTTGGAGGAGCTGAGACAGAAAAAGAGCGCAGAAAACTTTATTAAAAAACAACTTTCTGTAAAAAGTGTCAAAGTTCTCTGTGGCTGTTACAGATGGTCCATTTTGCATCCCCGGATTCCTAAAAAACAAATGCTGTCTAAAAGAAACAGAAAAAGCGAAAACATTCTTATTACTAAGAATGTTTCATTCTGTTCTAGTTGTCCAACCTTATACTCACACCCATTAGAAATCATTTGACAACAGAGACGTATTCAACATTAAATGACAGAACACGACGTCAGAGGAGTTTTGAAAAAAATTAAACATTCTGGGTCTATGAAGGGTTTTAACTGTGGTGGCCAAAACATTGCTGAATTAAATTAACATGCAGTACATATTGTGAAACAAAAACATATTTTGTTAATATAATACCCAGCATATACTTGATGTCTTAGTTTTATCCGAGTGCACTGAAGATGATGGCCAACTATGAAGACACAGTGTATAGAAATGAAATAACTAATCTTACCAGTGACTGCAGTGATGTTGACTCCACTGCTTCTGACGTCCTCAAACAGAGAGAAGAGAGTGAATGTGTATTTAGTTCCAGCAGTGAGAGATGAGACTGTGTGAGTTACTGGTCCACCTCCATCTGGTGCACTGATGTTGACCTCTGTTCCATTAAACTGGAGAATAAAGCTGACATTGTTGTTGACTTTATTCCACTGCAGAGTGATACTGGTCTCATTTTGTCCTGTTGATCCCAAGCTGTCTGTGTTTGGAGGAGCTGAGACAGAAACATAGAAAAGTGAATGATTTTATCAACCTGTTTCCCTGGCTGTTAAAATGATCCATTTTGCATCCCCTTATAAAGATAAATGCTGACTAAGTGACTAAATGTGCAACAGCTGTTTGTGAATCCAAGTGCAATACTGAAACAGATCACCCAGTATTTGAGAAGAGTTGACTCAAAACTTAATTAAACATGAAACTCAAAGGACTCTCAAGTTCAAATTTCACATCTCAACAATCGGGAATAAAATAATTAAATGTGGTGGCAAACATAGAATTAAGTTACATTTGAATGCACATGTAGCCACTGAATATGATGCCAATCATATATATTCTTGTGTTCATGTATGTTGAGATGTTACACTTCACAGTAATGAAGTCAAACATCTTACCAGTGACTGCAGTGATGTTGACTCCACTGCTTCTGACGTCCTCAAACACAGAGAAGAGAGTGAATGTGTTTTTAGTTCCAGCAGTGAGAGATGAGACTGTGTGAGTTACTGGTCCACCTCCATCTGGTGCGCTGATGTTGACCTCTGTTCCATTAAACTGGAGAATAAAGCTGACATTGTTGTTGACTTTATTCCACTGCAGAGTGATACTGGTCTCATTTTGTCCTGTTGATCCGAAGCTGTCTATGTTTGGAGGAGCTGAGACAGAAAAAGAGCGCAGAAAACTTTATTAAAAAACAACTTTCTGTAAAAAGTGTCAAAGTTCTCTGTGGCTGTTACAGATGGTCCATTTTGCATCCCCGGATTCCTAAAAAACAAATGCTGTCTAAAAGAAACAGAAAAAGCGAAAACATTCTTATTACTAAGAATGTTTCATTCTGTTCTAGTTGTCCAACCTTATACTCACACCCATTAGAAATCATTTGACAACAGAGACGTATTCAACATTAAATGACAGAACACGACGTCAGAGGAGTTTTGAAAAAAATTAAACATTCTGGGTCTATGAAGGGTTTTAACTGTGGTGGCCAAAACATTGCTGAATTAAATTAACATGCAGTACATATTGTGAAACAAAAACATATTTTGTTAATATAATACCCAGCATATACTTGATGTCTTAGTTTTATCCGAGTGCACTGAAGATGATGGCCAACTATGAAGACACAGTGTATAGAAATGAAATAACTAATCTTACCAGTGACTGCAGTGATGTTGACTCCACTGCTTCTGACGTCCTCAAACAGAGAGAAGAGAGTGAATGTGTATTTAGTTCCAGCAGTGAGAGATGAGACTGTGTGAGTTACTGGTCCACCTCCATCTGGTGCACTGATGTTGACCTCTGTTCCATTAAACTGGAGAATAAAGCTGACATTGTTGTTGACTTTATTCCACTGCAGAGTGATACTGGTCTCATTTTGTCCTGTTGATCCCAAGCTGTCTGTGTTTGGAGGAGCTGAGACAGAAACATAGAAAAGTGAATGATTTTATCAACCTGTTTCCCTGGCTGTTAAAATGATCCATTTTGCATCCCCTTATAAAGATAAATGCTGACTAAGTGACTAAATGTGCAACAGCTGTTTGTGAATCCAAGTGCAATACTGAAACAGATCACCCAGTATTTGAGAAGAGTTGACTCAAAACTTAATTAAACATGAAACTCAAAGGACTCTCAAGTTCAAATTTCACATCTCAACAATCGGGAATAAAATAATTAAATGTGGTGGCAAACATAGAATTAAGTTACATTTGAATGCACATGTAGCCACTGAATATGATGCCAATCATATATATTCTTGTGTTCATGTATGTTGAGATGTTACACTTCACAGTAATGAAGTCAAACATCTTACCAGTGACTGCAGTGATGTTGACTCCACTGCTTCTGACGTCCTCAAACACAGAGAAGAGAGTGAATGTGTTTTTAGTTCCAGCAGTGAGAGATGAGACTGTGTGAGTTACTGGTCCACCTCCATCTGGTGCGCTGATGTTGACCTCTGTTCCATTAAACTGGAGAATAAAGCTGACATTGTTGTTGACTTTATTCCACTGCAGAGTGATACTGGTCTCATTTTGTCCTGTTGATCCGAAGCTGTCTATGTTTGGAGGAGCTGAGACAGAAAAAGAGCGCAGAAAACTTTATTAAAAAACAACTTTCTGTAAAAAGTGTCAAAGTTCTCTGTGGCTGTTACAGATGGTCCATTTTGCATCCCCGGATTCCTAAAAAACAAATGCTGTCTAAAAGAAACAGAAAAAGCGAAAACATTCTTATTACTAAGAATGTTTCATTCTGTTCTAGTTGTCCAACCTTATACTCACACCCATTAGAAATCATTTGACAACAGAGACGTATTCAACATTAAATGACAGAACACGACGTCAGAGGAGTTTTGAAAAAAATTAAACATTCTGGGTCTATGAAGGGTTTTAACTGTGGTGGCCAAAACATTGCTGAATTAAATTAACATGCAGTACATATTGTGAAACAAAAACATATTTTGTTAATATAATACCCAGCATATACTTGATGTCTTAGTTTTATCCGAGTGCACTGAAGATGATGGCCAACTATGAAGACACAGTGTATAGAAATGAAATAACTAATCTTACCAGTGACTGCAGTGATGTTGACTCCACTGCTTCTGACGTCCTCAAACAGAGAGAAGAGAGTGAATGTGTATTTAGTTCCAGCAGTGAGAGATGAGACTGTGTGAGTTACTGGTCCACCTCCATCTGGTGCACTGATGTTGACCTCTGTTCCATTAAACTGGAGAATAAAGCTGACATTGTTGTTGACTTTATTCCACTGCAGAGTGATACTGGTCTCATTTTGTCCTGTTGATCCCAAGCTGTCTGTGTTTGGAGGAGCTGAGACAGAAACATAGAAAAGTGAATGATTTTATCAACCTGTTTCCCTGGCTGTTAAAATGATCCATTTTGCATCCCCTTATAAAGATAAATGCTGACTAAGTGACTAAATGTGCAACAGCTGTTTGTGAATCCAAGTGCAATACTGAAACAGATCACCCAGTATTTGAGAAGAGTTGACTCAAAACTTAATTAAACATGAAACTCAAAGGACTCTCAAGTTCAAATTTCACATCTCAACAATCGGGAATAAAATAATTAAATGTGGTGGCAAACATAGAATTATGTTACATTTGAATGCACATGCAGAGACTCAATGTGATGCCTATCAAATAAACTCTTGTTGTTCTTGTTGTTCCTGTATGTTGAGATGTTACACTTCACAGTAATGAAGTCAAACATCTTACCAGTGACTGCAGTGATGTTGACTCCACTGCTTCTGACGTCCTCAAACACAGAGAAGAGAGTGAATGTGTATTTAGTTCCAGCAGTGAGAGATGAGACTGTGTGAGTTACTGGTCCACCTCCATCTGGTGCGCTGATGTTGACCTCTGTTCCATTAAACTGGAGAATAAAGCTGACATTGTTGTTGACTTTATTCCACTGCAGAGTGATACTGGTCTCATTTTGTCCTGTTGATCCGAAGCTGTCTATGTTTGGAGGAGCTGAGACAGAAACATAGAAAAGTGAATGATTTTATCAACCTGTTTCCCTGGCTGTTAAAATGATCCATTTTGCATCCCCTTATAAAGATAAATGCTGACTAAGTGACTAAATGTGCAACAGCTGTTTGTGAATCCAAGTGCAATACTGAAACAGATCACCCAGTATTTGAGAAGAGTTGACTCAAAACTTAATTAAACATGAAACTCAAAGGACTCTCAAGTTCAAATTTCACATCTCAACAATCGGGAATAAAATAATTAAATGTGGTGGCAAACATAGAATTAAGTTACATTTGAATGCACATGTAGCCACTGAATATGATGCCAATCATATATATTCTTGTGTTCATGTATGTTGAGATGTTACACTTCACAGTAATGAAGTCAAACATCTTACCAGTGACTGCAGTGATGTTGACTCCACTGCTTCTGACGTCCTCAAACACAGAGAAGAGAGTGAATGTGTTTTTAGTTCCAGCAGTGAGAGATGAGACTGTGTGAGTTACTGGTCCACCTCCATCTGGTGCGCTGATGTTGACCTCTGTTCCATTAAACTGGAGAATAAAGCTGACATTGTTGTTGACTTTATTCCACTGCAGAGTGATACTGGTCTCATTTTGTCCTGTTGATCCGAAGCTGTCTATGTTTGGAGGAGCTGAGACAGAAAAAGAGCGCAGAAAACTTTATTAAAAAACAACTTTCTGTAAAAAGTGTCAAAGTTCTCTGTGGCTGTTACAGATGGTCCATTTTGCATCCCCGGATTCCTAAAAAACAAATGCTGTCTAAAAGAAACAGAAAAAGCGAAAACATTCTTATTACTAAGAATGTTTCATTCTGTTCTAGTTGTCCAACCTTATACTCACACCCATTAGAAATCATTTGACAACAGAGACGTATTCAACATTAAATGACAGAACACGACGTCAGAGGAGTTTTGAAAAAAATTAAACATTCTGGGTCTATGAAGGGTTTTAACTGTGGTGGCCAAAACATTGCTGAATTAAATTAACATGCAGTACATATTGTGAAACAAAAACATATTTTGTTAATATAATACCCAGCATATACTTGATGTCTTAGTTTTATCCGAGTGCACTGAAGATGATGGCCAACTATGAAGACACAGTGTATAGAAATGAAATAACTAATCTTACCAGTGACTGCAGTGATGTTGACTCCACTGCTTCTGACGTCCTCAAACAGAGAGAAGAGAGTGAATGTGTATTTAGTTCCAGCAGTGAGAGATGAGACTGTGTGAGTTACTGGTCCACCTCCATCTGGTGCACTGATGTTGACCTCTGTTCCATTAAACTGGAGAATAAAGCTGACATTGTTGTTGACTTTATTCCACTGCAGAGTGATACTGGTCTCATTTTGTCCTGTTGATCCCAAGCTGTCTGTGTTTGGAGGAGCTGAGACAGAAACATAGAAAAGTGAATGATTTTATCAACCTGTTTCCCTGGCTGTTAAAATGATCCATTTTGCATCCCCTTATAAAGATAAATGCTGACTAAGTGACTAAATGTGCAACAGCTGTTTGTGAATCCAAGTGCAATACTGAAACAGATCACCCAGTATTTGAGAAGAGTTGACTCAAAACTTAATTAAACATGAAACTCAAAGGACTCTCAAGTTCAAATTTCACATCTCAACAATCGGGAATAAAATAATTAAATGTGGTGGCAAACATAGAATTAAGTTACATTTGAATGCACATGTAGCCACTGAATATGATGCCAATCATATATATTCTTGTGTTCATGTATGTTGAGATGTTACACTTCACAGTAATGAAGTCAAACATCTTACCAGTGACTGCAGTGATGTTGACTCCACTGCTTCTGACGTCCTCAAACACAGAGAAGAGAGTGAATGTGTTTTTAGTTCCAGCAGTGAGAGATGAGACTGTGTGAGTTACTGGTCCACCTCCATCTGGTGCGCTGATGTTGACCTCTGTTCCATTAAACTGGAGAATAAAGCTGACATTGTTGTTGACTTTATTCCACTGCAGAGTGATACTGGTCTCATTTTGTCCTGTTGATCCGAAGCTGTCTATGTTTGGAGGAGCTGAGACAGAAAAAGAGCGCAGAAAACTTTATTAAAAAACAACTTTCTGTAAAAAGTGTCAAAGTTCTCTGTGGCTGTTACAGATGGTCCATTTTGCATCCCCGGATTCCTAAAAAACAAATGCTGTCTAAAAGAAACAGAAAAAGCGAAAACATTCTTATTACTAAGAATGTTTCATTCTGTTCTAGTTGTCCAACCTTATACTCACACCCATTAGAAATCATTTGACAACAGAGACGTATTCAACATTAAATGACAGAACACGACGTCAGAGGAGTTTTGAAAAAAATTAAACATTCTGGGTCTATGAAGGGTTTTAACTGTGGTGGCCAAAACATTGCTGAATTAAATTAACATGCAGTACATATTGTGAAACAAAAACATATTTTGTTAATATAATACCCAGCATATACTTGATGTCTTAGTTTTATCCGAGTGCACTGAAGATGATGGCCAACTATGAAGACACAGTGTATAGAAATGAAATAACTAATCTTACCAGTGACTGCAGTGATGTTGACTCCACTGCTTCTGACGTCCTCAAACAGAGAGAAGAGAGTGAATGTGTATTTAGTTCCAGCAGTGAGAGATGAGACTGTGTGAGTTACTGGTCCACCTCCATCTGGTGCACTGATGTTGACCTCTGTTCCATTAAACTGGAGAATAAAGCTGACATTGTTGTTGACTTTATTCCACTGCAGAGTGATACTGGTCTCATTTTGTCCTGTTGATCCCAAGCTGTCTGTGTTTGGAGGAGCTGAGACAGAAACATAGAAAAGTGAATGATTTTATCAACCTGTTTCCCTGGCTGTTAAAATGATCCATTTTGCATCCCCTTATAAAGATAAATGCTGACTAAGTGACTAAATGTGCAACAGCTGTTTGTGAATCCAAGTGCAATACTGAAACAGATCACCCAGTATTTGAGAAGAGTTGACTCAAAACTTAATTAAACATGAAACTCAAAGGACTCTCAAGTTCAAATTTCACATCTCAACAATCGGGAATAAAATAATTAAATGTGGTGGCAAACATAGAATTATGTTACATTTGAATGCACATGCAGAGACTCAATGTGATGCCTATCAAATAAACTCTTGTTGTTCTTGTTGTTCCTGTATGTTGAGATGTTACACTTCACAGTAATGAAGTCAAACATCTTACCAGTGACTGCAGTGATGTTGACTCCACTGCTTCTGACGTCCTCAAACACAGAGAAGAGAGTGAATGTGTATTTAGTTCCAGCAGTGAGAGATGAGACTGTGTGAGTTACTGGTCCACCTCCATCTGGTGCGCTGATGTTGACCTCTGTTCCATTAAACTGGAGAATAAAGCTGACATTGTTGTTGACTTTATTCCACTGCAGAGTGATACTGGTCTCATTTTGTCCTGTTGATCCGAAGCTGTCTATGTTTGGAGGAGCTGAGACAGAAACATAGAAAAGTGAATGATTTTATCAACCTGTTTCCCTGGCTGTTAAAATGATCCATTTTGCATCCCCTTATAAAGATAAATGCTGACTAAGTGACTAAATGTGCAACAGCTGTTTGTGAATCCAAGTGCAATACTGAAACAGATCACCCAGTATTTGAGAAGAGTTGACTCAAAACTTAATTAAACATGAAACTCAAAGGACTCTCAAGTTCAAATTTCACATCTCAACAATCGGGAATAAAATAATTAAATGTGGTGGCAAACATAGAATTAAGTTACATTTGAATGCACATGTAGCCACTGAATATGATGCCAATCATATATATTCTTGTGTTCATGTATGTTGAGATGTTACACTTCACAGTAATGAAGTCAAACATCTTACCAGTGACTGCAGTGATGTTGACTCCACTGCTTCTGACGTCCTCAAACACAGAGAAGAGAGTGAATGTGTTTTTAGTTCCAGCAGTGAGAGATGAGACTGTGTGAGTTACTGGTCCACCTCCATCTGGTGCGCTGATGTTGACCTCTGTTCCATTAAACTGGAGAATAAAGCTGACATTGTTGTTGACTTTATTCCACTGCAGAGTGATACTGGTCTCATTTTGTCCTGTTGATCCGAAGCTGTCTATGTTTGGAGGAGCTGAGACAGAAAAAGAGCGCAGAAAACTTTATTAAAAAACAACTTTCTGTAAAAAGTGTCAAAGTTCTCTGTGGCTGTTACAGATGGTCCATTTTGCATCCCCGGATTCCTAAAAAACAAATGCTGTCTAAAAGAAACAGAAAAAGCGAAAACATTCTTATTACTAAGAATGTTTCATTCTGTTCTAGTTGTCCAACCTTATACTCACACCCATTAGAAATCATTTGACAACAGAGACGTATTCAACATTAAATGACAGAACACGACGTCAGAGGAGTTTTGAAAAAAATTAAACATTCTGGGTCTATGAAGGGTTTTAACTGTGGTGGCCAAAACATTGCTGAATTAAATTAACATGCAGTACATATTGTGAAACAAAAACATATTTTGTTAATATAATACCCAGCATATACTTGATGTCTTAGTTTTATCCGAGTGCACTGAAGATGATGGCCAACTATGAAGACACAGTGTATAGAAATGAAATAACTAATCTTACCAGTGACTGCAGTGATGTTGACTCCACTGCTTCTGACGTCCTCAAACAGAGAGAAGAGAGTGAATGTGTATTTAGTTCCAGCAGTGAGAGATGAGACTGTGTGAGTTACTGGTCCACCTCCATCTGGTGCACTGATGTTGACCTCTGTTCCATTAAACTGGAGAATAAAGCTGACATTGTTGTTGACTTTATTCCACTGCAGAGTGATACTGGTCTCATTTTGTCCTGTTGATCCCAAGCTGTCTGTGTTTGGAGGAGCTGAGACAGAAACATAGAAAAGTGAATGATTTTATCAACCTGTTTCCCTGGCTGTTAAAATGATCCATTTTGCATCCCCTTATAAAGATAAATGCTGACTAAGTGACTAAATGTGCAACAGCTGTTTGTGAATCCAAGTGCAATACTGAAACAGATCACCCAGTATTTGAGAAGAGTTGACTCAAAACTTAATTAAACATGAAACTCAAAGGACTCTCAAGTTCAAATTTCACATCTCAACAATCGGGAATAAAATAATTAAATGTGGTGGCAAACATAGAATTATGTTACATTTGAATGCACATGCAGAGACTCAATGTGATGCCTATCAAATAAACTCTTGTTGTTCTTGTTGTTCCTGTATGTTGAGATGTTACACTTCACAGTAATGAAGTCAAACATCTTACCAGTGACTGCAGTGATGTTGACTCCACTGCTTCTGACGTCCTCAAACACAGAGAAGAGAGTGAATGTGTATTTAGTTCCAGCAGTGAGAGATGAGACTGTGTGAGTTACTGGTCCACCTCCATCTGGTGCGCTGATGTTGACCTCTGTTCCATTAAACTGGAGAATAAAGCTGACATTGTTGTTGACTTTATTCCACTGCAGAGTGATACTGGTCTCATTTTGTCCTGTTGATCCGAAGCTGTCTATGTTTGGAGGAGCTGAGACAGAAACATAGAAAAGTGAATGATTTTATCAACCTGTTTCCCTGGCTGTTAAAATGATCCATTTTGCATCCCCTTATAAAGATAAATGCTGACTAAGTGACTAAATGTGCAACAGCTGTTTGTGAATCCAAGTGCAATACTGAAACAGATCACCCAGTATTTGAGAAGAGTTGACTCAAAACTTAATTAAACATGAAACTCAAAGGACTCTCAAGTTCAAATTTCACATCTCAACAATCGGGAATAAAATAATTAAATGTGGTGGCAAACATAGAATTAAGTTACATTTGAATGCACATGTAGCCACTGAATATGATGCCAATCATATATATTCTTGTGTTCATGTATGTTGAGATGTTACACTTCACAGTAATGAAGTCAAACATCTTACCAGTGACTGCAGTGATGTTGACTCCACTGCTTCTGACGTCCTCAAACACAGAGAAGAGAGTGAATGTGTTTTTAGTTCCAGCAGTGAGAGATGAGACTGTGTGAGTTACTGGTCCACCTCCATCTGGTGCGCTGATGTTGACCTCTGTTCCATTAAACTGGAGAATAAAGCTGACATTGTTGTTGACTTTATTCCACTGCAGAGTGATACTGGTCTCATTTTGTCCTGTTGATCCGAAGCTGTCTATGTTTGGAGGAGCTGAGACAGAAAAAGAGCGCAGAAAACTTTATTAAAAAACAACTTTCTGTAAAAAGTGTCAAAGTTCTCTGTGGCTGTTACAGATGGTCCATTTTGCATCCCCGGATTCCTAAAAAACAAATGCTGTCTAAAAGAAACAGAAAAAGCGAAAACATTCTTATTACTAAGAATGTTTCATTCTGTTCTAGTTGTCCAACCTTATACTCACACCCATTAGAAATCATTTGACAACAGAGACGTATTCAACATTAAATGACAGAACACGACGTCAGAGGAGTTTTGAAAAAAATTAAACATTCTGGGTCTATGAAGGGTTTTAACTGTGGTGGCCAAAACATTGCTGAATTAAATTAACATGCAGTACATATTGTGAAACAAAAACATATTTTGTTAATATAATACCCAGCATATACTTGATGTCTTAGTTTTATCCGAGTGCACTGAAGATGATGGCCAACTATGAAGACACAGTGTATAGAAATGAAATAACTAATCTTACCAGTGACTGCAGTGATGTTGACTCCACTGCTTCTGACGTCCTCAAACAGAGAGAAGAGAGTGAATGTGTATTTAGTTCCAGCAGTGAGAGATGAGACTGTGTGAGTTACTGGTCCACCTCCATCTGGTGCACTGATGTTGACCTCTGTTCCATTAAACTGGAGAATAAAGCTGACATTGTTGTTGACTTTATTCCACTGCAGAGTGATACTGGTCTCATTTTGTCCTGTTGATCCCAAGCTGTCTGTGTTTGGAGGAGCTGAGACAGAAACATAGAAAAGTGAATGATTTTATCAACCTGTTTCCCTGGCTGTTAAAATGATCCATTTTGCATCCCCTTATAAAGATAAATGCTGACTAAGTGACTAAATGTGCAACAGCTGTTTGTGAATCCAAGTGCAATACTGAAACAGATCACCCAGTATTTGAGAAGAGTTGACTCAAAACTTAATTAAACATGAAACTCAAAGGACTCTCAAGTTCAAATTTCACATCTCAACAATCGGGAATAAAATAATTAAATGTGGTGGCAAACATAGAATTATGTTACATTTGAATGCACATGCAGAGACTCAATGTGATGCCTATCAAATAAACTCTTGTTGTTCTTCTTGTTCCTGTATGTTGAGATGTTACACTTCACAGTAATGAAGTCAAACATCTTACCAGTGACTGCAGTGATGTTGACTCCACTGCTTCTGACGTCCTCAAACACAGAGAAGAGAGTGAATGTGTATTTAGTTCCAGCAGTGAGAGATGAGACTGTGTGAGTTACTGGTCCACCTCCATCTGGTGCGCTGATGTTGACCTCTGTTCCATTAAACTGGAGAATAAAGCTGACATTGTTGTTGACTTTATTCCACTGCAGAGTGATACTGGTCTCATTTTGTCCTGTTGATCCGAAGCTGTCTATGTTTGGAGGAGCTGAGACAGAAAAAGAGCGCAGAAAACTTTATTAAAAAACAACTTTCTGTAAAAAGTGTCAAAGTTCTCTGTGGCTGTTACAGATGGTCCATTTTGCATCCCCGGATTCCTAAAAAACAAATGCTGTCTAAAAGAAACAGAGAAAGCGAAAACATTCTTATTACTAAGAATGTTTCATTCTGTTCTAGTTGTCCAACCTTATACTCACACCCATTAGAAATCATTTGACAACAGAGACGTATTCAACATTAAATGACAGAACACGACGTCAGAGGAGTTTTGAAAAAAATTAAACATTCTGGGTCTATGAAGGGTTTTAACTGTGGTGGCCAAAACATTGCTGAATTAAATTAACATGCAGTACATATTGTGAAACAAAAACATATTTTGTTAATATAATACCCAGCATATACTTGATGTCTTAGTTTTATCCGAGTGCACTGAAGATGATGGCCAACTATGAAGACACAGTGTATAGAAATGAAATAACTAATCTTACCAGTGACTGCAGTGATGTTGACTCCACTGCTTCTGACGTTCTCAAACACAGAGAAGAGAGTGAATGTGTATTTAGTTCCAGCAGTGAGAGATGAGACTGTGTGAGTTACTGGTCCACCTCCATCTGGTGCACTGATGTTGACCTCTGTTCCATTAAACTGGAGAATAAAGCTGACATTGTTGTTGACTTTATTCCACTGCAGAGTGATACTGGTCTCATTTTGTCCTGTTGATCCCAAGCTGTCTGTGTTTGGAGGAGCTGAGACAGAAACATAGAAAAGTGAATGATTTTATCAACCTGTTTCCCTGGCTGTTAAAATGATCCATTTTGTATCCCCTTATAAAGATAAATGCTGACTAAGTGACTAAATGTGCAACAGCTGTTTGTGAATCCAAGTGCAATACTGAAACAGATCACCCAGTATTTGAGAAGAGTTGACTCAAAACTTAATTAAACATGAAACTCAAAGGACTCTCAAGTTCAAATTTCACATCTCAACAATCGGGAATAAAATAATTAAATGTGGTGGCAAACATAGAATTAAGTTACATTTGAATGCACATGTAGCCACTGAATATGATGCCAATCATATATATTCTTGTGTTCATGTATGTTGAGATGTTACACTTCACAGTAATGAAGTCAAACATCTTACCAGTGACTGCAGTGATGTTGACTCCACTGCTTCTGACGTCCTCAAACACAGAGAAGAGAGTGAATGTGTATTTAGTTCCAGCAGTGAGAGATGAGACTGTGTGAGTTACTGGTCCACCTCCATCTGGTGCGCTGATGTTGACCTCTGTTCCATTAAACTGGAGAATAAAGCTGACATTGTTGTTGACTTTATTCCACTGCAGAGTGATACTGGTCTCATTTTGTCCTGTTGATCCGAAGCTGTCTATGTTTGGAGGAGCTGAGACAGAAAAAGAGCGCAGAAAACTTTATTAAAAAACAACTTTCTGTAAAAAGTGTCAAAGTTCTCTGTGGCTGTTACAGATGGTCCATTTTGCATCCCCGGATTCCTAAAAAACAAATGCTGTCTAAAAGAAACAGAGAAAGCGAAAACATTCTTATTACTAAGAATGTTTCATTCTGTTCTAGTTGTCCAACCTTATACTCACACCCATTAGAAATCATTTGACAACAGAGACGTATTCAACATTAAATGACAGAACACGACGTCAGAGGAGTTTTGAAAAAAATTAAACATTCTGGGTCTATGAAGGGTTTTAACTGTGGTGGCCAAAACATTGCTGAATTAAATTAACATGCAGTACATATTGTGAAACAAAAACATATTTTGTTAATATAATACCCAGCATATACTTTATGTCTTAGTTTTATCCGAGTGCACTGAAGATGATGGCCAACTATGAAGACACAGTGTATAGAAATGAAATAACTAATCTTACCAGTGACTGCAGTGATGTTGACTCCACTGCTTCTGACGTCCTCAAACAGAGAGAAGAGAGTGAATGTGTATTTAGTTCCAGCAGTGGGAGATGAGACTGTGTGAGTTACTGGTCCACCTCCATCTGGTGCACTGATGTTGACCTCTGTTCCATTAAACTGGAGAATAAAGCTGACATTGTTGTTGACTTTATTCCACTGCAGAGTGATACTGGTCTCATTTTGTCCTGTTGATCCCAAGCTGTCTGTGTTTGGAGGAGCTGAGACAGAAACATAGAAAAGTGAATGATTTTATCAACCTGTTTCCCTGGCTGTTAAAATGATCCATTTTGCATCCCCTTATAAAGATAAATGCTGACTTAGTGACTAAATGTGCAACAGCTGTTTGTGAATCCAAGTGCAATACTGAAACAGATCACCCAGTATTTGAGAAGAGTTGACTCAAAACTTAATTAAACATGAAACTCAAAGGACTCTCAAGTTCAAATTTCACATCTCAACAATCGGGAATAAAATAATTAAATGTGGTGGCAAACATAGAATTATGTTACATTTGAATGCACATGCAGAGACTCAATGTGATGCCTATCAAATAAACTCTTGTTGTTCTTGTTGTTCCTGTATGTTGAGATGTTACACTTCACAGTAATGAAGTCAAACATCTTACCAGTGACTGCAGTGATGTTGACTCCACTGCTTCTGACGTCCTCAAACACAGAGAAGAGAGTGAATGTGTATTTAGTTCCAGCAGTGAGAGATGAGACTGTGTGAGTTACTGGTCCACCTCCATCTGGTGCGCTGATGTTGACCTCTGTTCCATTAAACTGGAGAATAAAGCTGACATTGTTGTTGACTTTATTCCACTGCAGAGTGATACTGGTCTCATTTTGTCCTGTTGATCCGAAGCTGTCTATGTTTGGAGGAGCTGAGACAGAAAAAGAGCGCAGAAAACTTTATTAAAAAACAACTTTCTGTAAAAAGTGTCAAAGTTCTCTGTGGCTGTTACAGATGGTCCATTTTGCATCCCCGGATTCCTAAAAAACAAATGCTGTCTAAAAGAAACAGAGAAAGCGAAAACATTCTTATTACTAAGAATGTTTCATTCTGTTCTAGTTGTCCAACCTTATACTCACACCCATTAGAAATCATTTGACAACAGAGACGTATTCAACATTAAATGACAGAACACGACGTCAGAGGAGTTTTGAAAAAAATTAAACATTCTGGGTCTATGAAGGGTTTTAACTGTGGTGGCCAAAACATTGCTGAATTAAATTAACATGCAGTACATATTGTGAAACAAAAACATATTTTGTTAATATAATACCCAGCATATACTTGATGTCTTAGTTTTATCCGAGTGCACTGAAAGTGATGGCCAACTATGAAGACACAGTGTATAGAAATGAAATAACTAATCTTACCAGTGACTGCAGTGATGTTGACTCCACTGCTTCTGACGTCCTCAAACACAGAGAAGAGAGTGAATGTGTATTTAGTTCCAGCAGTGAGAGATGAGACTGTGTGAGTTACTGGTCCACCTCCATCTGGTGCACTGATGTTGACCTCTGTTCCATTAAACTGGACAATAAAGCTGACATTGTTGTTGACTTTATTCCACTGCAGAGTGATACTGGTCTCATTTTGTCCTGTTGATCCCAAGCTGTCTGTGTTTGGAGGAGCTGAGACAGAAACATTGAAAAGTGAATGATTTTATCAACCTGTTTCCCTGGCTGTTAAAATGATCCATTTTGTATCCCCTTATAAAGATAAATGCTGACTAAGTGACTAAACGTGCAACAGCTGTTTGTGAATCCAAGTGCAATACTGTAACAGATCACCCAGTATTTGAGAAGAGTTGACTCAAAACTTAAATGAAACATGAAACTCAAAGGACTCTCAAGTTCAAATTTCACATCTCAACAATCGGGAATAAAATAATTAAATGTGGTGGCAAACATAGAATTATGTTACATTTGAATGCACATGTAGCCACTGAATATGATGCCAATCAAATATATTCTTGTGTTCCTGTTTGTTGAGATGTTACACTTGACAGTAATGAAGTCAAACATCTTACCAGTGACTGCAGTGATGTTGACTCCACTGCTTCTGACGTCCTCAAACACAGAGAAGAGAGTGAATGTGTATTTAGTTCCAGCAGTGAGAGATGAGACTGTGTGAGTTACTGGTCCACCTCCATCTGGTGCACTGATGTTGACCTCTGTTCCATTAAACTGGAGAATAAAGCTGACATTGTTGTTGACTTTATTCCACTGCAGAGTGATACTGGTCTCATTTTGTCCTGTTGATCTGAAGCTGTCTGTGTTTGGAGGAGCTGAGACAGAAACATAGAAAAGTGAATGGTTTTATTAACCTGTTACCCTGGCTGTTAAAATGATCCATTTTGTATCCCCATATAAAAATAAATGCTGACTAAGTGACTAAACGTGCAACAGCTGTTTGTGAATCCAAGTGCAACACTGAAACAGATCACCCAGTATTTGAGAAGAGTTGACTCAAAACTTAAATGAAACATGAAACTCAAAGGACTCTCAAGTTCAAATTTAACATCTCAACATTAGTGAATAAAAGATTTAAATGTGGTGGCAAACATAGAATTATGTTACATTTGAATGCACATGCAGAGACTCAATGTGATGCCTATCAAATAAACTCTTGCTGTTCTTGTTGTTCCTGTATGTTGAGATGTTACACTTCACAGTAATGAAGTCAAACATCTTACCAGTGACTGCAGTGATGTTGACTCCACTGCTTCTGACGTTCTCAAACACAGAGAAGAGAGTGAATGTGTATTTAGTTCCAGCAGTGAGAGATGAGACTGTGTGAGTTACTGGTCCACCTCCATCTGGTGCGCTGATGTTGACCTCTGTTCCATTAAACTGCAGAATAAAGCTGACATTGTTGTTGACTTTATTCCACTGCAGAGTGATACTGGTCTCATTTTGTCCTGTTGATCCGAAGCTGTCTGTGTTTGGAGGAGCTGAGACAGAAAAAGAGCGCAGAAAACTTTATTAAAAAACAACTTTCTGTAAAAAGTGTCAAAGTTCTCTGTGGCTGTTACAGATGGTCCATTTTGCATCCCCGGATTCCTAAAAAACAAATGCTGTCTAAAAGAAACAGAAAAAGCGAAAACATTCTTATTACTAAGAATGTTTCATTCTGTTCTAGTTGTCCAACCTTATACTCACACCCATTAGAAATCATTTGACAACAGAGACGTATTCAACATTAAATGACAGAACACGACGTCAGAGGAGTTTTGAAAATATTTAAACATTCTGGGTCTATGAAGGGTTTTAACTGTGGTGGCCAAAACATTGCTGAATTAAATTAACATGCAGTACAAATTGTGAAACAAAAACATATTTTGTTAATATAATACCCAGCATATACTTGATGTCTTAGTTTTATCCGAGTGCACTGAAGATGATGGCCAACTATGAAGACACAGTGTATAGAAATGAAATAACTAATCTTACCAGTGACTGCAGTGATGTTGACTCCACTGCTTCTGACGTTCTCAAACACAGAGAAGAGAGTGAATGTGTATTTAGTTCCAGCAGTGAGAGATGAGACTGTGTGAGTTACTGGTCCACCTCCATCTGGTGCGCTGATGTTGACCTCTGTTCCATTAAACTGGAGAATAAAGCTGACATTGTTGTTGACTTTATTCCACTGCAGAGTGATACTGGTCTCATTTTGTCCTGTTGATCCCAAGCTGTCTGTGTTTGGAGGAGCTGAGACAGAAACATAGAAAAGTGAAGGATTTTATCAACCTGTTTCCCTGGCTGTTAAAATGATCCATTTTGCATCCCCTTATAAAGATAAATGCTGACTAAGTGACTAAATGTGCAACAGCTGTTTGTGAATCCAAGTGCAATACTGAAACAGATCACCCAGTATTTGAGAAGAGTTGGCTCAAAACTTAATTAAACATGAAACTCAAAGGACTCTCAAGTTCAAATTTCACATCTCAACAATCGGGAATAAAATAATTAAATGTGGTGGCAAACATAGAATTAAGTTACATTTGAATGCACATGTAGCCACTGAATATGATGCCAATCATATATATTCTTGTGTTCATGTATGTTGAGATGTTACACTTCACAGTAATGAAGTCAAACATCTTACCAGTGACTGCAGTGATGTTGACTCCACTGCTTCTGACGTCCTCAAACACAGAGAAGAGAGTGAATGTGTATTTAGTTCCAGCAGTGAGAGATGAGACTGTGTGAGTTACTGGTCCACCTCCATCTGGTGCACTGATGTTCACCTCTGTTCCATTAAACTGGAGAATAAAGCTGACATTGTTGTTGACTTTATTCCACTGCAGAGTGATACTGGTCTCATTTTGTCCTGTTGATCTGAAGCTGTCTGTGTTTGGAGGAACTGAGACAAAGAGCAGAACTTATAAGACAGAAATTTCACAAAATTGGAAGAGCTACATACAGTATATGAGCAAAAATAAGATGCATTACTTGTTTTGAAACAGATGAATGAGAAATTGAGGGCGCAGTTTTCATCTGACCACCGTCCTGAGTCATGGAGCACTGTGGTGACACACCCTTCTCCACTTAAGTTTGGCTGCCCATCGGCCCAGTGTCGAAACAGAGAGGTGCTTCCATCAGACCACAATTTTTCCCGGTGCAGTCCGATCCACACAAAGCTGCCATTTGCTACGTTTGTAATGATACTATTTTCTGTCTGATTTCGTATGCTGACGGGGACACAGTAGAATATACATTTCAAGGATGTGCATAATAGACATGAAAACAAAAAATAGAATGCACAATGCAATACATTGGCAGTGATAAAAGATATGATATGATAATAAATGAATAGACACAGAATGTGAGGGATTTAAAGGTGGTAAAGGACAAAAAAACAATTGTACAGATAAATAGAAAAAGATAAAGCATTTAAAATGCCTTGTTGCATTTTTGGATCACCTCAACAGTGTTGACAATTCATAAACAGACAGAAATGTTGGTTCAGTAGTTTACCTGGCAAGATCAACATAATTCTCCCTGCAGAATCTCTGAGCTTCGGTCCAATTCAGACTTGTGTCGACCTTTACAAAGGATATTGTACCATTTGCTGTACCTGGAAATATAGTTACAAACAATGTCAGGACGATTTCTCTGCAGTGTATGAAGGGGTATTAGTAAAAGAAAGTAGGATCAGGTAATGCTGTATATATGATCTATTTAGGCAATTCTTAAATCTTACGCTCTAAGAAAACTAACCATTGTAGCACACAAAGGATCTTTGGGCACTGCATTCATTGTCAATCCATCTGCCAAAGTATGGACTCCCACTTAAAAGCTCCACACAGTGCTCTTGTCCGTCAAGATTGTTGGGCTGCCCAGTGTACCAATTTCTAAACTCCGTCTCTCCTTCACCATAGAAGCTGCTGTCATTCAGGGACCATCTCCAGCTGTTTATCAACTCATCATAGAGACCTATCCAAGCCTTGCCTGTTCAGAAAGATTATTTATTATTATTATTTATCAACAGCAGGAGTTAAAAAAAATATTAAGTACCCAAATAACCTAAAACATTTTTTAGAATTGTGAATCATTGTTCTTTTACATTCCACATTATTATATTTTAGAAGAACCTGGTTGTTGTTGGGCTGTTGTGTGTGTATTTGGTTTTAAATATATATATACAGTATGTATATGTTAGGTATATGACTCCAATATTGAGAACTTGCCTGTGTAGTTCGATGTGGTGCTGATGACGGCGTTGACATCAGCTGTGTTTTCTATGGTGGCCAGGTCAGTGTAGTTCTGTCTGCAGAAGCTCTGAGCATCAGTCCAATTCAGTGGCGTGCTTACAAAGTAGTACTGACGAGTTTGGGCAGAGGCAACATTGACCAGTGCTCCTAAAACAAACAGCCTTTAATTACCAACCATGTTATAGGAAAGTCTAATTTTATAGTGAATTTGAAGAGGCACTGTGCATCAGGTGGGTTCAACATTATTGTTCTTCCTCATTGATGACATTTTATGACCTCTCACATTCAAGCAGTTTGACAGGAACAGTAAACAGCCCTTTGTCAGTTGAAATTATTTTGTATATTAGGAGCCACTGTTCATAATTTATGCCTGCCTCAATTTTCTTATATTTCTAATATATTTATTCATAGTTAAATACACTGTACAAAAGTAAAAACTAATGCGTAAGCAATTTCTCCACCACAGCTTGAGCCAGACAAGTTTCAGCCTGTCTCAGTAAATCAGCGCTCACTGTTTGCCACTGAAGATAAAACAAGAACCAGTTTGACTGCAAGGTGTAGCTGGTCAGAAAGCATGAACTTTTACTTCATAAGACCCTGGAAGGAAAAAACAAAAACAAACAAGACTGAACAAATGAAAAGGAATATCTGTTTGACTGGGGGTATGAGTACATTCACAGTGTGAAACATACAGACAGTACAAACTTCCTCTCTCTATTGTATTGTCTATTATTTGAGTTTCTTTACCACTGCACCATAATGTATTTATATAAATTATGTAATTATATTAAATATAAACACCTGGAATTCCTGCCCTGAAAAACCTGACCAGGAATATGTGTTACATAAAACTGCACAAACATTAAAATAACACATATAATACATTCATTTTATGCTTTTTCCTTCCTATAAGTTGTTGTCTTAGCTATAAAAAGAGAAAAAGTTAGAATAATCAAACAAGAGGCACCAACCTGTGAGGACAAAGATGATCAGTGCATAATCCATGAGTTAAACCTGTGAAAAAATGCATTAAAAAAATACATCAGAATCAGAATCAGGTTTTTCACCAAGTACAGTAGGTATTCACATACGATGAAGTTGAAAAACAAGAGATAGATAAAAAGCAAGTACTGTAGGTCAAAAAGTATAAATAGCAAATAGAAATTTGACTTTAACATATGAAAAAATATGTACAACATGTTATTTAAATAAAGTTAGTTAAATGTGTAAAGCAACTGCATGGATGTGTGCCAGTATATACAGCAGAAAAATATACATTTTCATGCCAAATATGGTACAGTTATTGATTCTACTCACCATTATCTCTTCAACCTCCTGCTCAAAAATATAGGTAGGTGCGGGTCCTTGTACAATAAGGTAGACTTGTGTGATGTCTAGCGTTTATCAGCTGCTGTAACAATAGAACAAAGTGTCTACTTACTGGTGTAGACTCTTCAATGACAGAGACAAAACTGTCTCTTCACTGTCACTTGACATGAATGTCTTTATCTTGCTCTTTGAGATGCTATGATGGAAAGGTATGCAGATGTGATTACACCCAACCGGTTGAAATATGTGTGCTCATCCTTCATTGTGTCACACTATATAGCACAGAGCAGTGTGTTACGGCACTAACAAGGAGTGGTTCTCATGAGTGAAGGCAACAACTTATATTAACCTTCACTCATTTATTGGTTGAATTTTATGTATATTTGCACTGTACTTTCAAGCATTTCTTGTGTTACTTTTACTGGGCATGTTTTAGTGGAGTATTGCTTTACCACATTTAGATTTTCACATCACATTTTTTAAAGCAAAAGCAAAACTACATTGTGGATATTGTGTTAATCCTGCTCATAATTAATGATCTGTTTAGTTTTTTTAATCACATTGCTTGTATTGCTTTTTTCAATCTATCTATTGTTATATTCATTGAATTGTTTTAATCCAAGTTGTTACACCATCAATGTCACAATTTTGTAAAAGTAACACTTCACTTAGCACAGTATCTGCTCGCCTTGCAGTAACTGTGTTTAGAACAACTGCCTGCTTACCTTTTTGGTTGGTCTTCTCGTATTGTTGAACTGGCTTCTGTATGAAGAGGAAGCAGTTGTCAATATATGCCATGGGGTTTACCCTCGGCACACTCTTACAGGTATGTAGCTTTGCAAACAACAAAAGGGATTTCTGACATTCCGATGTCTACTTTTTTCTTCACAGTCAATCTAGTAACACAAAATGCTATGTAATATTGTTATGTCCTTTTCCCTGGTAAATACTTTTGACCATGCTATTTAAATTTTGATTGGAAATAGTCCCTTTCTCTGTTGGTCAGATTACAGATCTTCTTAAATGCCTCCTTAGGAACTATGCCCACTAAAACACACTTTGTGGACAAACAAAACATACTGTAATACATTATACAATATATCTTGATATATTAGTGATCAATTTACCAGAAATATATCATTATAATATAACTTTTAGTAACAGCTCCATATGGGTTTTTACATTTCTATTCTTTGACAGTTTAATGACAATAATTTAGGGGAACTGTCAGTCTGTGTCTGACATCATCACTATCCCTGTCCAGTGAGCACATTTTATGATTTGATGCAGATACATGTTTTTGTGGTTGTGCTGTAGTACTGCTTTATAATCTAATGTGACATACTGTACTGTATGCATTACAGTGTCTAATATAGTAAAATGTCTTCAGTGTCAGTACATCTTGTCCTTGACACTGCACACATCGAGGAAACTGCATGAGAAGTAAATAAAATCAGAATAAAACAAATATGATTTAAGCCTTGTTGTTGTAAATAACAGAATACTTTCTGAGTGAGGTGAAACAAATGCAGTTCAAAAATCTGATCTGACCAACATATCTGTAGCACTATGCTCTGCTGCCTCCTGTGGCTAGGACTGGGACTGCATGTTGGTTGTTTGGTAGACTGTTTAAATGAGGTACTGTTCCTGTTAACCCTGTGTAAGCAGCACCACTGCTTCTGTCAATGTGATGAGAGGAGGGTTTCCCTCTACACCTCATAAAGTGGGAGGTCAGAGGTCAATGCGGGCCACCTGATTTCCTTAAAGCTTGACAGGAATTTACTGTCTTGAGGGATTTAATCAACTGACTGAACGATGATCTGAGAAGGCAACAAACCAACCTGCATCCTAATGTTGTCTTGATGCGTTTTCCACTTTCTCTGGCTGTTCTGTACTCACCCTGATTGTGTTGTTGGGCAGTTTGTTGACGCACTTCTCCTGTGAGAGCAAGCTGTCCTGGACAGTCAGGACAATCTAATCATGCTTCTTATAGGCAAGACTTGTGTCCCCATAGCAGATCTCAGTAAAATAAATGAATGGCAGGACCTAATACAAATAAAGGAATGCTTGTTTTTGGTTGAGCTGTCCTCTTAAACGTGATAAAATCTTCTCCACAACTACAAGGTTTGTACATTGCAGAGATGTTAGGGGGACAAAAGCAAATAATTTTGAAGTGCTGTTTACTGTAAAAGCTATTCATGAACTTCTTACATAAAATCTACCACTACTACTGATGCTACTACATCCCCTTACAATGAAAAGAGGATGACAGGGTGGGTAATTTTAAATAGAGCCTATATTATATGTAGAAGAATATAAAATAAAATAAGGACCATTTATCCAGATGTCTCATGTACTGAATGATTCCTAATGATATCAGGTTAACTAGTTGTTTTGTACACATTCCTTTACCAAAACTTTCTACACAGCATAAAAGAGTTTGTAGAAATCTGAATGAAAGTATCCATAACCAAGTCACAATAATGCAAACATTGTATATTCATATAAGTGTATAAATAAAAAAGTTTAATGTTATTTTGAAACACTTAAATGCAATTAGTTTATTTTTTTTATTGATCAAGGAGCTTTTCAAGGTGAGAAATCTTTAAACTGAGCATGGCCAGTTCAGTCAGTTATTCCTCCTGAAATGTTTTCAACTTCGACTATGTAGACACTAGATGACTTTTATAACCAGTTATACCACATTCTTCTCCTAAGCAACTTGCTCAACGGTGTCTTGAAAGCAGCTGTCATGACAATTCATGGGTAGCTTACTGTATGCATGCCTTCATATCATAGACACCTGTATATGTATATGATCTACATGCTCTTGAATAAAGACTTGAGGTGAGTCACCCTGTTTTTTTCTTTAGCTATTAATTACTACTTTTCTGGTTTGAGCACTCATCTACGTGGCACAAGTGAACACACAATAAACACAAGTTTCTCACACTTCCAAGTTGTGATAGTATAACCAAGCTAAATGTATCTTAATTCACTGTTGGCTCTCCTCACACCCGAAGAGCATTTCAATAGTAGCATTTCTGCTCCATCCTGCAAGTAGACCCAGCACTGGCATGATACAGGA
Organism: Pagrus pagrus; assembly: GCF_965226575.1. NCBI lineage: Eukaryota > Metazoa > Chordata > Actinopteri > Spariformes > Sparidae > Pagrus > Pagrus pagrus. The sequence continues at coordinate 17,223,049 of NC_140204.1, read as the reverse complement.
TCATTTATCTTTCACAATAATACCGTATCAGCCAAACATCCAAAAAAATATAATTCTATTAATATATTATATGAGGTCTGTAATATCTTTAATGTGTTTAATTTTCACTCTGTTGATGGGCATTATGTTGAAGGGACCCTGACTGGATACAAATTGTTGCAAGTGTCGAATTTAATATCTGTTTCATCTAGTGCACATATTATATACATTTTCAAGCTAACATTGTATATTTAGGAAAACTTGCACCTATTTTTGACAGTTTCACTGACCAGGTTTCCCCCGATGAGAAATGCACCTGACCAACTATGAGTTCATCCTCTAATGTGGCACTGATGTAATTTAATTTAACGCCAGCAAGGGGTGCTCAGAGTCTGATTCATACTGTAGCCTATTATTTCAGTGCTACCATAGTAAATGCACAAAGATGTTGTACACATATCCCACAGTAAATTAATTTGTGAGGCTACAAACACAAGCCAGGATTTTTCGATGTTTAACATAGTGTGTGAAAAAGTGTGTTTTATGAGTGATATAAACCAAAGGCAGGGAAGTAAGACAGCAAGTTAGCCTAATCTTTGAAGAAACACACAATTTAAGGCGCATCATCCTGACAGTGTTGGAAAACTGTCTCCTGGAAATGGTTTTGCAAGTAAAGCAGTCTGTACTTTTCAAGCATTCAATTCAATTAGGCCAACCCACCCAAACACTCCTCACATCTCACATCTCAGCAAATCAGCAAATTAGTCAAATATGAATGATGAGGCTGTAACCAAATAGCCATTTAGTGATTATCAAGCTTCTCCCTCACACACATATATACACACACATACTGTACACACACACACCTCGCTCGTCTTGCTTGCAGGAGGTCAGTGCGCCTGTGCGAAAAGGAGACTGGACGCTGAGGCAAATGGTGCCTTCACGGCTACCGGAAAAATCTGAATGATGTGAAAAAAACACTGGAACGAAAAAGAAAGAAAAGGTAAGTTAAGACTCGAGATTCAGGACCTCTGTCACAGAGAAGCTGCAGAAATGTAGGGTATTTTTTATAACACACTCTTCTAACCTTAGCTACATGTATTTCATTAATATAGACTTCTGTGTGAAACAATATTGGATTGATGCTGAACATGTGTGAACATGTGTCTCGAGCTATACTGTATACTATATAGCTATGCTCTTCAAATAAATATTTTTTAATTTTTTAAAAACATATTGACAACAGTCTATTCAATATATTCATATCTTGAATGCTAATTATTGCATTTCAATGGTCACAAAGATTTATATAAATGTTATATTTAATGCTGTCTATAGCTTTAGCCTACACTAGTTAGTGCTCCCCTCTGTTATACTTTATCGTACCTGTTTTTACATGAACTATATTACATGAACTATAATTATACAATGTTGTTTGAAAAAAACAAAAAACATTTTTGACTAGCTTGTACACTGAGCAATTGTTTATGCGAAGAATTAGCTCACCTATAATAGCCTAGCTAACGTTCCTGTTGGCCATCCATTTTAGCTCACACTTCACCTAGCCTTAAATAGTAACGTTAACAGCATAAATAACTCAAAATGTTCGTTTCTACTGAAGGTAATGACAACATATTGTTTTATGTAGAAAGGGGCTCTCAGTTATTGAAATAAACCCCACTGTACACTTCTTTTCCAGTACGTAATGGCTGACAAAGTTGGCAACTAGCTAGCTAGCATTCACTTAGCAAGTCAAACATCTGCGCCTGCCGTTACAATCAGCTGAACACTGAGACAGTTTCCCAGTTGTTGTTGAGGACTAAAACAGAGCTAGAGGTGTGTGAATATTGGACTTACATCCTCAAGCAGAAACTTCAACAAAATGATGAAATTGTTCTGTGTAAAATGGAAATGTAAGTAATGGTGGCAGCTAGCTTGTCTTTTAGTTCTTCCGCCCCCAAAAATAAGATAATGCTTCCAGTATGTCTCTCACCGGCAGAAAAGCACAGGTGCGATTAATTAATAACAGTGAGGTGGGCGTCATGAGCGTCAAATGTTGTAAAGCAGGGACTTCCGCCGAGCACCCGAACGCAGCACGAGAACCCCAGTGATGTAGAGAGAAGGAGGAGAGGAAGAGGAGGAGGTGGAGGCACATTCAGGAGAAGCATGAAGAATATCCCCGGTGTCTAAGCTGACAGACGGGGGAGAGCATCTCGTCTTCCCTCGCGTGTACAGGGCCGACTGGAAGCGGAGGGAGGCAGCGGGGAAAAGAGGACAGGATGGAGGAGAAGAAGCCGTTTCTTTGTGGGGTGGTGGAAGGTAAGAGCGGCCGACTTCATCACTGACCTCCTGTCAGAGCATGTGATTTTTTTTTTCTTACCTCGGAGGGAAATGATTTTGAATAGACCACCGCTTGACCTAGATTTCAGCATCGTCTTGCCACTTACTGTATAAGTGAAGGTGGGCGTGTGAGTGGTGATAACGTGTGTGATCACTGACGTTGGTACTGATGCAAAAAAGGTCTTTATGAGATGATGTGTTGGTGATCAGCCAGGCTTGAAGTGGAGATCAGAGAGCAGGCGGTGAAAAGCATTCAATAATGTCTGGTTCAAAGGCTGCAGCCTAAGGGGAGGAAACACTCTGGATAATGGCTGGTGGTATAATATATAATAATGTCAATGTTAATGGTGGAAATGAAGATGTGATGACAATGATAATGACAATAATGCTGAAGGTGAACATGATGATTAAGATGGTAGTGTGACTGGAGACTGATGATATTTGTTGGCATGAAAGCAGGTGATGATGGTGGCAGAAGATGTATGGGGGAACACTGGTGATGGTGATAATAGAGGTGATGACACAATGAAGGAAACAGTGAAGAAAAGGACAATTTTGACTGCCACAAACAAAGAAACGCCACTGAAGGGTACTCATGATGTTGAGAGTAATGGGGATGATGGTGGAGATAGTGGTGATGATGAAGATAATGACGACAAAGAAAAGGAGGGGATAACCACAACACAAGCAGTGGTGATAATAATGATATTAATACAAATTATAGCTGTAGGTTATGACAACGCCAAAGGGTCTAGACTTTTGATGCAGAAAATGCTGAAGAAGAAGAAGAAGAAATTGACATACCAGTGCCACCACAACAACAAACTTCACAACCACACACACAATATGAAGAAATTATGCTGCAAATATGTTTCTAATTGTATACTTGCAAGTTAAATACCCTGAAAATGAACCAAAAATATTGATTTCTGTTTAACAAAATCTTATGGATTTTCTTAATAAAATGATAAAAACAAATTTATATGCATTTAATGCATTTTTATTCATGGTACTGGTGAGAACAGGTGATAAACAAGTGTTTCTAATCATTTATTAAGAAGCTAACTTTCTGCCACGCTATATTATGTTGACTAGTTATCATGGAGATGATAATGTGATTTTCAAAGTGACAGAGAAGTGGCAAAAAAGAGATCTACAAGCTTTTAAAAGGAAGTAGAAATGTGTAATCTGTGTAAATAAGGTACTTAATTGCGTATTTATTTTACTTTGTCAATTAATTAAGTCTATAATTGCACAGAGCCAGGGGGAGACATCTTTTAATGTTTTGCTTTGTCTGACCAACAGTCAACAAGACATGAAACAGAGAAAAACAGCAAATCCTCATGTTTAAGAAGGTGTAGCCAGCTCATTTTTGTGCTCATTTATTGATTATTTTTGATTACCAAATTTGTTGCCAATTAATTTTCTGCCGCTGAATAATCTTTTCAGCGCTGGTCTGTCCACTGTCTCAACCCAAATTCACAGCTAGTCTGGTTTCACAGCCCTCTGGGATGTGTTTATTTTGGAAATTCATATTTCATATTTCAGTGATAATAAATGTATGACAATTATGCAGCTCTTGCACACACACGCACACGCACACACACACACACACACACACACACACACACACACACAAACACACACACGCGCCTTATTAATAATTCTTGGAACCCCCTTAAACCTGTGTGTTTCTCAGTCCCATGTGGTGGCATCCAACGGAGTTAGTAATTGGGTCTGGCTTAGTGGGGAGCACACAGCAGGAAACACACACACACACACACACACACACACACACAGACGCACACACACAGACACACACAGGTACACAAGCGCAACAAAATTCACACTCCCCTAGGGCATTCAGGAGAGAGCAGTCCGGATTTTTAGTGGATCTGATTTACTTCTCACCATGACCCACTTACTGTACACGCATATGTGCACACACACACACACACACACACACAGACACACACGCACATTGCAGACTTATTCAAAAAATACAAAGGAGGGAGAGGGACACTGGAGATACTCCCATTTCTAAAAATAGAAAATGTAATGGTGAGTGTAGCTGGAAATGAATTATGGCTCTGCCAAACACAGAGAGGATGTGACCGAGTAAGCAGTGGGAGAGCTCACATCCTTTTATGTGCCCATACCGTGTCCAGCAGCTGATAATGGTCCAGTAACGGTCCAATAAGAAATAGCACAGATAACCATATGATTGGAAATATACTATGGGATGACATGGTGCATATTTAGTGCTAATGCACATGTCTGTTTGAATGTGAAAAGTGTGGGAGCGAAGATCAGGAAGACTAGTCTCCGAGCTTAGACAGTTACATTGTTATTTGTGTTACACACAGTTACTGTATGTACCGATCAATAAAGAATACACTTAATACATCCAAATGGATTTCCACAAACGATTAAAGCCTTTAAAAGTAAACAGATCAGTTATAGAAGCATGTCCACCGCATGGCCTTGTAGAGCTAATCGATAATCTAGCTGTTTCTTTATGTCAGTGATCATGTATCTCTGTGTATTTATAGTGACATGTATTAACCTCCACCAAGGAGGTTATGTTTACGTGCATGTGCATTTGACTTTGTTGGTTTGTTGGTTTGTCAGCAAGATTGCACAAAAACTACTTAACAGATTTCCAAAAAAAAACTTGGATGGAGGATAGGTCTCAGCCCAGAGTAGACCACAATAATTTTAGGTGCAGATCCAGATGAAGGGATGGAGCTAGGAAGTTTTCCTCACTTTCTTTGACGATGGCATAATCGTTAATTTCCCAGGGAGTAACGCATGGATCTTGATGAAAAAAATCCGACGTATGTAGGAACCAGCGAAGGTATAAGCTCTACTAAGTGCTATTGTAGTTAGATTTTTGTTTTTTTCTCTGCAGGTTTCTATGGGAGGCCTTGGTCTATGGATCAGAGGAAAGTTCTCTTCCAATGGTAAGTCTGTCTCCACCCATTAAAGAAGCTTATAATCTGTAATAAACCTGGTGTTTGTAAACCTGCATGTACTGTGCGGTGTGTATGTGAGCACAGGTGTGACGCACATCGTGTTTACAGGGTCAGAGGGGATGCTTTTGTGTTGTTGTTGTTGTTCCTCACATGAAAAGTGTAAGCTCAGGAGCCACTGACATGACCCCTGTGGGCTGAACCCAGTTGCACACTTCTGTTTCAGTGTCAGGCAAACCTGAGAGAAATCACTGACACAGAATGACTCCATAGCAAAGGGCAAGCTCATCCTCAGTCCTGAGGCTCAGCCATGGATGACAGGCGGGGGAGAGGGAGGGGGCAGATACTGCTCTGTGTTGTAGAGAAGGATAGAGAATGATAGATCAAAGATGGGATATCTGATGTCGATGCTGAAACAATATAATGTGCACCCCTGACTCGGGAGGAATTGTAATAACTTTGCCCTGACTGTGGAAAGGTCTACGTTTTTATTTCTGTCATTTAAACTATGGATTCTTCTATAAACTCGGCTCTGCCTTGGTGAGCTAGTATTACCAAATGTTAGCATGCTAACACACTAAACTATGTTGGACATGGTATTTACCTGCTAAATACAGTACAGCATGTCGGGAGCATGTTAGTGTGCTGATATAAGCAGTTTGCTTAAAACACTGCTAATGCTGAGTTGCCAACGTTCCAGTACAGCAAATCAAAATAGCAGTTTTAGCTGGGTTAGCCGTTATTATTCATTCTTAGCAATACCAGTTGATAACAACTGGTATTGGTTTTTTTAAGTAAAGTCACTGTCAGATTTTACAGTGTTCACAGAGCCACTAGTAGGCTGTAGTGTCCAGTGTTAGCTTGTCGGCGCTATCAACAAGTGGTGTGTTATAGTGGTGTGATGTACAGTATCTTCATACTGTAATTGTCTACGTAGTGGCACAAAAACTTGAATACATCTCTTTCCTTCAGAACATTATGTTCACCACCTCAGTCTTTTTATGCTGTCGTAATACAGAATTTATGGTTCCTCCTTTACAGAGGAGAGATTTTGCTGCGACGATGGCTCTTTATTTAGCAGCAGCATCTTTTTTTCCATGCTGAGACCTTCACACCAGGGAGCAGCTCAGCACAATCACACTCTTCAGTTGTTGGCCACAGAGTGTGGAGTGATACCAGTGTAGTGTCATGATAGGCCTGCTCTCTTTTGCAAGCATCGTGGTATAAAAACTGTAGACGAAAGCCATTTAAACCAGATAAAATTGACATTCAGGATAATCAAATGTTCTCTACAGTATGAGTGCCCCAGGAGACTTGAATCCAATATCAGTGCAGCAGGTTCATAAGCCAAGTCTCTCTGCATCTTGACTAAACAAAACCAGGGCAGCTCCTTATTGAGACTGCCACAACAGTTTTTATTAATAGTTACAGCAGCTGCTCACAGAGACACACAAGCTTTGAATCAGCTCGCACTGATTTCCATGACAGTGAACTACAGTAGAATACTAAAAGATCATCTCGAGTGGAAAAAACACAGTCAGAGTGGCATTAAAGGCATCAGTGACCCTTTAAGAAAATGAACAGTGTGTCATAAATGAAATAAACGCACCGATGAAGGATGTGGCATTCCCTTTTCATGTTCATTTTCTGTAAATTACCCCTTGTGCATACCTTGCAGTTAGTCGGAAACCAATTCATTCTTGATGACACATCTTACAAAACAGTGGATCTGCATAAATGCCTGTTGGGAGCTGTGACACAGTTTTGTAGTTCAGCAGCCAATAGTGGCAGCCGACTACATCCCCAGAGATCAGTTGTTCCCTCTGCTCTCTGCTCTCCACTGCTGTTGAATATACAGAGCAAATCGTTCTAGCGCACTGTTTGTGTTCCTATCAGTAACCACGAGCAAGTCGCTATGATGTGTCCCTAAACATCTATTGATTTTCAAGTGTTATTTGCTTGATGATGCATGCAGTCTGCACGGTCTTCACGGAGAGACTATGAGGAGGATTTTGACTCCCAAAACTTTGTCAGTGTAGCAGAAGCAGAGTGTGTGGGCTCCAGGTTTATTTATAGATCAGCTTTTTTAGACTGAAGTGTGGGGTGCAGGCAAAATTCATACGCCGAGTGTTGCATAAGTTTGGCAGAGTAGGACTGTGGATGTGTGTACAGTATGCTAAGTGTGTGTGTGTCTGATTGTGCGTTTCAGGGAGGTAGGTTGCAGCTTTGTGGAGGCGACTTACGCACCATCTGTCCAGGAAATAGAGCAGGGCGAGAGCGAGAACATATCCACCCACAAATGACAAGGAAGATGAGAGCTGGTCCATGCCCAGAAAGAGCAAGAGCAATACTCATGTTTATGTCTATGTGTGTGTATGTCTGCGTGTGTGTGTGTGTGTGTGTGTGTGTGTGTGAGATGTAGATACTGTTTCACTCCTAGTACTATGCTCTATTTATGATACGGGAGGTCATATCCTGTAACTGATGCGCCCATGGAGCCCCATGATCAATACAGTGGACCTATTTTCTCGCTGCTTGTTGTTTTTCTGTTTTATTTTTCGCTCCATCTGTCCTCGCCTCTCTCTCAGCTGCTCATGTCTCACTCCAGTGCTCTTACAGTACATAACAAAGCTTCAAACTGTGGAGAAGATGGATGAAATATATACAACAGAACAAAGTAATAGATGACATTTTCAAAGCATCTGAAAAGTGACTTGCAGATTATAAAGCATAAGTACAAAGTTGTTGCACTCCAGGTAGTTTAATAGACAGGTGTATTGGATCATAAACCTGATTTCTCATTTTACCCGAAACTTTAAATAGCAACTACAGTCAAAAATAAAAAAAGTTTAAAAGCTCTTTTGAAACAGGCTTGCTTTTCGTAAATGCTCAAAATATTCAGCAAAAATAAAGCAAAGTCTCTGTCAGTGGTAATGGAAAAGTGACGGTTTGTTGTGAATGCCTTCTTTTCAATTTCTTCCTTGTTGCAGATTCATCGATTTAGCAGTGAAGTTGCTTAGACCTGCACTAACATGTTCACGCCTCCCCTGTCCTTGTATTCCTGTGGCAGGATGCAGAATTGGGGCTTGAACACTTACCTGTACGGCCCAAAAGATGACCTAAAACACAGACTGTTGTGGAGAGAGGTCTATTCTCCTGAAGAAGAAAGTAAGAACATCCGAGTCATCCTTCTATCCATCTATCAACCAATCATCCAAACACATGTGCATCCATGTTTTCCTACGAAGCTGTAAATGAAAAGGAGCTCAGCTGATTTTTTTACTGTCAAAGGCTGTTCAAGGTTGTTTTGGGGTGCTACAAAATGTGAAAAAAGTACAAAGTTGTACAATCGATGGCTCCAAGAAAGTCTGATAAGGTTCCTCGAGTAATGTCACTTTAGTCATCATCAGTTCGAGTTTAAATTACAAGTTTAAGTTAGACACATTTATGCTGGTTCTGCTGCATTAATGCATTGTTGTAGGTATTTAATGCTGAATCTGTGGAATATGCTCTTAAGTTTTTACAGTTGAAGCGCTTTTGTGCCCCAAAGGCCCCAAGTATATACTGTAGACTGACTGCAGACTAGAGCCAGCCTTATTTTAGATTGTCAGAGTACTCACTGTCCCAAATATGAAATTGCTCATTTGACATTACTGGTACATTTATTTTTCATTACCACCCTGAAGGTGTCAACAGTTTTTATGTTGCCCATTATATTATTTTTATTGTACCCTAGAAAACTGTATGGCCATTTCGATCCACGCTGTATTCCCACAAGATACATAAAATTGAGAATAGAGAGATGCATCCACATGTGATATGAAGAGTCTGGTGAAGTTGGTCATTTTCATCTGTAATTTAATGGTTTATTGCAAACACTGGCCAGTGTGTTTCATTTTGTCTCTTACAAGTTCAAATTCAAGATTTTTTTCTACTCTCTCCTCAGGTCAGCTGCGTACTCTCATAGTGGAGGCCAAGTCGAGAGGCCTGAAGTTTGTTTATGCCCTCTCTCCTGGTCAGGACATCGTCTTCTCTTCTTCCTGTGACCTGACGCTACTCAAACGCAAGCTGAGACAGGTAGATGACACAGGGAAGATAATGACTACTGCAGGAATACGGTTTTATGATTTGAGCCTCTGTTTCTTTTTCTCTCTCATGCACAACCTCACCTCTCCCTCCAGGTGTCCGACCTGGGCTGCCAGGCGTTTGCCATTCTGTTTGATGACATCGATCACTCCTTGTGTCAGGCCGACAGCGAGGCCTTTTCTTCATTCGCCCATGCTCAGGTCACTGTAACCAATGAGATCTATCGGTTCTTGGGGGAACCGCCCGTCTTCCTATTCTGCCCTACAGGTAGGGGTGCAAATCTGAAACACTTTCAAATTTGACGCACAGTTTTTACTGCTGTTGATGAAGAATGATGATTAAGGATTTCACTGTTTCTCTCTCCCTGTAGAATACTGTGGTTCTCTGTGTTCTCCCAGTGTATCAAAGTCTCCCTACCTGCAGACTGTTGGAGAGGACTTGCTGCCCAACATAACAGTGGTATGGACAGGTGAGATACACACACATAGTGGTATAAATATGAAACCTTTCATGTCTTCTCTGCACTGTATTCCTGCAGACACAAACCACAGTCTTTAAGCACAGTTTCTTCTTTTCTTTTTTTTTTAGCTTCATTAGTAGTTAACCTGCGATCTCTTGCTTAGTAACAGCACACACACACACACACAGTGGCAAACCACAGCTCGACACACACGCATGCAAGTAAGAGTAGGCACAAATCCACACAACGTTCTCCAACGATGATTTAGGTACACATTCGCCCACGTGCATATGGAAGAACAATAGAAACACACACACGTACACACATTAATGCCTTCACTTCTTCATTTTTCAGAATTTTCTTGCTTATCTTTATTTTTTCAGTCAGAAGCTATTCTTTGGTGGCCGCTGAATTGTTGTACCATGATAGTTTAAATTTTCTTGTGATTTTACATCATTTATGCCTGTTTCTCCTTCCTGAGCGCACATATTGTACATACTGTAGTGACTTAGCCTGTTTTGAGCTCTCACTTTTCTCTGGAAATTTGTAAAGGCGATTGTCAAGCGCTGCTTGCATGATCAAAAATGGTTGCAGTGTGAAGTACCGCAAGTGATTGTCTCTTGAAAATTGCAGATTGAAGTGTGAGCATGGTTCGCAAGTATGGTGTTTGTTTTGACTAGTGAAAGGTGTCAGAATGAAGTCGAGAGGAAATTATGTCATGTTGCAAATTAAGGGCAACTTTAAACTGATCCAGCATGGTTTCCTTTGTGCTTAACATTAGTGTAGTTTACTTTGTTGCATATGATATGGTTCTTTAGGATCTGCAACCTTTTTGTGATTGACTACAGTAGTTGTTGTGGTTTGGGCCACACCTTGCTTCACTTGATTTTAAATAACTTCCCGGAGGCCCATCTGAACAAACACAAAGACAAATATGCAACAAACCCATTAGAGCTCAGGAAATATTTTGTGGCCACTGTGTCATGAACAAGCATCTTGGGAAACCTGACTGTTCACCTGTTCGGAGGAAACATTTTTCTCACATCAGACAGTCAGTTTGTCTTGTTATGAAACAGAAGGCAAATAAAAATAAACTGATTCAAATAAACGGATTGGTCCCAAAGTGGCTTAAGATAAAGGAGAGAACAACCTATTCATTCCAGTCACCCGTTTCTCAAGCCTTTAGGCCTCCATCTGTCAACCTTTTCCCTTCCCTCTCCACAGGCAGTAAGGTAATCTCCAGGAAACTGTCTGTAGACTGCCTGGCTGAGGTGGAGTCTGTCCTCCAGCGCCCACCGCTCATCTGGGACAACCTGCACGCTAATGACTACGACTCCAGACGTCTCTTCCTGGGGCCCTTTAAAGGCCGAGAGCCTCAGCTGAGGAGCCACCTGAGAGGCCTGTTGCTTAACCCCAACTGCGAGTTTGAAGCCAACTACATCCCTCTGCATACGCTGGGAAGCTGGCACAGAACTGGAAAAGAGGAGAGGAAAGGTGAGAGGATGGTGGAGGGAAGGATGGAGCAGAAAGACAAGGATTGATGAGCAGCTGGAAGGACTGAGGAAATGATGAGACGGGAGATGTCCTGAGTTAATAAACTAATATTGGCTCAGCCAGACCAGAGCCATGTACAGTTAGTCCCAGTGCTTCCTGGAGAAATGTTTAATGAGGTAGTGTTGCTTGGCAACTAACACAGTTTTAACCAGCAGGCAGAAGTGTTGTGTGATATTAGTTAACAAAACAATTAACATGTAGGAATTATAGCTCCATCTGTTGTCCTGGATACAACTTTCAGTGTAGTTTAACAGAATACAATATTTCCTTAATACAGTTAATACAGTTCACCCAGTTCATCAATCTTCATCTGCATTCACAGCAAAGTAGATGTATTTACAAAAATTGTTGAGAGATCAAAGCTTTCAGATTCATGTAGTCACCAAGTGCAAATATTCCTGATGGTTTGAAGTATTCTGTGCGACTGTGTAACTGTGTGGAGCTGTATCAGCCCCTGCATCACCTTAATTTGATGTTTGGTTCACATTTATGGCATTAAATTTACTGTGACAGTAAAACAGATGAGCGAAACAAGAGAGCTGGATGGAAAAATGTAGGAGGGGGAACCGCTGTAGCATGTGATGTTGTTCTGAAGAGCGAGCGGGGAGAGGTGGCGACAGAGGAATAATTGTGTGGTGTGATGAAGGAAGAAATGAGAAGAGAGGAAGGTCCCTCTGCGGAGGAGAAACAAGGCGGAGGCCTGGAGGAGAAATGGGCTTTAAGGGAGGGGATGAGAAGAGAGATGAAGGGCAGGCTGAAGCGTGTGATGTGGATGGAAATGGAAGAGGAATTTTAATGATAGCATAAAAGGGAGGGGATGGGGTGGTGGTAGTAAATAAAGTATGTGCTGGATTCAATCTGTATGTGACTTTATAATTGCTGATGTGGTTCAGATTTCACTAAAACAAAATAAAAGGCAGGAACAGTGTCGAGAGTTGTCAAGATGAGAGTTAAGTGAAATAGTTTTTATGTTCAGCATTAAAGAATTAAGCAAATTCTTCTATTTTTCTTGTCTATGATTTTCCACTAATTTTTAATTCTCAACACTGCAAAATAGAACTAACTTAATTGAAATAGCTTGCATTTTTGGACTACTTTTCTTTTTTTTTGGTGCTGTATTTTCTTCATTCCAACAGATTATTTCCACATAGAGACATGACATAAAACAATAATTCTCAGAGCAAAATGATCTATTCTCAGTTCAATTAATCCACTGATAGAAGCTTTAACATACCAGCAAACACAAGATAAACTGTGCTCCCGTAAAGGTGTGTATCTTCTCTCCCAGTCATGCATAAATATTGCATATTAGAGAGAGATATATGCGATGTGTGTGTGGCTACGTTTGTCATCCTCGACTGATTATGAAAAGGAATCCGAGTGTGGCTTTCTGTACTGTGTACTGTATGAATATGAGTTGCTTAGTTTTCTCATATATGATAATAAAATGTTGTTTATGCTCTAGATGAGGAGTGTGAATACTGTTCTGACAGAGCTCTGTCTGCTGCACTACATGATTGGATGGAGGAACTCAACCAGCCACTTCAAGCAGGTTAAACCACTGTTGACCTTACACGGACATTTCTCAAGGTTGTCCATCACAAATGTGACATAATTGTACTTAAAAACATCACCTATGTTTGTTTTATCATTACAGGTCGGCAGAGTTCACGAGCAGACCAGCGTTCAGCTCCAACATCTCGCTGCAAAACTCCCGACAGACCCGACTGCCCTTCCACCTTGAGAGGAACCTCTACCGTGGCCAAACTTCCTGTCTTCCCCCTGAACTCCAGCTCACCCCCTTCGTCACCACCCACTAAGGTCAAGGGGGAGAGAGAGTTACGAGAAGGGGAGAAGAGGAGGCCAAACCAGCCTAGTCAACCCAATCAGCAACCTCCAGGATCTAAGCATGGAGCACCTTCAGGTGGAGGGAGGGGACAGAAAACCCAGGGTCGGGGTCTCTGTAGTGGGAAGGGCCTACTAAGTGAGTCCCAGGTGCGGCTGCTGGTTGGTCTTCATTATCTGCCTCACGAGCATGGCCCGTCTGCCCAGAAACTGCTGCAGGACCTGACCTGGCTGAAATCAAACTGCCACCTGGTCAGCACTAACAGCAAAAAGGCACCGCCGCAGAAGGTTAGTGCGTGTTTTGTGCAGATTACTTGTTGGTGAAATTTGAACTGTGCAGTGCATGGGTTAATGAATGTGAGTGATAAGACACACATGACATTTTGTACTCAGATTGATGAGTGGCGAGGTCGGGCCTCCAGGTTCCTGTCCCTGTGTGAGGACATCGCACAGCTCCACTGCAGCGTGGTGGGTGGAGCCAACAGGGCTGTGCTCTATGACCTTTACCCTTATGTGTGGGACCTGAGGAACATGGCTCTGGTGGCAAAAGCATTCATATGCTGGCTGGGTGAGTGTAAAGAGAGGTGGAAGCAGGAAAACATGGGAATACAGAATAAAATAATGTGCTCCACTTGTACTCTTGAATTGAATAGTATAGTAAAGTATGGAATGGTATGGTATATAACAGCATAGTACAGCATGGCATGTCATGTTATGGTATGGTATGGTATAGCATAGCATGGCATAGTATACTGTCGCTATGCATTGCTTAGTACCAATAGTATAGTATTGTGAGGTCTAGTATAGTATATAGTATAGTATATAGCATAGTACAGTATAAAATACTATAGAATAGTATTGTATAGCATAGCTTAGCATAGTATAGTACAGTATAGTATGATATAGTATAACAGTATGAGATTTGTTATACTATAGTATAGTTTAAAAGTATTATGCTATACTACACTATGTTCCTCTGTTCTTCGTTATACTACAAAATACTATTCTCACTCACCTGTCTCCTCGTCCTCAGATGGACGAGTGTTGAGTGACAGCTCCACCCTGGGCACCTGGAAGAACTGCTTCCACTGTGAGTAGGCATGAACTCTTTGTCTCCATATTTGCGCCTGAGGTAACTCCCTGCAGTTCACATCTGCGGCACAAATCATTCTTATCTTAGGTAAAATCAGTCTGGATATTTTCCACAATAAACCAACATCCAATCATTATTTCTCAGCACTAGCTCACTGGAGCGCAGCAGATAAGGAAGCAGCAAGGACTGAATCACCAGTCACGCTTGAAATATTTATAGTGCCAGCATAAAAACTGAAAAAGAAGTTAATTTCAGCCAACATCTCTTGAGGAGCTGTTATGCTGTAAAACACGGAACTTTTATGCCACCATGAATATTTAAAGCGGATTTTACTGTGGGATCATTTTCTATCTGCGCTGACAACCATCCTGGCATTTTATTGGCCCTAACCACATGATGTCACCGCACTGATATTTGGGTTTTGTCTGTGGTAGGGTGTGGGAAGTCCTCAGGGGCAGACCTTCTGGGAGTGGACTCAGAGCCATGGGTGTTCAAAGGAGGCGTGTCTGGAGAGGTGCAGGTACAATGTGTTTATAACATTTCCCATAGATTATTAATGAGTATGTATGCATGCTTCTGCTCCACAATTCTTAATCATATGTGACATTGAAGTTTAATCATTTTATAACTGACTAATGTGTGTGTGTGTGTGTGTGTGTGTGTGTGTGTGTGTGTGTGTGTGTGTGTGTGTGTGTGTAGATGCTTCTCCCTGTAGGCAGCAGCAGTGAACTCTTCACCCATCCTCCTCCTCTCTTCCCTACCTCTCGTCTCTATAACATCAGGCCCTACCACAACAAGGACAAGGTAGGAGATGTCACACCCACACACATTCATGGAATATCATGGAAGTCAAAGAGCTGCGTTCAAGAAAGGGAAAGTCAGGAAATACTTTTTAATGTTTTTTTCGCTATAGTATACACAATCACTGCAAAAAAACTGCAAAGCTTACTGTTGTAGCTGCTGTGGAAGCTGCAAACCAGGAAGGAGGGAAATCTTATGGCACACAGACACTCAGTCAGTGAGTCAGTGATGGAAAGTCATGGAAAATTTATGGAATTTTCAGTCAGTGCCACAGTAGGATCCTTAGACGAAGAAATGCTGCAAAATTTAACATAGAGTTCAGTAACCTGTAGAGTTTTAGTTCAACATTTACACACTGCTGTGGCAAAACATATTAAGTTATAGACTGGGGCATTAAATCACAGCCACCGCTCACAGCTGTAATCATTCTATGCTTATGTGTGTAGGTGGAGCTGTATCGGATGGTGCGCCAACTCCACCTGAGGACTCAGGGTGGCCAAGAATCCAGTGCTGCTCACCCAGATGTCGTCGGAGATAGGTGTGTGTATGAGACAGAGTAATCGTCTGTATTGTAAAACATTTACACAATGAATGTTGTCAACTTTTCATTAACCCCAGAAAAATCTCAGGCCCCTCAGAGTTTTAACTTTCAACACTTTGAAAGTTTCAGAATGTAAAACTCATTTGTAAACACACTCTCACTCTCAGAAACACACTTAAAAATCTATATTAAGGTGAATTATATCACTGGTGCAGGCAATGTAATGTAAAAACTATTCCCCAGTCTAAAATATGTTATTTAATATTTTTCTCCACAACCATCTGGTTGGTAGCATATTTCTTTAAATTGTGATGTCTTTTCATTTCCATAGATGTCTCGGGCCATGCCTGGCGTTGTGCCCTGAGTACAGCTTCATCCTGGAGGATGAGCTGGGTGTGTGTGGCTGTGTGTTGGGCATCTTGGATGTTCGCTCCTTTGCCAAGCGCTGCCAGGCCAGCTGGATGCCTGCCATGAGGGACAAATACCCTTCCAAAGGGGGCAACACATACCCCAACACACAGGTGAGTATGTGGCGCAGTGAAAGTCAAGAAATCAAAAAAATCAATAAGTGTCCTTTTACTAACTATCCTGTCATTGTGAGGGGCTCAGGGGTAAACACACACACGCAGCCAACACACATTCACAAAGAGGTATAGACACACCCAACACACATAACGGACATAACGGTACCTGCAGTTACACCATCTGGATCCTTCTGTGGCAGATTTATAACCTACTGGGAAGTGTGTGGCATACACAGGTAAACAAAGCACATTAACACTCTCTCACACACTCACACACACACACATAGATTGGATTTTTTTTTATATGTAAAATTGAAGACACCGCCTATTACTTATTTCCTTGCTATGGGGTTTAGTTTCTGTATTGAGAGTGCACTACATAACATGACATGACATGGCAACCGGATTTGGAAATTGTGCTGCCAGGTGCATGTACTGTAGTGCCACAGTGATGCCGTTGTAAACAGGAAGAACAGATTGTTGTCATGATCGAGGTAAACATCAGTCGTGAGCAGTTAAGTATGTTTTTCTTCTGACTCATACGAAATGTTGATAATGGGAGGAGATCACACTCTTGGCTGTGGTGTTGCAGTTGAGTGATCTTAGGCAAACAGCCAAACAGAGCCGGTGGTGAGCAACAGGGACAGTCAGTCCTTGACATCTGCGGAGGCTTTGACTGCCCACTTTGTGCGTCACGGTGCACACTGACACTGCCACTTCGGACGGCTATCGTTCACACTGCAGACACAGGTGTGTGAGGGGAGAAAAAGTTTTCTTGTTGAAAGATTTACTGGTTATCAAAGTTGAACTGGCCAAACAGAGTTGGTAAGGATTAAAATGACATCTTTTCCTTCTTTATTAGACATGGAGACATCAGGGTTTTATGTAATCAGCTATGACAGCGGGTTTATTGTTAGTCATTCTTTCTTTCCTTCTATAGCTGCCTTAAGATATATTCTTGGCTTGAAAGCAAGGCAGAAAAACCTCCCTGCTTGTAAGTATCGTTCCAGGGAAAAACTGCTTACCAGCTTCAGGAAGTACATTAGACTAATTACGTACGTCTACAAAATAAAGCCTGCAGGTACTTTGATGTTACAATGCATTGAATGTATCCTCAAAATAAATCTGGTGAAATTAGAAATGTTCTGATTATTAGTCTTTATTCTGTCTGTCCGTCTGTAGATAGGTCTTTTGTTAGATTACTGGGTCACCTGAAACTACCCTGGTCTAATGAGTTCTTATAAGGGGCAATCAGTTAAATATGGCCCACTAGATGCTACTATCTAGTGGCAGGTGTTGGAAACTACAACAACAGAGGACTGCTGCAGGGCATATCAAGCACTGCCAAGAAAAATATCTACCACCCACCCGTCATTCAAGCTGAACAGTACAAAGTTAACTTAACCTATCATCAGTAGCACATAGTGAGATTATCTTTGTGTCTTCCCTGCGTCTAGGACTTGATCCGGCTGATGGAGGAGGACCAGGGAGAGTACCCGGACTCTCTCCTCTATCACTTCCCCTCCCAGCTGCGACTGGACGCCCTGCCTGAGCTGGTGGACATCAGCGTTAGCCGCACCCTGCTCACCGCCCTCCTCACTGCACTCAAGGCCAACGGTAAGGACGATGAGTTTGGTATAAGTGTGCACGACTAATTTGCTTCAATCGTAGGACAGGGAATACTTAAAGCAACATTAATCCCCCCTTCTGGTCAGGTAAAGGTGCATTGTACAGTCTGAAATATTATGGAAAATGTTCACATATCTCTGAGCTCACCGGCTCAAGGCTACACAGAAGAGCCGAAAAAATATGGAGGGTTGAAGTGGTAATGTAAGACCTCTTAATGTAGTGCATTTAAGTGAACAGGGGTCAAGTGTTGGGCTGCTTGTAGATGTTTTCACACTTTTGAATTCAATTGTACTAAAATGTATTTGCCTGCCTGCAGGAGAATGTGGAAATCTTCTGTATAGGTCGTTGTTTTATATCAATGTCATACTTTTGGGATGCAGCTGGAGAGCACGATCTTCATTTAAATGTCTCAATAAAACACATTGCATGATTAATTTCCTTTTCTGTGTGTGTGTGTGTGTGTGTGTGTGTGTGTGTGTGTGTGTGTGTGTGTGTGTGTGTGTGTGTAGGTTCTCAGGGTGTGTTCTGCGAGGTGCAGCCGACAGACCGTCAGAGGCTAGAGTTCCTGACAAAACTGGGCTTCCTGGAGATCCTCAGAGGAGAAGCGAGGAGCAGAGAGGGAGTGGTGCTTGGGAGGCTGCTCTGAACATAAACACACACACACTCACATGGTCACACACACACACACACACACACACCACCAGGAACACTTAAAGACACATGCACCCATACAGTAGATACACAGAGGCAGCTACACACGGCATAGAGACGGCTTAGCTTTGAAAAGAAGCAGGATCTGTATTTTCTCCACCAAGAAAGACAATCCTGGATTCCTTTGAGTCTGTGTGGCAGTAATGGGATGAACATAGACACTTCTGAGGGATTTACAAAATATAAAATAAGCTTTGAGTTTAAACATTCAGCAGAGCTGTGCTAGTCTTTGTCGGATTCCACTCCTGGCTACGGATAACAAGATTTATTCAAGTTACAAGGAAGTCAACAAGAGAATAGTTTGAGATGGGAGCAGAGCAGTAGATCACAGCTACAACGTTCTACTCTGTGGCACATGAGTCACCTACTCATATGAATATATATACAGAATGTACAGTAGGGTCCAAAAGTCTGAGATCACTAGTCAAAATACTCCTACTTTACATTTGTTCAGAATGTAATACTATTTATTTAATTACAATTGATTATATCAGCCGAATAGTTAAGAGTGAAGAGTGAAGAGTTGACTCTTTCAAAAATGCATCAGCATGCACTCAATCTGGCATGGACTCCACAAGTTTGTGCAAAACCTGATGACTCACGTTATCCCAGACATGATTAGTCGGGACTTCTTGGTCTTCTTTGGTCTTCAATTAGTTCTTACTAAGCTTTGAGGTGTGTTTCTCGTGTGAAGCTCATACTGTCATTTGTAATGAAAAAAATAGTTTTACGTCATAAATAAATGCAAAATAGAAGTATTTTGACTAGTGGACCCTAATGTAAATGTAAGCTTGTCTCCTAAGTGGTGACAAAAATCAGCTTTTTCGGGTTCCACTGAAAATAAGTTGGAAACAAAATACCTATTCCGATGTGCAATGGGTGTGAGCATATTACACAGCAGGAATGTGGACAGAGGTTTTAAGGTTCTACCCTGCTGTAGTGTCCTTAAGCAAGACACTAAACCTTTTTAAGTCTCAGAGCTACTTTTCTTATCTGACCTGACCTGACCTGGAAAAGGGCAAATACATCTACAAAAACCGAAGTGTAAAGAACACACATTCATGGTGTTACTGGGTGTATCCTAGGCAACAGGTTACTTAGTGTAGTGAGCTTTAGAGGTGCTGGTAGGCCAAATTTGTGACCAATTTGGACAGAGCCAGGCTAGTTGTTTCCCCCAGTTTCCTGTCTTTATTGCTTTATTTGTCACCATACAGTCATGAGTGTGGTGTTAATCTTCTCATCTAACTCTCAGCAAAGAAAGCTAATTATGGTCTCTCCAAATGAGCTTGACATTAAATACACAATCACGTTTAAGCTTCCGCAGGCGATCTTGTGCTCTGCTCCCTCTGCTTTGTTCATTAACGACGATAATTCTTTCAAAGTTAGGCTGTTGTTTTCCAGCTCGTGTCCTGTCAGTTGAACAGAGCCTGCTAACACCAGGCCAGACGCAGGCACGGCGTCACTGTTTACACTTGCTTAGATTAGATGAATGTTAACCTGCATGAAGAGCAAAACATTGAGTGGCTGTTTTCAAAGTAGGGTTACATGTAAACTGACATCGACACAAACGCACATATATGATTTCAGTGGAATGCTCTAACATGACGACATTAAAGAAGATTCTTTACTGGGCTTTTCTCAGCCATTAAGCTATAAAGTGCATGCACGCTAAAATTCATTAGAAAAACAATGAAAACAATCACGCAAACAGATACGATGCATTAAACACACACACACACACACACACACACACACACACGTATCTGAAGTTTACACTGGGTTCAATTGGATATAATAGATACCTCTCTGTCATTTCATCGTCAGATACTGTAAACATCACCATGAGTATGTGTGGGTACTTTCTACATGGTGTGTGTGTGTGAGAGTGTGTGCAAACATACCACTTAAGACAGCTGTGTCATTCTGCCTTTATTCTGAACCATAATGAACACATACACACACACACAAACACACACACACACACACACACTGGCTAAAGTCATGCTAAAAGAAGCACAACAGCACTCACAATCAAATGTTCAACTGAAAGTATGTAGAACTACGAATGTTCATTATTTTGTAATGCAGCTTAAAAGACACAAGTACTGTTTGTGCAAGTATTTATATTTCTACTTTTTCTTTTTTTTTAAAATCATTATTATTATTATGCTCAATCAATCACAGACCGAGAGGCACTTTTGTATATTTCTTCTCCTCACCAACCTCATCACCATTGTCTGTGAGGTAGTCCACAAGAAAAGAATTTAGTCCCAGAACTGAAGATAACGTAGACAAACAAAGCACTGAGCTAGAATTGCATGATGTAAAGAAAAAATGTGTAGAAAAGATGTTATTGTTTGTGGCAGAATGTGTCATCTCACCTGTATGGAGAAAAAAAGAAAATAGTCTTTTTAATAATCTTTCAATATTTAATATTCTTTGATATTTTTTTGACATTAGACTGGAGTGTATGGTTTGTGTGTGAATGTGTACGTGTGTGTTTGGGAATATAGATGTTAACATGAAAATAATCCACACAGGCAAAATGAAGCACTGTGAAAAAAAAGTCTAATAATGAACCACGGCTTCACCTTTTCATTTCATTCAAGAGAATTTAATAAAAATAACAATAATAATAACAATAATGATTCAAGATTCAAACAGTTGCCTTGAACTTCCTGGCCTAAGCAGCTGATCATTTCAGAAAGACATTACCTGTCGTCTGTGTGTACTCATCGTCTGACTCTGCCTGCACTGAGATACATTTACAGTCTGTTTATACAACGAGTTCCAGTGGAGTGCTATGTAGTATGTCTATGCAGGGTAATTGAGGGGTTAAAAAAAGAATTACTGTTGAATTCAATCTGTGTTTTTATCGACGATAACAGTTAAACTGTCATTTTAACAACAAATGGTTTTATTGCATTGACTTGTTGATTTCATGACTATTAAAAGAGGTTTTCTTTCCCTTTAAACTGCCTGATTCGTTGGCTTTTATACACGTCATGGTGAGTAAAAACTGAGCAGAAACACAGAATAACACAGGTGGCAAGAACATGGACCAAACTTGTTGAAAATTGAACCAATTTAATATAAATGTTTGTGTTTGAATACACGTCGTGACACTTCATAAACATTTTATTGCTGAACAGACATCGCCACCTTGTGGATGAAATGAAAAGTAACAGCATCACATTCCCCCAGAAATGAGTGTGTGTGTAAGAATCTATTTATAAAATGTTTGTATGAAATATGTATGTATGCTATCCACCTCAGATGTACTGATACAGTACTCTGTGTGTCTTAGTCTTACACATCAGTGCTCTCCCTTTCTGTGGTGTTCCCAGCTTCCCATTGGCCGCGGGAGCGCAGGTTGTGTTCAGGGGCCATGACTTGACCAATAGGAATGCGGTATGTTCGTAAACTGCCGGTCAGCAGCAACATCAGTGTGGATATCAGGGTAGCTGCCCAACTGCAGGCTGGCAGACCAACCTAGGTGAAGAGAGGGAGAGAGGGTGTTTAATAATGAATAAGAGAGAGTGGAGTGAGTCAGACAGTTTGAGTGTGAACAATCTCGATACTGTACCATGAAAGTATGAAAAGGTAAAAGGAAATTTGAGGACTTACATGTATATATTTGTTTGCATCCCTATCAATTCTTCCTGTGACGACTACTAAAGAGTCACAACTGATACAGGATTTCATTATAATTTAATTAATCCTGTAATGAAATCCTGTTCCACTGTTTAAAATTCCTTTTACTGCTGGTTGATCAATCAATCTGAGTTAAAAAATTGAATACCGCAGGTGAATATTCTCCTTTTTTTGCCATGCACAAAAGTTTTTCATTCCCTGAAGCAGTGTTGTAAAAATACATTTGAACTGGACTGGTCAAAAGTGCAGCGGACTTAAAACTTTCAGCTCAGAGAGGTCACTGCAGTGATGCTTCACACGCACGTGGCTCGAGGTGTGTGCACTCACAGTTCCCAGCAGATTGCTCAGAGCGATGTCAGCGTACGCCGAGAGGAAGGCTGCGAGCAGAGGAGAAGAGATTAGACTAAATATATCCTCAACACACTGGAACAGAGTTTGGCTGCAGTTGGCCCTGACACAAGACACACCGGCAGCTCCAATTAAGAGCAATTTACCTAATGTGAGTAGATTAGCTCGCTGCCAAACTGGTCAGCGCTAATGTCCATGGTGCTCCAGCTACAATTTCAGATGCGTTGTTGGAGTGAGATAGACTGGGTACATAATTTGGCCCAGTCAAAAGAGATCAATCAAATCAAGCTTCAAACTGAAAGATTGCAGCGATATTAACCTCTTCTCTGCAATTACAGCTGTTTGACAAAGAGAAGCAGATTTTCTGACTGTCTGCAAGTGATTCTGGAGAAAGATAGTTGCTCATTGAGTTTAATGCTGATAGCTTGGGTTGGTTGATCCGACCCGAGACCTAACCTGGAGCATCAGTGCTGAGACTCTGCTGTCTCTCTCCAGAATGGCTTGCTGCACCTTTAAGACAGCATGATTCAGCATGTGGTTCATTCTGCAGGAGAATTAGTTCATGATTTACTAAGAGGAGAAGTGATGCAGTGAGCGTAGCTCGATTACTCAAAGGGCTCGCACGATTTATAAAATCTTACAACAAGATGCCTTTCACATGAGTCCAGTGTGTCTCATATCAACTGTTTGTTGTTCAGTAACCAAGAAAACGAGCCTTGTTTAATTGACTCAACTGCTTCTCTGACAAGGTTTCATAGGACCAAAGGTCTCATGAAAAGGGTCAGTAAGACTGCAGCCTAAATGACACGGGAGAGTCATTTTATGATTCAAAGTCAAACCTAAAAGCTCTAATATATCAGTAAAGAAATATAATGCAATTAAGTTCAGAATGACCTGTTAAAGGGCTAAATGTTAAGGTTGTAGGATTGATAGAGACGATGAGAACATTAACATTTGTTTCAGCACCATGGACAGAGCATTCTGAAGCCGCTTGTTTGTTTCTGTTGTCCTCCAGTGGCTGAGTCTGGTAACGACAAGAATAATGACAGAAGCAAAATTATCTTTCTCTCTTTCTCATTTCTTCTTATTTTTTTCCCGTTCTTTTTACCCTAGGTCTTTGTGTTTTAACATCCCTGCAAAAATCAAGGTTAAAACATCTTAAAAAGATGTATTATTACAAAATATGACAATCATGTTCATATGGTTCTTGTATTTCTGCCACAAAAAAAAACAAAAAACGAATTAAACAAGTTACTGTTATGAAAAATACCAAAAGTTTTGTAGTGCAAAAGTTATTAGCGTAGTGGGACAAAAACTAAACACAAGAGGGATAAATAATATGAACAATATACATTACACAGCATGATATGCGAATAAAATATGTATGCAGGATGGCAGTTATGTGTTGTCCATTCTTGAACTTACCCTAGTGTACAGAGTAAAATAAATAAAAAAAAATAATGCGTCCAATTTTACTTTTAGGTGGAAAAATCTAAATTTATATATCTATTCATAGACATATATTTTAATATAAGCACTGATTTACATCTTTTGTACAACTAATGTATGCTGGTAAGGCTTTATGCCGTGTGCGTGTGTGTGTGTGTTACCGCTGGCGATGGCAAAGAGGTGAGTCCTCCAGGTGAAGGTGAAGAAGACTCCTCCGACAGCCATGCAGCCGAGAGCTCCATTAAACCCCAACAGACCCGAGTACAGAGCATCATGACGCACCGCCACAGACAAACCTGCACACACACACACACACACACACACACACACACACAGTTAGAATTAAAACTTCCGTTGAGTCACTGCTGCTGACATCCTAGAATCACACAGGCAGAAATACACAACTTCACACACACACACACTGATTTCTGTCCGTTGAATCTGCTGTACTAGAATCATCCATGTGAGGGCGCCGGACACACACTGTTGCACGGTTGCCTTCAGTTCAGATTTTAATTTGCGTGTAACCTCATTCAGCCAAAACATCATTTGACTACACGTCTGCCAGTTGCTCGTATCAGTTTGGAGTCTTGTGTGTCAGTATTAGCAGGATATGATGTTCCACTGAGGGGGAGGCGACATGTAGTTCATCTGCTCTGTATCTTATGTTTCTGAGTTTTCCCCTTCGAAAAAAGACTGCCTGCGTTGAGCCAGTCATCCTGTGGTGATGGTGAGCAGGGCTGGGTGGAAGTGCTGACAGAGACGCTGCCTGTCTCCTCTCCAGTGAGTGAGAGTGGCACTATCATAAATAGCTTTACGTTTTAAGTCTTTTCTTGTAATGAGAGTGCAGGAGTAATGAGAAAAGGAGACTTTCATAGGGATCAATCACACTTGTACTTAATTGTTAGGCTATTCCACTCTTTATTTGCATGATAATATTCATTTTCATATTTCCAAAAACGTTGTAAACAACATTTGAACAAGTCCTCACAACAACAGCTTCAGTATCAGTGTGTTTTTCAGTCCTGACTCCATCATCCAGTGTCTCTGTGCTACTGCTGCAGGGTATTGATGTGGTAGGTGGATGAGCACCAGGTCAATGTCTCACCTCTGACTCACATCCATACTAAAACAAACACTTTACTGTGAAGCTGAAACTATATGCAGACTGCACCGGGCGGACAAGCTGGCCCAGATAAATCTCAGTGAAGCCAGAAGCATTGACCTTTTCACTGCTGGCCTTCAGCAGCAGCTGCACTTTGTCGTTCAACCCACACGTGAGGCAGAATAACAATTAGAGTCAAACTGATATCAGAAGCAGGAGCGACTGAGTTCAGCTGCAAAGGCCGGCAAGCTTCATTCAACAGCAGCCAGTCGCACAATGCTCTGTGTTACATTGAAATATTTAGAGCCGGTAAATAGTTATGGACTTACGAAGGTTGTTGCACCTCTAACAACAACCAAGTTTCACTCAGTACAAGAGTGATGTCACGGTGCACTGACACACCCTGGACTTCTCTCCTACGTCACTGCAGCAGAGTGAGAAGTTTAACCACAGGAGATTTTGAGGAGCTGTTAGGTTGATCTTCAATCATCAGCTTTCCATCTACTATTGTGCTTAAGCTAGTACACAAGTTTGACTAGCACTTTTTGAATTACGTCATCTTGCTGTGTCCTCCTAGCACAAACTAGTACCATCACTTTATCTTGAAGAGACCAAAACCAATAATATAAAAACAATAAACAGTAATGGATGGATGGAAACAAGCACTGATTTGCATTTCCCTTTAAATTTGTGCTAAATTTGATGAAAAACTTGACCAACGAGTTAAAATGTAACGTTCGAAGTGAACTTAAGAGTAAAAATCCCTTCGAGTGAGACAAGCCTTCCCTCCACCTCCTACACCTTCACTGTGAGAGAAGTCAGAGAGACAGATATGAGATGTGAGTAGCCATGTTGTAACTTAGTCAGTTAGTAACCTGAAGATTATGATTCACAACATAAAAGGATGAATTGCAGGGCTGTTAAACGCATTGCATCCAATTGTACTAGGTCTCACGTTACTTAATAAACTGGAACGTTTTTTCCTTTGGGGGCCACATCTGAAACTAAGATGTAAAATGCTACTAGGATCCCAAGTATCCTTAATTGACTGACTTCCTGCACAAAGTGTCATTCTTCCTGTTATGGATTACATGAAGAGTCTTTTACCTCACAAAAATAAAATAGCATTAAGGTTGATTTGCCCCTCATGTTGGGCAGCCAGGGACTAAATATCGTATTGCACTTTATATGTCTGATTGACTGTCTGCTTCCTGCCGCACAGCAAGCCAGAAGGGACAACACCGCATCTGTGTGTGTGTGCGTGTGTGTGTGTGTGTTCCAGTCCCGTAGCCCCACCCGGAGCAGCTGCCACTGCTCAGCTGTGGCAAGAAGTGAGCTTTTCAACCTCCCACTGACTGTTTCATTGATACATACGCTACTTATGTTCGTCCGAGCAAAAACCCTACGACAGAAATATTGTATTTTTACCTTTCTGAGTGAGAGCGATATCATAAAATATTACTGAACACTGTCTGTCTGCGCAGGAGAGTGCCCACCAGTATTTGCTGTAGCGGCTATATATTATTTACACACACGTGCACTAAGCTGAACGTGACCCTGGGTGAAGAGGAGGGAGTTTACTTTCACTCAGGAGCCTGGTTGCATCGTCATGTCACAAGATGTTTGGTAAATGTCACATTCAAAACTGAAATGCATAGTAGCTAAGATGAAATGCACGAGAGATAATACAGATAAAAAGATAAAGGACTGAAATTACAACAGTAAACATTTAAGTTATAATTGGTGTTTCAGCCTATCACTGCAGCCGCATCTTCCCTGTATTAATACTGCAGGCTTTATCCAAACAATTCCTCTGCAGTAACAGTAAATTTTGGAGGCTCTCCTGCAGATAAATGACCCTGGGGGTGTGCTGTGATTGATTTCCTCATTACCAGACAGGGTGGGCTGCAGTTTAGCAAACTGGTCCTGAAGCAGACTGACCACACCCTGGTGCTGCCTCCTCACTCTGTCCCTGCTGGGCTGCTCTGCCATCCACTCCCTCCTTCCTCTCTCTGTGTTGGTTTTTCCCCCCTCTTTGTCCTTAAACGCTCAGACTCCCTCTGCACTCATCTTGTCTCGTCCTCATTCAACACTTCATTATCTTCTTCTCCATCTTCCTCTTTGTTTCCCGTCCCCTCGTTCCCTTCCTCAGCCTCCTCTCACTCTTCCCCCCCATCCTTGCCTCCCCACATCAGGGTGTCGATAAAGACTAATGGCAGTGTGGGAGGGAGACCCCAGGGGATCCTAAATTTTTTACTGTGTTTCTACAATGTGTGTGTATGTGTGTGTGAGCCACTCCCAGTGTGATGCTGTCTATGCTAATCGAATGAGTCAGACAGCTTTTATCATATCAGACCCAATATCTCCTCTCCTCTTTTGCTTCCTGCATCAAACCACAGTGACTATCTGCAGACTAAATGGAGGATAGTGCAATAGGTTGGAATGAATGACTGAAATGAAGTGTACATAATGACTTGTTTTCCAGTATAATGGCTATCTTTGTATTTGGGCCTCTGCTCCTCATTTAGCTGGTGTATCCATCATTCTGCCCTTTGATGCCTTCGAGGGGAAAACTGTGTGGATGCAGCTAAATGGATTGCTCTGTATGTGTGCTCATTCGCTAACACTGTCCAGATATCAGCAGGATGAGCTGTACTCAGAACTGTTTGCTGCTGTGCAGTGGAAAAAAACTACTTTGCGTGTGTGATTAGTCTCTTTTCCATTAGCATCTCTCTAGCTAAGAGCCTCATTTCAGATGTTTTACAGGCCTATTTCTACAATCCTCTTCATGCTTCCAAAGCTTCTAATCATGTGTGCTATGAACTGTATGTTTGTACTTTATCCTCAATTAATGTCTTTTCTCTTTTAAGAAGTGAAATTCTTGCCGTATAACACTTCTCCTGACTGTGCAGATAGTGGAGAGTGTTAAGATGGCGTTCAACAACAAGACTAAGAGTCTACAGTTATGCTAGTGGCTATGTGAGGCTGCTGTATGGCACACTGGTGCTTTGAGCTAAATGTTAGCATAATGTCAGCATGCTAACATGATCGTAATGAAAATGCCAACATGCTGATGTCACCTGAGTTTAGCCTGTTAGCATCAGCCTGTCCTCATCAGAAAAACAACCATACCTTACTACCACCCACATTTGCGTTTCTTGTCAGGTGGCGACCTCTAGTGGCATAGTAATTATCACAGCAGCAAAGGAGGAAGTCTGGCGTAGTTTTATTAAGAGCAACAATGGATGGTTGGATCAAAAAAGTACAGAACTTTCACCCAGTAGCTGTTCATGTCCATTGTGAAAGTGAACATCAACTGTGAGTTATTCATACAAATGTTACATATGTAACATAGTTATTTTGAGCCAAACCACCATGTTTTCCTAAACCTTACCAAGTAGTTTTAGTGTCTAAACCTAACCAAACTGCTAGGATACAACAAAGGTCCAGCATGCCTGTTGCTGGTCTGCTGCAACAGTTATGATGTTGCTTCAGTAATGGTGATATGCATCATTTTGACAGTCACTGGTGATCAACCTATTCGTACATTTAGGTATGAAATGTCAGGGGATCAGGTTAATGTGTATAGGATTTACCATCTATGGACCATTGATGTCTGTGAAAGATGTCCCGACAATCCATTCAATAACTGTTGAAATATTCCTATATCGACTCATGTCTCTTGTCTTCAGTTGTTAGGTATTATATAGCCGCTGTGTTCGGCTGTTTATGTGACACCAGAGGTCTGGCTCAAGACTGTAATTATTATAATGTAATGTTGTGTTATGACATTTTGTGAAGTACTGGTTATACATTAACATTCTCCCTTCCACAAATACCTTCTTCCTACACGGAGGAGTGTTGCCTTCTATTTTCTCCTTTCTCCTGTCATGTCACACCAAAGATAGCAGATGTGAGATTTCTTACTTAGAAATACCTTTAATGTGTGGTTTAATATCATCGCTAAAAAGCTACTTAAAGAACTCAGAGTTAAGCAATGAACTCTCGTTGACTTCTTCAGCTGCCTCACAGTCTCCTCCCTCCTCTATTTGATCCAACTTCACAGAAATCCACAATACTTCTCCTGAAACATGAATGGAGCAGGAGGTAGAGGCTCTGGCCTACATACAGCCCCTGATCCCCTCCTCTGGAAACCCCTTATGGGAATAGTTTACACTGCAGTGGTTTGAGTGACAGCTCTAAATATGGCCCCACACTCAACTTCATGTCTCTATCCACTCTCAGTCTGACCCATGTTACTGTATCTATCCGTCATTCTCACAGACATTAAGAGGTGACGATTAGCAGGCTGATTACTCATATAGAGATGCTGTGATTTTTCCAGTCTGTCGTCAGGGATCCACACATCTCTGAACATCTGCTGTCTGCCTCCCTTTGGTCTCTCACCCCACATATATCCTTGAGAAAATTATTTCACTGATTGCAGCAGCACCAGAGGTGGGAATGAATAAGACAGTGACGACAGCAGCGATTCCTGGGTCAAAAGCTATTTTCATAGTGGTGAATGGACAAAAGGGGTCGTGATGATGACGGAAAATGATGATGATGTCAATGAAAATGATGATGATGACAGAGAAGGTGAGGATGGAGCTAGAGATGAAGAGTTGATGGATATGACAGTAAATGTGCTACAGTAATAATATTTTGACAGTGAATAGTTTTTTAAATGGGTCTTCAGCTTCACACAGAAGTAAACAAAAACTTCTTGTCTCTATAGTTGATGACTGGATTTTAGCTGCTGAAAAGACAGAGCAGAGTTTATTCAACCCAGTCTCATCAATTTGCATACAAATAACACAACTTTGGTGACCTTTATCGTCATGATAACTAAACACCGACACATAACCTTGGCATTCGGTCAGGTTTAGGTAACAAAACTACTTTTTAAGGCAAGGTTTAAGAAAAGATGCTGTTAGGAACATGACTTAACTGATGACATTACGTTCGTTACCTTATGGAAGTAAGTCAACACTGTAACCTGCGACCACTTTCTCACTCTTAATACAGCGTCAACTGCCTTTTTTATGCGCATTTTTGGCCATATCTGTCCCCCACAAAACTTAATTGGGAGACTTTATCGGTCGGAAGCAAAAATGGACTTTAGAGTATGTACTGCATGCAATCAAGTCTAAAGTTGTGTTATTTGTACGCAGATTGAAGCAACTGGGCTGGTTTATCAGCTGTAGCCAGCTAGTGTCAGCTATCGCTAATGCTAATGCTAAAATTAGTTTGACTTTGAGCTGCCTTTTTATTGTTCCCAGCTGTTTTGTTTTAAAACAAGAGGCTGTCAAAGGGTCTTCGAAGACACGAAAAATAAGGAAGCAGCTCTGTTTGTACGAGGCTAGAGCTACTGAGGGAAACCCAGGTTTTGATAGGCCTGTCGTGCCTGTACTACAGTTAGCTATGTCACAGTTTAGCAAACACTTTTATCAGCACGAAAGGTGATGATAATGACACCTTGTGCGCACCCACCCACGCACACCTTTTGAAGGGATGATTAAGGCAGATGAGCACTGGTGAAAGGAAACAAGTGAAAAGAATGATAAGAGGAGTTTTGAAAGGATTAAAAGATAAAGAGACGGAAGCAAAAAGAAGAAAAGAGCTATTCGTGGAGGGGAGGAGAGACAGAAGAAGAAAAACAGAGCCAAGGGCAAAACTTTGTTGACTGAAGTGTGGAGAAGATTGTGTCGATTCAATACACACAAGCGCACACACACATTTTCAGGCCTCTTGATCATTTAGGGAGCCTGCTTTTCTTCTCTGATGCCTTCATTAGCATCTTTCTCTTTTGCTGCCTCTCTCTGGCACTATTTCTTGTCTTTCATTCAATTTATGCCCCCTGATTTTCCCCCCCCTCATCCCTTTTCTCTCCTCTCCATCTCCGTCTGACACTTTCGTCTGTGTCTCCTGACACTGATCTTTCTTTTCCCGTCTGGGTCTCTGTCAGGCAGGATTAAGTTTTGAATTTGACCTTGCAGCACTTATTCACACTCTTAACTCTCTCTCTGTGCACTGCAGCTTCATTTGTTTCTGGGCATGGGAGTGTGCATGTGGATAAACATTTACAGCCAGGCATTGTAGCTCTTAGGAAATGTCACTAAAACCAGATCAAATAGTGTTATTGTTGGGGATTATTTTCAGCTGCAGATTAATACAAAGTTTGATGCTCCAAGTATTCATACAGACTGTATACTGTTGCGATAGTTGTGACATCACAACCTTACAGAAGTCCTGATGGCTCATTTGAAGCCACAGTTCCTGTTCACAGTTGTTGCTGCCTGCATTTCTCCTTGGATTGAGCATTTTTCACAGTATTTATCTAGCAAATAGGCCTGCTTTATGATTTAAAAAAAAAAACTGACAGAAAATCACTCACTTTATACAAAACGGGACCTTTAACTTTGGCTGAAGAAGAGAGAACAAACAAATGACAACGACAGAGACCCTGATTAATGTGTTGCTCTTATGCATTTAACCGCCACGCTCCAGCAGGCTCTGTTGCCGACACAATCTCATTACAGTCACATCTCTTTGACTGCCTTCTTGTCACACTGTCGTTTGTATCGCAGCAGTGTGTGTATGTGTGTGTGCCTGCCACTGTTTGAATGTGTCCACAAGTGTGTATGTACAAGCACGCTCCCACTCCGCTGTTTGTTACAGTATGACTCATAGCTAACACACACACACACGCACACACACACACACACACACACACACACACACACACACACACACACACACACACACACACAGAAAGTATTTCAGGACACTGTATTGTACTTGCAGCAGACGGAAGCAGGGGTCTTTCAAAATTTGAGCATTTCTCTCTCCCTGAATAGAGTCACAGCAAGGCAAACATAAAAGGCAAACACAGCTACAGGCCTGTGTGTCTGTATATAAGCCAGCAATTATCAATGCCCCGGCTAATTGTCGCTAGTGTTTTGGAGCAGCTGCCCACAGGCTGCTGCTGCTGCCTGTTTTACAGTTTCATATTCATATGCGCTGCTGACATTCTGCCTTATTGCCAGAGGGGTTCATAAAATGTACCCGACTTTAACCTCGTTAAATCCACTGTAATTCAACATTTGCCATGCAGGGAGCTCAGCCTGCCATCTATTTGAGGTCCTGACTGATGGTTTAATAAATGGAAGGTTTATAGTGCTATCGAAGACAAAGGTTAATGATACTGCATTATGCTATTGGCACAGGTATGGTGATTTGTGCCACTGTGATGTTAGTAACACATAAAACAAGTATGGTATTGTTGTTCTTATTATATTGCCTTCTAAATATCTTATATTTTGCATCATTTGTGATATATTTTATATAAACACTAATCTTGGAAAGACAGGCTTCAGATATTTGCCCCATTTATCTGGAGTAATATACAGAGTGGAGTAAAACTTGACGCATTGATATTGATAGGGCAATTAAGGTCATCTTAATATCTTAAGGATATCTTAGAATACATTGTACCATTCTCATTATTATTTTATATTATCATTTTTTTATTGTATAATTTACTGTGGATTCATGTCTCACTTGAAAATGTGATCTCACTGTGACCTCCTGATTAAATCAAATATATACTATATAGTGTTGCACATCTAAGCTGCAGTGACGTTTGGGATTTACATGTTTCACATGCCTGCATGGGTTTCATCCAGGTGCTCTGGTTTTCTTCCACAGTGAAAAACATGCAGGTTAGGTTAATAATGTGAACCTGATTGTTTGTCTTAGACTGGCACCCTGCCTCCAGCCTAAAGACAGCTGGTACAGGCTCTTGTCCCCTGGAGCGGCTGAAGATAATGGATGAATTTTCAAGTTGGGGAACTCACAAGAGACTGATTAAAAGACAGAATGAGAGCGCCTCTGTGGCTTAAAGGTTGAGACAGAGATAGTTTGAGTCTTGCGTGGGAGCCTTATTGCATGCAATTGCATTTCTCTCCCCGTTTCCTGTTGTCTCTCTGCTGTCTATTATAAAGGCACGTAAATGCCCCCAATACTAGTTTTTGTTTGATCCTTCCTGAGTGGTAAACACAAACGTCTTTCAAACTCCACGCCCACACTTTGTATCACAGGCCTTCTGTTATGAATGTTGTCTCCGAGCCCGAGCCGAGATCACCCCGAAAGATATCACTAGAGGAGCCACAGAGGACAGTATTACACAACTGCTTTCACACACTGAGTAGTACTCCTCCTCCTAAAGTGACATTTATGTGTGAAGTTTTGGAGTTTCCCTGTAAGTAATAATAGCCAAGACGGGGTGTGATACAGTGAGATGCTGGCACACAAAGTGTGTGGTAGAGACACTGAAATCAATCTGAAACTTCGACCTTGATTAGTTCAACCAAATGAACAACAACCATCGCCCACTGAGCGAAACATATCCAAAAGACATCAATTCAGCGTTCACAGGACGTCTATTGAGGAGCCACAACTGAAGTGTTTTGGATGTCTTTTTTAATGTTCACTACTGATGCCCAAGTGAGACCAAAGGGCAGCGTCTTGCGGTTCAAAATTAGAAGACATTGGACTCACTTCAGCAAAAGTCACAGGATGGAATCGGACCTTCAGCGTCAAGCCAATACGTACATGGGGCAGACACCTAGCCAGGTCAATTTGCCTTAATTGTAATAGCTGAATTCAAAAACCCTTGAAGGAGACATACTATGCTCATTTCAGGTTCATAATATTATTTTGGGTTACTACTGGAATAGGTTTACATGCTTTAATGCTCAGAAAACACCTCACGTTTCTCATTCTGTCCAGTGCAGCAGCACCTTATTCACCCTCTGTTTTAGCTCCTGTCTCTTTAAGGTCCCTCCTCCTTCTGCTCTTATTGGTCAGCTTACACACGCCTGAGCAACAGAAAAAAAAAATTCTTACGTACTAAACCAGCTGCTAGGCACAAATATGTGACAAAGTGACGTAGCATGATGTCACAAAGTAACAGAATTAAAGGCGGGACTATTGATGAGACATTTCAGGAGCAGTGTTTTCTGTGGGAGAGAGGAGCTTCTGTCTTCTAAACTTTCAGATCTTTTACATGAACAAGAGCCTATACAACACACTGAAGGAAAGGGAAAAAAATGAAAAAGCATAACAGGTCTCCTTCAATGATAACTCATTCCCACCTTGTCTGCATTTACTATCAGCTCTATTGAATACCATGTTTGGGTGATGAAACCTTCATCATGTAGCGCTAATGTTCGAAAGGTGGATAACCGTTGAATTGGCGCGTTTTTGATATGTTTTTCTGCTTCAGTCTGACCTACAAAAGAACACAACAATATCTCAACTTTACTAACTCTCCAACTATCCGCCCAGCTGGAGACACAATCACACAGATGGAGACTCACCGGCCAGCGTCCCAACCGCCGATCCCAGCAGAGAATGGACGGCCAGCAGGGGGGAGTAGAGCAGAACAGCTCCCACGATGAGGAGGGAGGGCCCCAGGGCTCCACAGGCGAAGATCTGACCCACACCAAGAAAGATGCCACGCGTTACCTGGAGAACAGGGAACAATCAGAGGAGGATTTAACCTTTTTTTTTTTTTTGAGTATACAATTCCTTTAACAGGATCACTCACAAAAGACATAATGACAAAATGTGTGGACTCAATTCAGACGCTCTCTTCCCATTCAGTCAGCCATTCTTTTCTTTGCCCAGTCAAACACACTACACACACACACACACACACACGCTGCTTTCCCAACAGTCAGTGAGAAGTGAAGAGTTTCCATGGCGACGTGATGGCTGCACCTTCCCGTCGCTCAGATTTACAAATCATAAATGGTCTTTAATTATATTGCTGCTCTGCCACTCTTTGTGCGCACATGTTCCTGTGTGTGTACATATGCACGTGTGTGTGTGTGTATTTGTGCGCAGGAAGATTGAATACGCTGCCTTGGCGGTGCAGCCAGAGCGCCAACCACAGCAGAGTGAAAGCTGAAGACATTAAATATAAATAGGACCGACGTCATCGCCATCTCCGGAGAGAACCAGAGGAAAGATGAGAGGAGGAGAGACAGAAGGAGGAAATGGAGACGGGCAAAAGAAAAGGAAGGAGGAGAGCGATAAAACACAAAAAAGGGATGAAAGGGGGGAAAATAGAAATAGAGGAGGAGGAAAGAGAGGAGAAGTGAAGGAGGGGATGAGATTGTCTCACATCAAGGACTGTAACAACGTAAAATCTAACTGAGCTGTCCCTCAACATGTGGTTACATATGCTAGTTTGTTTATTGTTGAATTATGAGGAAGGAGAACGAAGGACAGAGGCGATGAAGACGCATTTAGAAAGTGGGAGAAGGAGGAAGGAGATTTGCATAGCAGAGAAATGGATGGAGACTCGGGGAGAAGAAAGGCAGAGAGATGAAAAGGAGGATTTAGAGGTTTCAGATCTCCCAAGTTACAAACCAAAGGGGATTTATGAAATGAGGGACAGCATTTATAAAGCAAGAGACAGGCAGATGGAGGAGGACAGAGGGGGAAAGATCTGAGTGGAATATTAAAAAGAAAGGATAATTAATTGAAGGAGAGAAGTGAAAGCAGAGAGAGAGGAGAGAGCAATAATCAGGGGTCTGAAACTTGTGGAAAGTCACAATTTAGTGGGAGGGACATACTGTGCCACAGGGTGTGATGCTTGTTAATAGAATCGTGTGTAAATCTTGACTCTACATTCAGGACGCCTAACAACGCTAAGAGGGTTTAGGCAGCGTGGCTAATCTAGTTTTCACAGTCAGTTTGCAGATCACCGTGTGCAGAAATACACAGCATCTTTTCCCACTGAAGGTGGTTCACTGGCGCCATGCGGTAAACGCTGTGTGCTAAATAAATCCAACAAATTTCAGGTCAGTGTTCTCTATCAGATAGTTTCATAATAAGCTGCTCTTTTACGGGCCTAATTAGGTATCATCTCCATCTTCAGTGTTATGTTCAAGAGGGTTTTTGTTGGAAGAAAGAATGAAGCAAGGTCAAATAGAAGACAGAGATGAATGTGTGGTCAACCATGTTAGGATTACGTAAAGTGGACATAAAAAACAAGCTAAAATCAGCAACAGAACGGGAAGAACCAATGTTTTTAAATGATTACCTTTTATACGTTGCAGAGATAGCTACTAAAGTTAGCATGCTAACCAGCTAGCCCTGGCCCATCCCGGTCCAAAGCTGCTAAAGGTCACAACACCAGCACTTCATTGCTCCCAGCTTCTAGTCCGGACCACAAGATGCACGGCTAACCAAGCTAACTAGCTAACAGCAGCTACAGTTAGCAGCAGTTAGCTGTTACTCTGGTGATATGATGACCACCATTTGTTTTGAGTATGACTTCAGAAGCTGACCAGTTATTACATATTACACCTTTAATTTCAATATTCACTTCCACTCCTGAAGGTTATATGTTTCTCTTTGGACTCTCATTCTGTTAAATGGTGCACAGCTTTCAACGGCTGGTCGCTTACTTGTGTGTTGTCTGGTGCTGTGCAGCTGTAGTACAGTTGGTTGGATAGATCTTTTCATCTGAAAATGGATTTGATGACAGAAGGGTTCAAACAGTAAAGTTGTGGCCCATAAAACCTAAATACTTAGCAAAAGGGTGCTGAATTAAGGGGAAAATTGTGATAATATTGATCGGTGCAGCTTTTAAAGGGTACCTCCCCCAATTAATTTTTTTTTTTTAATTGTACGTACAGGTCTTGGGAGTAATGCTTCAAATGTGAAAAAACTTAGAAAAAAAGCCTATTGTGGCTCCCGAAGAAGCTGCATGTAATCTGATAAATTGTCTCCGGTGATGTCATTCAGTGGCTAAGTTGCATTGTGGGTAATGTAGGCGCCAGGTTTGAAAAACAGTCATTCCTCTACTTTAAACTGTTGGACTCATTAAAGACAGTTTAAAAGAAATGATTGATACAGCAGAGATCACCTTATTTTCCCAGGTATTCTTCTTCCTTTTTCAAAACTTAGTGTCAACATTACCTACAATGCAACTGAGAAAACAGCATTGCAGCATTCCTCTAAACAGCTGAAGTAGATGGGGACTTGTTTTAAAACATTAAAAAAACATTAATAATAATAATTAAAAAAACCCAGAGAAACATAAAATGGCTCCATACAGTTGTCTGGCTTTATCCAAGCGTACAGGGTTAGAAGTTGGTCTAAAGTGGGTGCATGAGCTTGATTGCACGTCGAGGGTGTAAATAACGTCTTTTCAAATCAGTTTGGGATCTCAGGGCTTCCAGAGACTTGGATTTCACTCGACAAGCTGTATGGAGCCCTTTTATGTTTTTTTTTCAGGTGTTTTCTATGTTTTAAAACAAGTCCCCATCTCTCTCTTGATATGTGTATGCAGTATATAAGTTTTTATAAGACTTTCTATAGTCTGTTGTATCTACATATGAGGTTTTGCTCTCCATTTAATCACCACATACTCTCAAACTGTGAGTCAATACATATATCCAATGCTAACGAGTAATGTATGTACATTCATTACATTTGGAGGAAGATAGAGCTTGTCTGATTCGGATCACATAATCTCTTGTGCCTGTTCCCAAACAAAAGCATGCAGATTAAAATCCAGTCACTCCTCAAGCATCCCAGTGCCAGCTGGCTCAGGGAGATCAAAAGCCGACTGCAGCAGCTGTGAGTCTTGATTCCTTTGCCAAAGTTTAGTAAGAAGCAGCTCAAGGCAACTGCATTTCATTTAAATTCAGTGGTCGACATGAACTCTAAATTTTCTTTACAAGGTGTGCTGTGTAACAGTTTGCATTCTAATCAAGTGGACTTTGAGGAGCAGATAAATCCAGGCTGAAAGGTTTTGTTGTTGTTGTTTTCTTCTCCCTGTCTGTACAGAGGTTTTATCAGCCTCCGTGTATACTTCCTGGAAACCTGACTGACTCTCATACTGTTCAAACCTGTACTGCATGTCCATTATTGTGCACAGTCTCAGTCCAATGGTAACAGAATATAATCATATAATCACTTTATTTCGAATGCAACAATTTACAGCAGACTCCCGTTTCAATCACTACAAATTGTTAATTAAAGCAGTTTTGGCTGATTATAATTTCCCGAACAGGAGCTCCATCGGCGACTGTTGCTAAGTAACTGGTGAGTCATAGCTGGCTGATCTTATACATATTGTGCTCCTATCAGCTACTTCACTCCGGAGACCGCGCTGCAACATGGCAGACACACAGAGGATAGATCTGGCCTGAGTTTAGCTCAGTCTCTTTAAAATCTTCATCTTCATCATACATCCTGTCACTTCTAATAGTTCCCTCTGAGACAACTAATGAGCTGCACCTGTTTTTGTGATCATGTGGCTCGATGGGCCTTCTCTGTTCAAATATCACTGAAAATGTTACTCTGACAGATACGCTCAATGATGAAATGCTGAAGAAGGCGATGCAAATTGAGACTCAAAGTGTTCTTTTTTCTTTCCACCGGAGCCACAAAATAAAAGGAGAATAATATATCATAGAAACTCATATTGTAATTACTAATTATTAATACATTTCTCCACATTTTAATTGCTACAGGGAGGCAGCTACAGGCATATCAGTGGCTAAACAACATCAACAAGAGGATGTAGAATTTTGACTGTCCAACAGTGGTGTAAAGTAACTAAGTGCATTTACTCAACCGTGGATGCAGGAACTAGGGGTGCTGATGGGGCTTTAGCACCCACTAAAACGAGGCCAAACTTACAAGAAGGCCCGAATGATTAAGAATTCGTTAGAAACAGCGCTTTGCAAAGTTTATAACATTTCTTCTTACTCAACAACTCACAAAAGTGAATGATTTGATAAGGGAGTCTGGGGAATTTGTTGTCGACTGCCATTGATGAGGCTGCTTTGACCCATAACGTGTTGGTGTTCATGTTATCCAGTTCATTCGCAATTAATACAAAAAACATTAATATTGGACACCATTTACTATGACGTCATTATATAGACTGACCCCTCAGCACCTCCAACTGTGACTGACTTCCAGCATCCCTGTACTCAACGACTGTACTTAAAGTATAATTTGGAGGTACTTGTACTGTACTTGAGTGTTTCCATTTTATGCTACTTTATACTTCTACTCCACTGTGTTTTAGAGGCAAATACTGTACTTTTAACTCCAGTACATGTCTCTGATAACTTTATTTACTAGTTACTTTGAATTTTCAAGCTTTTCCCCACAAAATATATGCTTAGTTTATAGAATATGTTCCATTGCTATAGATCTAATTCTGGGTCCTAATGAGTACTTTCACTTTTGATACTACAAATTCATTTTAATGGTAATACTGCTACTACCTCAGCCATACTGTGTTTATTTCTTGTAGTAGAGTAATTTTATCCAGAGGTATTGCCACTTTGACTTAAGTCAAATATCTAAATACTTCTTCCATTACTGTTGTTCAATCAATACTTTATTGTTTTTTTAATCATTAGAGGAAAGTAGAAAAAAAATAGATAATTTTGCATGGTAAAAAGGATAAATTCAGGGATGTATGCAACCTATTTTTGCTGTTGTGACTTGTTGCAGGTATGATTTAAAATCTATGTAATCTGCAAATGTATAAAAATATATAAAGTTATATTGCTGTTGTTATTATAATGTAGTATATTATTTAATTACATCTTATCTGTCGTTCTGTCTCTGAGTCTGTTTGTGTGTGGTTCTCCTGCTTCACCTGGCTTTCATATGATTTAACATTAACAGTTGCATCGACGTTGGACAGCCTTACCTCGACTGTAGCCAGCTCAGTGTCATTGGGATCCAGCGCCCCCGGTGGCATCACTGTGTGGTGCGGGAAGTACGGGTTGTTGGGGCCGGTGCAGAGGAGGTAGAGGAGGATGGTGATGTTGAAGGGAAACACAGATACAGGCAGGTCCCACCGGTCCAACAGTGAGGACAGACCGCTGTGCAGAAAGACACTGGAGATGGGGTGAGAGAGTGGAGGTGCTGATCAATTTAAAAAGAAAAAAGTTTTATATTCACATCATAATGATATGACGTGTGAATTATAATTTGGATGGAAAACTTTTAGATGGTGATTCAAACGTCAGTGACAAGATAAAGTAAGTTTAGACATTCTCTCAGATGAGAATCGTTGCTTCTTAAATCCTCGGTCTGAAGATGATTTGTCACTAGATGGGTTCTTGCACAGACTCAGGGTATTTGGAAGTGGACAGGTAATGATGTTATTTTATCATGCTGTGCTAGAGAGTTTGTTACATTATGGAATTTCAGCTTGGTTTGGCCAAATATCAGATCAAGTGAAAAATCAACGGACTGGTCCTAGGCTATGAAAATTATCGCTGACCCTGCCCATCATCTGCATTCAGAACATGCACTGGTCCCATCAGGTGGATGAGACAGAGACCCAATTAAATGCAGGAAAAGATACCTGAATGGGTATAAAAAGGCTTTCATCCCTCCATCAGTGAATCAGCTAAACTCAGGACATAAAGAGGTTGTGAAACGAGGGCCTTTGTGCATGTATTGCACTTACATCTGCACTTGTCTGTTACGCATTATAGTGTATGTATGTATGTATTAGCAGGCAGAGTTTTATGTACTTGAATATGGCATACTCATGTCTGCACTTCTCTCTGATATGGGTTTTTATTATCATGTCCCTGACAAACTTCCTTCGGGACAAATAAGGTTATGTTGAACCTTGAATCTTAAAGATAAACCATTAAAGTAATTTGAAAGTGCTACAGGTCTTAGTACAAAACAGACATCAAAGATCGACTGAAGTTGAGTGAGGTGCCTCAAGTGCACACTTCTGTTTCTGGAGTGTTCTAATTGTCTTGGATGGTAGAACAAGCTCTGGGAGTTGGGGAAGTAAACTAGACCTACATTTGCAAAACCACGTAGCTAGCCTTCATCTTGAAGCCTTCATCAAGAATGAATAATGGGATCATCGGTGCCCCTTGTGGCTGTTGGGGGGAAAAAAAGAAAACCCTATAACCACTTTTCTCACCGGCCATCAAGTACCAGCTGGTGTTTTCCTGCTTCCAGCCTCAGGAGACAGCCCATACAGCTTGGTGGACCAGAATGAGAAAAGAAGACGCTGCACCAGAAAACTTACTCTAAGTCATGTCTCCTTTTAACAATGACAATAATCATTCCCTCACTAAACCACATAGTTTAAATGGCGTATCAGAAACATTGATATGAATCTTTTTTAGAATATTTGCTTTGAAAGGTGATGACAAACAATGTGACGCTGTCACCACACGGTGACCAGATTGGAAGAGTTGTGGGGCACCGGCCTATTGACCCCATTCACATGGCGGCCATTTTCCTCTGATGTCGTGCTCGGGATGGGAAGATTGAATGCTGGAATAATGTCATGCTGCTGTGATGCAGGTCGAATGAACATAGGTAATCTGACAAATTGTTATCATTTCATCGCTCTCTGGTTGAGTAGAAACTGAAAAGTCATCGGACGATGAATATCTGGAGGGACATATACGAGCGGCATATGTGTGTGTATGTGTGCGTGTGTGTGTCTTACCATGTAGCTGACCCTAAGCAGGCAGGCAGTACCAGCCACCAGTACCACTCTCCAGCCGAGCTGAACACTCCCACCAGCAGAGACACCAACATGCCGTTGAAACCATGCAGACCTTGTGACACCTCAGCACTACACACACACAGGACAGGAAGATATACATATCAATTATTTTCCATGATGAAAACAAAAGAGGACAACATTTCTGTAATGAAGTGATGTACGGTAAGACCATCAGAAGGATCAAAACACACATTAGTGTAGCTTTTTAGGGCTCCACATTAAACAAACTCTTCTAGTGTTTTAATGAGCAGAGGCTCCCAGTCGACACTAAATGTATTCAACATGTCAGAGTTAAAAACATTAGGGCCCCCAGTTCGGCAGGATCTATTTTAAAACCTTTAAACAAGGTTGTATATTAGCATATTATACTGCGCGAGGCATAAATATTGGGACATTAACTAAAAGTGGGACCTACTAGGCAGTGGGTGTGGGTGAGCGCAGGGCTATCAGTCATGGAGCTGTTATTCTCATGAATTTTAAGTAGAGCCCTCCATCAACTTTAGTCATAAGGTCGAGCAAATCATAGGCCTGTGTTACAGGGTTGGCGCCCAAGCGCCAGAAATCTTTACCAGGACATTTTTCTGCTGTGTAGACACCCAGATCGTTATAAATGTCGTTATAAATGTCGTTATAAATGTGCACTTTTTTTTGAGCTGATTCGTGTCTATGTTCCACCTGTCCTGCCCTATGATTACAGCTGTAAGCATAGAGGCCAGTACACCCAGAGTTCCCAGCAGGCCCTGCCAGGGGGAAGCCCAGTACAGCGCAGCCAAGATGAGAGCGCCACTCAGCGGGTTGTTGGCTAGTATCACCCTGGACACCCCTCTCAGTCCCGACACCACCAGCTGCAGCACAAACAACTTGTCTGAGGACACACAAAGTAAACATTTCACACATTTTCCTTGGCAGCATTCCCCCCCAGAACCCTTTGGGGATAGAAATATTTCCATCTCACTTCTCTCAAACGTAGTAAACAAGGACCTAAAGAGACAAAAGCGCAGAAGAAAACTTGTACCTCTGTTGAATTTCTTAATGGAAATACAGGCTTTTATAAAAGAAGATGGGAGTTTAATGATGTCAGAGGAAGAGTGCAACTGTGGGAGTAGTGTGATGATGTGATGATTACATCTGCATATTTTAACGGCACTGTAAACATTTCAGACTCATTTATTTATGATTATGGCAGTTTAACACATTTCAAGTGTTGGAGAACTTCCCCTTTTTGCAAAGTTTTGCAATTAATCGCAGAATGAGCGGTATCAGACTTGATGAATTATGCATCACCCAAGCACATTCGATAAAGGTCAGACAATATATCACATTTTTTACTTCTAAGATTAGAAGTAAGAACACGTTTTGAGAGATAACAGTGCATTGTGAGAGATTTCCTAC
This sequence comes from Pagrus pagrus, assembly GCF_965226575.1. Classification (NCBI taxonomy): domain Eukaryota; kingdom Metazoa; phylum Chordata; class Actinopteri; order Spariformes; family Sparidae; genus Pagrus; species Pagrus pagrus. The sequence goes on along the minus strand of NC_140204.1, from coordinate 17,179,966 downwards.
CCTGCATGTACTTATCCAAGTACCCCATGTCCCCAGTACACAGTAGCAGTCTGTTCAACACACGCCGACGGATGCTGGCACGACTCCCGCTGGCCTCCTCCACCTCTGCTTTGGCATCCATCCACATCCCTGCAGCTGCTCGACCACCCCACTTCAAAATCGATGAATATGTGGAGCGATGTTGGAAAACCCCAGAGATCCTCTGTACTTTGTTGCGTCTTCTTGTTTTTCAGGCTCCCTTGCTCCTTCCTCCCCTTCTCCTCCTCCCCTTCACTTTCCCCTCTGGTGAGGTTTAAGGGGTTGACTTATAAACTAGGGGACCGGTCAACATCTCCCGGTGGCAGAAGAGAACAAAGTCCAGCACCATCAGGATTGGTCAAGGAGAAGCAGAGCACCTCACCATCGCCTGCTCCTGCTCCGTTTTCACATTTCACATTTCACAATCACCTTGCTCCTCTGTCCCTGCTCTCTTCCGCCCCACGGTGACATCTCTTCACCTATTGTTTGTCCTTGTAAGCTACTCATCCTCTTTTTATTGCAGCTTGTGCATGTTTGTCTTTCCTGCAATGGGCTTTGTGTTATCTCAAGATTTTTCCAAAAGGTGTAATATATAACCTCCCTATCTCCGCTGCTTTGTGTCCTTGGAGAAAACCTTTGCAGAAGAGTAAAATATTGTTGACACCAGATTCCTTAATAGCTATAGATAGATATTTTACTTTTTACTCTCAGTTGACGGTTTTAACAAGCTCCTCACACCTCTTCCTTCTGTTTTGTTCCCGCTTTAAAAACAAGTGAGAGCACCTTGAGTTCAGAAACAGTTTTTGTAGGCGTTTGCGTGCACGCAAACCTGCACCTCTAGCTCTTGTTGTCAACTTTCACCAGTTTTAGAGTGACACCTAACTCACTGAATGACCCGAATAACAGAAAGATGCTCTGATTTCGCTTCCACTCGAGAAAACCCAAAAATGTGACTCCCCGAGAAGTGTGTGCTTGTGTGAGTACACGCATGGCGGTTGGTGCACATCCATTAGTGCGCTCGAAGTGCAGCGAGTGAACGCCAATAACAGCATGTCAGATAGCATCGAAGAGAGAGTCTTTTCACCGTCTGAGCCACTGCAGCGGGGATTCAAAGGCCTTGTTTTTGCAGGTGGAAATTGCTGCGCCATACACGAACCCCTGACAGCTCAACCCTCGCTCTCTCTCCAGCTTCCTCTCTGTCCCTCGCTCTATCCATTCTTTATTTGCTTCAATAAATACATCCGTCTCCCCCCGTCTGTCTCTGCTCCTTGGCTCATTCCATCAACCACAGGCTGTGAAGCTGTGGAAGAGAGCTACAGATGGACACACACGCCAGAGTGGGCTGTAGTAAGAGGAGGAGATGCAGGTAAGCGTCGGAAGATTACACTATGACCTGCGAATGTGTCGGTTTTGGTAAGGCAAAACGCACGGACGCACTCAGCTGCACGTACACATCACATTAAGGCAACCCACATTACTGTAGTCATATGGAGGGCTTTAGTATTCATGCTGCAGACAGGTTAAAGGTCACTGACTGCACACTACATCACTGTGGTTTTATCTGTCACCAGTGTGTTGCATAGTAACTTAACTTTGATCACAGTGATATGATGACTTGACATGAAGATTAGTACACACGGTAAGCTCTTGTGTTTGTTTGAATTACAAAATGCAAACTTAGAAGACAGCGCTTAATTCAAACGGAGCATGCATGCTGTACATAATTCAGAAATTCCCCTGCCTCCTCCAGTCCACCACTGGAATGTTGTTTTCAATGCCAATGAGAGTAAAAGACAGACTAGACTATTGTCTTTCTCGTGGACAACACATATGTCCTCACTCGTCATGCCTATGAAGCAACTTGTGACTGCAAAACAAAATCAAACGTAAAGATGAAAACGCAAAAGCTCAACAGAGAACAAACCAGGAAAAACACAAGGAATACAAACCAGGAACAAAGCATGGGAGAAAGGACATGAAGACATGGGAACAGGCTTTACTGTTTTGATCTCACTAACACCACTTCCTCTCCTACAGACCAAACCATCGAGTTAACTCCTTGCACATGAAATATCATTGTCACTTTCATTGTCCACATTCATTGTTCACAAGTCTGGAGATGCTGGGGATTGAACCAAATATTGAACCCACAGCTAAATTCACATTATATGAGCCGAATTAATGCATTTTCTACACTCTAATGTCTCTTCAGCGCAGTGATACACCGGATGACTGCGAAGCATGTCACCTTGTTCAAGTGTACTCTAGCAGTCTATCAAAAAGCATAAGTGTCACGCCAAAATCCACGAGAACAGAACAGCATGCAACAACCAGCCACTGTTCAGAGCTTCAGAGGGTCACGATGTTATTCACAAGTATTATTTTATTAACCTCAGGCTAATTTTAAATAAGAAAACAAGATAGCAATCCATAAACCAATGTGAGCATTTGGATTAGTTGAGAGAAACTCCCCAAAGCCACTGAAATATCTAATTACTGAACTGGCTGAAAGAATCCAATCTCCAAAAGCAAATGAAGCATGAGGCCCTGATAACATCACAAATGAGGTGCTGGAATTACAGCCCATCTGGACTTCAAGATGCGATTTTCACACTGTTCATCATGGTACTTAGTGGCAGAGTTTTCCCAGAAGTCAACACAAAACGGCTTTGCATCTCAAAACACTTCCTCGCTGTCTAAACATTGACTTACTTAAACTCCTCGGAAGACCGCTGGGGTGCGAGAGTTGAGCACACATGAAGCGACTGATAACACACTGATGACATACGGATACTGCGTTATCCAGAGGAGTGATAGGGGAAAGGAGGAAGAGAAAAATGAGTCATCCTTTCCATTTCATTCCATGTTGATGAACATTTTTTCACATTGTTCTTTTCTCTCTCATTCTCTCGCCCTTCCTGTTGTTAAAATGTATGCTGGAAGCACACACACACACACACACACACACACACACACACACACTTATACTGACACACACAGACTTTATTTCATTTAGCCACTGCAGGTTAAGATGATACTAGATAATTGAATCAGACCATCACGCAGCACTGCAGAGTCAAGGTGAGCTGCTGAACAACATCCTGCCTTGACTGCAAAACACTGATATATCACAGTTGAAACACCCATTAGAGCTATCAGAGACTTATGTCTGGATCTACAGATACTTCTTGTCTGGTGTATCACTGGGAGTCTGCAGGTGCTGAATACAAATTTGAGTTTGGACGAAAATGAAACTAACTTTTACCCTCACATATTAACCAGGAACAGCTCAAGAAAAACATACCTCCACTCAATAATGTGCTTTGCTTAGTGTCACTGGCCTTTGACATGTAGAAGGATGTTTGTGCAAAGTTTGAAACAAGAGGAATGTTATCACATTTGTTTGCTAAAGGGGTGAAGGTTTCTCTGCGCTCACCTTCAGAATCAGAATCAGAATCAGAAATACTCCATTGATCTCCTAAGGGAAATTGCTTGCGTTACAGCTGCTCACATTCAAAAATCTTAGAAAGCGAGGAGTTGAAGAGTTTGATGGCCGCAGGCAGGAATGATTTCCTGTGGCACCCTGTGGTGCATCTTGGTGGGATCAGTCTGGTACTGAATGTACTCCTGTGGCTGACCACCACATCATGGAGTGGATGGGAGCCATTGTCCAAGATGACATGCAACTTGGACAGCATCCTCCTCTCTGACACCACCATCAGAGTCCAGCTCCATCCCCACAACGCCACTGGCCTTGCGGATCAGTCTGTTCAGCCCCCACACAACAGCATAAAGGATGGCACTGGCCACCACAGACTCGTAAAACATCCTCGAATATTAACTAAGATGTGTTGGTATGAGCATGACTTTGTGACATAACAACTAGTTTGGGGCGACTTGTGGTCCAAAGTACAATCATTGGATTTGATGTAACGCTAGGTGAAAGTGTAGACTTTCAGCTGTGAGGTTCACACCAGTAATAAGTCAGTGGCGGCCATTTTCCTTTGACATTGTGCTCAGGGTGGGGAGCTTGAATGCTGGGATAATGTTATGCTGCTGGATAAATGTAGGGAACTTGTTATCATTTCATCACTTACCTGTTGAGTAACAAGTTATTGGACAATGAAAATCAAAACTACATATTTGATAATCCATTAGCTAACATTAGCATTCAACCACTTCCTGGCTAACATTACCGTTTGATTACATCCAGTGTGTTTCACTTCTAGGCCTACAGAAATGTGTCTAAGATATGTGTTGACATTTAAGAACTAATCCATGCCTTCACCATCGTAACACTATCAAACGGTAATTTTGGTTAGGAAGTGGTTGAATGCTAACGTTAGCTGTTGCCTAAGTTAATCTAATGTGGCAGTAGGCCGAAATGTTGTTAAATTAAAGCACATAGTCAACCTCACTTTTACTTTAGCTGCATTGTTGGCTTTGCTGGTACAGAGCCAGCAAAACGACAAATGGTTCACAGTTGCCTTCTACCACCTTTACAATTAAACTTCTTGTCAGAAATGCTGACTCAGCGCTATGCAAATATATGCGCATAAAACTAGAGTCGAGCTGATCAGTGGAGCTGGAGTCTTGCTCTGGGTTTTTATTTGATTTCCTTGTCTTGGCCTGCTGGGATCAGACCATGACCTGCTCCATTTTCAAGAAGATTAATTTGATTTTATTTTGTTTGTCCTCACCACAAAGACATCTATTTTTTTTTTCAAAGCTTTACTTTCCTCCGACATGAAACTTGACCTTACAGTTATTGATCTTAAATCTAAAAATGTTGCATCGTAAGAGGTGAGAGAGTACGGACATCCTTCCTTCTATTGTTTCGTCATTTATCAGCCTGTCCAGTCATTATATCTGTGAAGGCATTTTATCCTGCTAACATTCACTGTGCACTCACACAGACACCAATTAACACTGTCTTCTCAAGCACAAGAGTCATTGCAATGGGCTCTCCTTCTTCACAGTCTATTAGTGAAAGCATCGGAGAGTAAAAAAAGACAGAGGAGGGGGGTAGGAGGAGGTGAAGGAGTGATGGAGGGATCATTCATGCTGCTCCAGTGGAGAGCCCTCTGGTTGATGAGTGGAGCTCCTTTCTCCTTCATGGCCTTCTCCCCATTCCAGCAAAACAATCTCTCGGCTCTTGCTCTTGTTGCCACCTGTTACATTTATCTTCTCACATATCTCCTCTTTCTCTCTGTATAAAGCAGGTTTCCCTCAATATATACATAGGTAGTGTTCTGATAAGTCTTTTCACATGTGTTTTTTCAGTAACGCGTTTTCCAAATCCTGAGATGAGTCATTGTTACTGCCTCACCTCGTCACTAGATCTGGGTGATAGCTGCACACTAGAGAGAGACAGAGAGCAAAACCTGCAATACAGCCATGATAGCATAACAGCTCGGAAATCAGGATTAGAGGCCTAATGGAAAATAAGTACCACAGCTTTTTAGTTTAGATTGACACAATCTGTTACAATTCCACTGCTGCGCTTATCTTTGTCATATCTACATGTTTGGACCATAAATGTGCGAGTTATAGCCGTGCCAAACAATAATCTGGCACTACATCAAACTGTAAATACATGTAGGCAGCTGACTGAAAGTGAATCAGCCAATAAAACTGTTGTTCCTCAAGAGAAGCACTTCTTCTTAGGGGTCAAGCTTCTGATTATATTATGGAAACTTTATGCCAAGATGAAAATACTGTAAAGGAAGACAATTCTGAGTCACTACCCCAATATTATTTATGCTACCCTTTCTATAATTTTGACCTTGTATCACATCATTTTATAACATTTTTATACATTTTTTATATACAGTACATTTTTAAAATAAAAAAAATAATACTTAGCAAGCATTTTGGGTAAGAATTTTAAGTCAGGATCTATTTATTTTGATCTACTATCTCATAATTTAAGTTGCCTATACTTTATAATCCTGGCTTACTATCTCATAATTCTATTATGGGATAAAAATAAGTTCATTTGTAAGTCATCACTTCGACGTATGCCATAGTTTAAAGGGACATTTCCACTTTACATTTTTTTCCCCTATGTCCCTTCTGGGGCTCCGATCTATTAATGTTAGTGTTATCTCATGATGTGACTTAGGTGTTCCTTAGTTCACTATGCATTACATCCAAACTTCTTAAAAATCTTTTTATAGGGGGCCTTCATATGGCAGAACTTCTGGTCAAGCAATGAACATAGATACTCTAATATTTTGAACATTACTTCAGGCTGAATCTGACAGCGTGTTGTTAGACCGCTGCATCACTCACCATGTCTGTGAACTCAGTGTCGTGTTTACGCAAACTGTAAACTCCTCTGAACTAAAGTTCACTCCTCTGGAAAAACAAATGATTACCCAGTAGACACGATGACTCAGGGATTATGATCATCAAATATTCATATTTACATCAAACCTCGCAACTAACAGCTATTAGGAAGTGTGTAGCTACTGACAAACACACAAAGCATATCAATTTCATTTTTAAGATGGATTGTTTTACACTGAAGTTTTAGAGTCAGTGAGTGTGTCTGAACGCATGTATGCGTGTCAATGTATAATCTGCCATAGTCAGTGTGTAGATGCTGCAGTAGGAGCCTGTATACTCAGTGCTGGTGGATGGTGACTGAGCCACAGTAAATATAGTCTGGTTTGGACAGATATGAGGAGCGTTTTAAATATAGCCCAGTCTTACTCTGTATTTCTCCTTCCATGTATGCTTCCATGTTTGGCTGTGCAGAAATGACGACTACCAAACTCAACCCAATCGAATTAAAATACGGCATGAGAGGAAACAGACAACATGGGGGCGGTGAGTTGCTGCTGTGTTTGTGACTCACCACCTGAGACCACTGAGCTCCTCATCAGGCTGTGGTACACGAGCTGTGCTGTGCATACGACTGCATGGGGATTTTACATTGGAATGAACCTGTTTAACCACAGTGACATCAGGGCTGAACAAGAGAGTGTCGAACCACGAGAGTGTCCTTTGGTCAAAAATGAAATCGATATAACAAGGAAAAGCTCTTCAGGGCTTCTCAGTGGTCTGCCATGTCATTTGAATGGTTCATAATGTTATAATACGTTTTTTCATTCAAAATAGTCATTTGAATTAGTTTAATTTAAAAATCAGCACACCCTACATTTTTGTGTGTACATTTTACTAAAAACAAAAATTCCGGTATTTCATAAAAATCTTTTTAAAATCAAAATGTTTAATTGCTGAGGAGGCCCGCTGCCTTAAAAATCAAGTGGGTCCACTACCAAAAGATTATTAATGATATCACATTTACATTACATTTAACGTTGTCAACCTGACTTCCATGTTGGGAGGCAGAGGAGATGGTGGTGGAGCTACAGGCGACATGGCTGACAAGCCAGTAAATGCGTTGACTGTGTTTCAAGATTTGTCAGCATGATTTAACCTCGGGAGGAGACCTTAGGGACAACTTCCAGCAGATATTTTTAAGGAGAAGTTAAGAAGCTGGGCTCCAGTAGCTCAGTTGCCAGAGCACGTGTCCCATGCACAGAGGCTTCGACCTTGCTGCAGCATTCAGAGTTCAAGTCTGACCTGTGGCCCTTTGGTGCCTGTCATGCCCCCTCTCTCTCATCCCCAGTTCCTGTCATTGCTCTAAGCTGTCCTGTCAATAAAGCCATGAAAAGGCCAAAAAATACAGTTAAAAAAGAAATCTCCAGCTGCAGCAGCGGGGACAAAGCCAGTTTTTTCTTTAAGCCAAAACGTGTTAGCAGTAAACATTTCTGCAAACCACTGATACCATACATACAGTACAGTACGTGTCATAGAATACATACCAATACATACCATACCAATACATACCATAGTACAGTTAATTCAAAATGCGGCTGCACGCGTTCTCACTGGAACAAAAAAGTTCGAACACATTACACCTGTTCTTAGATCTCTACATTGGCTCCCCGTCAAAACTAGAATTGATTTTAAGATTCTGCTACTTGTATATAAAGCTCTAAATGGCCTCGCACCTCAGTATATAAAAGACATGCTCATCAGATATGAACCAGCAAGAACTCTCAGGTCCACCGGCAGCGGTCTTTTAACCATCCCTCGTACTAACTCTAGAGCAGGGGAGGCTGCCTTCTGTATCTATGCCCCAAGTAAATGGAACACCCTGCCTGAGGACCTGAGAGACGCTTCTACACTGAGCATTTTTTAAAGCAGGTTAAAAACCTTCCTTTTTTCTAAAGTTTATGACTAAGTTTCTGTGTGTGTGTGTGTGTGTGTGTGTGTGTGTGTGTGTGTGTGTGTGTATGTGTATGTGTATGTGTGTGTCTGTGCGTGCGCATGCATGTGTCTGTTCTGTATATTGTAAGATTTGTAAAAGCTGCATGCGCTGGTTCTTTGTATAATTGCACAGACTTTCTGCACTTGTCTTGTATTCATGTTGTCGCTATGTATAAAGCACATTGTGTTACATTGATTTGTATGAAATGTGCTATAGAAATAAAGTTTGATTGATTGATTGATTGATAGTGAAATTTGTACAAAACGTGTCATCGCGTTCACATTACATGTTTGACACCTGACTTAATGCTGGAGGGCTGGTGGTGGAGTAAAAGGTGACTGGTGACTGTAGTTTGATTCTATGTTTCAGCATTTGTGTCTGTTACCACAAAATCTAGTATTTTGAACCAAAACTTTTTCTAACCCTGGCCTTAAAGGTTGGAAAAGGAAACGATCAGGAACATGCCCATACAGAAAAACAAAGCTAATTCAAGAGAAGTAATCAGCTACTCTGTTTGACTTTATCTAGGGCTGAAATTGAGTTTGTGCAGCAAAGTAAATATCAACTGAAGGCTCCAGTTCACCTCTCGAGATTAAAAATCACAGCAGCTATTGAACCAGACTCTTTCAGACAGTTTCTACTCAAGTGCCCTTGAGCTATCACCTAAATCCAACCGTTTGTGGTGTCAATGCCAAAGCAGCGTTAAAACATAAACAAAAATGTAAATGAAAGTGATGTGAATGCAAACTGAATTGCTCTGATCCAGTTCAGAGGATATATCTGCTTTGACGTTTAAAGGTATCAAGTATCCCGATGATTCCCGCTTCATTCCTTCACTTGGGAATCCCAGAGTGGATTCAGTTTCCATCTCTTTGAACATGTCCTTGAACATGACACCAATCAGAGGTACTCTGACCGACCCTGTGAAACCCATAAATGTTTGATGCCCTGTAGAAGTGACCACATAGTTCAATTTGTTGGTGCAGCACTCTGCCGCTCACCACAGAGACATCAAAGGTCCAAACCACTGCTGCAGTTTACGACTTTACTTCACGAGTTTCCCCGTAGTTTGATTCACCTCAGCTTTGATGTTAGCCAGCATGCACAATGTTGTGATTTTCATCCTTATACTGCAGGTATAATAGGTACTCAACACCATTTCTCTCTCTATTAAAACAAAATATAAACAGACTGGACAATCTGGTACTTTGATTCAAGTGTTTATCCGTCCAATGAATCTGTATGTGTGCTGTTAGCAATTAGACTTTCCTCAAACTAAACTGCTTTATAAAAAATATATCAAGATGTTGTCTGTGCCTTTCGAGGCTTGAAGCCTCGATATGAAGTCCTTGATCTTAAAAAAGTTCTCCGCTGAGTTTATGTCAGCTGTTTGATCTCTGCCTGTAAAAGCAGCAGTTTTCGGTGAAAGCTTGACAGGGAGTTTGGGATGCTTTCCCCCAAAAGGCTGCGTGTTAAATCAGCATTTTATCTTCCTTCCTCTGAGCTGCTGCTGATAAATACAAGTTGAATGGAAATAAATAAATATTCTGAAGGCTGGTTAGGAGAAAACTCACATCTTTAGTTTTGGCTTTTAATCTATTTTCCATGTGTTTTCCGCTTGTTTATTTATTTCACAACCAATTTGAATGCTAGGAGCCGAAATGAGTACAAAGTTCTTGCCTCAAAAAACAAATTCTGCCTTTTAAAAAACCCATCTGGGAAGTAAAAAAGAGAAGGTTACTGGAGGAATTTCAAGACAGTTTTATTGCTAATGTTTATTGCCCCGGGATGATGGGACGACCAACACCTGCTACACTCAAGATTTACACAAAGTAGAAATACAGGTGATGCTGTCATACAAGATATATAATCAAACTGATAAACTGCCGACACAGCCGAGCTCAATTCACCGCTCCAAGACCGTAAACGCAATTACTCCTGTAGCCTTAAGTCAAGTTAAACTTGGCCTTAGTTTGGACCGTTTCATCCACCGTGTCCATAGATGATTCCATATGATGTTCAGATAAGTGGCTGCTCTGGTGGGCAAGATAAGAGCAAAACAAAACAACCAACGTAGTCTTAATCCTTGAAGTCTTTTCTCTTGAAAAACTGAGAGCTAAAGCGTAATCTCACCCTTGTGTCACTTGTCCCGGCACCTTTTCTAGTGCAGCATCTTATTACTGTCATTGTGGATTGCTAAACTGCAGAGGGCTCAACAAAGCTCCCTTAAGCCCCGGGGCCAGAAACAGCTTCTCAGACTTGATAGTTGGTTTATCTAAAATCACTATGTTGGGGTTGTTTAACTATTTTTTACTATTCACTATTATTTTTACACTAAGTCCACTTATTATTTTCCTTTTCTTGTCAGTTTTCTGTCACTGTTTAGTTAGCTTCAGGCAACAAAAGCCCTTGGTTAGGATTTCGGCATCAATAACACTCGGTCAGGTTTAGGAAAACATGTTTTGGGTTAAAATAGACCCGTTTACAATGTTAAACGTGTTTGTACAAGAATAACTTCTCCCGTGAGTTTATTGCTGGAATACCTCCAATAAGGTGTATATTCTGCAGAGCACATATACAGTATGCATGTCACAACAATAGAAACATGTCCTTGCCCTCCCCCTTGTTTAGTTGGTACTTCATATGGCAAATCGCAATACTCTGCCACTCCCTGGGAAATAAATAGTCTCTTTCTCTCTAACTGAACTCGGATTACATGTTTGATTAACCCAAGCTTGTTTTACAGTATCCACCCACAGCATCTTCATTGAGCTGCAAATATCTCAAAGAAGCAGAAGCAACAGGCGCTCAACATTGATTTGATTCTCTTCTGACCTGGTTTCATAGCCGATGCTGTTCGTGCTGATCTAAAAATAAGATTTTCTCTCTCTCTCTCTCTCGCCCTCTCTCGAAGACAGTCAACTCCACGTTAACATACTGTAGCTTTACTGCAGATATCCGCGACAGTTTGTGAAGAAATGAAGTTTATAACTTGCAGTGGCCCGACCTTTTGCTTCCTCGAGTGATTGAGATGAGTGACACGTCAAGCTGGTCGATAACCTTCCTCTTTCCCTCCAGCGGCTGAGCAATTAACCAGCAACGGCAGATGAAGACAAGAGATCATTAGGGAGGCTAAGCCCTAACGATCAGCTCGGCATGTGTATGTGTGTGTGCTTGTTTGCTCGCTGTCTGTGTTTGTGTATCTGCTCTGATGTCAGTAAATGTGTAGGTTGAGCTGCAATCAACAAGGGAAATCATTAGACCCAGCTCTGCTCCTCTAACTCCAGATACTCTCCATTGCTACACTCCCTCTTGATGCAATGCTGGATCTGATGCAAAGTCTACTCTGAAATTCATTTCAACTTCAGCATTTAAAGTAGCAGATGAAATGCATAAAACTGCATCAGGAAAGCGAGGATGAAAAATCTGCCTGGTATCCCGCAGGCCCATTCAGTTGCATTTTAATATCGGAGGAAAATTCTAGTTGCTCTCTTTTCAACACCTCTGGGATGCAGCTTCAGCACATTCACAGTCTGTCTGTCTGTCTGTCTGTCTGTCTCTGATCATGTCGGTACTGTCAATGTAATTTGTGCTCCAGACAAACCAGCTCTGGCCCTCCACTAAGCCCACAACAGCTGCCAGTCTTTGGGGTTCCAGGCCCTGACTTACCCCCTCAAATCCAGGTTGCCTCCAGTGAATCTTGAGAACAAGAACCGGAGGAGGGTGGATTAGTGGTGTCAGAGTGAGAGTTACAGACACCTCAAAAAGAACTATCCATTTGTAGCCTCAATTTACATCCATGCAATTGAAGATTTGTTTATTTGGGGGTAAATTTGAAAGTGAAATCTAAATTAGCTGAGCTATTTAATCTCTTTTCGTGCCTCAGCTGCTTGTGCTCGAGTTTAAAGGGCACGATCTTCTTCACTTTGAATTCTATGCAAATCAAGTTGTGTCACAAGCAGCCTCTTCAACACCAATTGCGGCGCTTTAGATGCTAATCCACCGAGCCCAGCACCATTAACTCAAGCAGGGCTTTTATAACGGAAGTGTTGCCTGATATGATCTGACCTCAGCATTGCTCAACCTCCCCGTAATCAATTAGATGGTTGTGATTGTGCATTGTACTACACGTGTAACACAGGAAGTGAAGTCTTTTAAGGATTACGGTAAAGCAACAGTGAATGGCCATAAAGATTGCTTGAATTTAAATGTACCAGAATAATTTAGGAAAGTTTGTTTTTGACGGTAATATTGACACAGAAATGACATGAACCTTGACTCAAGTGTTTACAATGCAAGTAATGATCGGCTTTAATATTCTAAGTTAATATAATTTGATTCAAAAGGCATTTTTAGGTCGAGATTAAGCATTTTAGCAGAGTAAAATACCACAACGTATTGATTAAATAACTTATCCAATTTCATTTCATTCAAATTGCTGATTGAATACATGAATACATATAATATTTTTTGTGACCAAAATAAAGCTTGCTAATAACAGACAAAGCATTAATTGGCCTATTTTCAGTGGAGGCAACCATCACTGAAACAGCCACTCCAAGCATTTATACTGCGCTCACATCACATTGTCAATCTGCAGTGACTGGTATAACAAGTTATATGAGAACAATGGAAGTGTTGAAAGAAGGGGAAATATTGAGAGTAAAACAAAAGAACACCAGTAAATTAATAAAAAGAGACTTGTGTCCTTGAGTGTGTTGCCTAGTGCATGTTGGGAGGCTTCCCTGGGATGATACACTGCAAAAACTAAACATCTAAACAAGTGTAATTATTGTATATTTAGATTAAAAGTCTAGTTGCTCTTGTTTTAAGTAAATGGACAGATAATTTGACTGGTTCAGTCATTTCATTTATCAAAAAAAGACTATATGTGACACCTGCACATCTAAAGCTGCTGTACGCATTCCTGTACATTGCGTCAGTAATGTACTCCAAGTATAACAATACTAAAGTAATGTAACTTGATTGTTTTCCGTTACTTTTGGATTGCCTCAATACCAAACATGTACAAATAAAGACGAGAGAAAAGAAATATATCAATTAGATGACTTGTACTTCATCTTAATAACAAGTGTGTCCGCTGCATGAATACACACTTGTGTAGTCAGTTTCACTCGAGACCAGAATGATGTTGTGTGAGACTTGTTCAGTGTTGTCATGTGTGCTCATGTGTATGGTTACAGAGAGCAGTCTTTAATTTTGAAATTGTAATCCTGTTGGTAATCCCCTTTTTCTACTGACTGTATCTGTAATCTAATTACATCTTTTTTCCTGTAACATAACCGGAATACACTTACTTTTTTTTGTATCCTGAATCCTGTTGCATGTATCTAGTCACTCCCCAACCCTTTCATTTAAATCAGGCGTGATGGGGCATGTACTGTAGGCATTTTAATACTTTTCTCAGAGAAAGTAAAGTTCTATATCTTTTTTAAAACATGAAATACCAAGATAGAAACATATTCAAATGGGTGTCACTGCTTTAATCAACATAATCACAGTCAATGAAAACATCATCATATTCTCTGTAATGAAAATAAAAGTGACCATTAAGATCTTCACGCATCAAAATCAATGAAGCTTTTCCTGTGACGGGATATCACAGACGCTAATGGGAGACATGGGGTGATTAACTTCTTAATATCGTAAATTAACTTTAATGACCGTCTGATCTGTATCACAGTCGTTGGGGAAATTATTACTGCCTAATGTTACTCTGGTATACTGTGTTATACCAAACAGACTCACTGCAGGGTCTTTTTTACATGGGCAATAAATGAAAATACATCATTATGGACAGCTGAAGACACACACACACACACACACACACACACACACAGAAAGAATGATAGGGACTCAGCGAAAGGTTAAGCTGGTGATTACACTGAGCTTAGCCTTAAACATGGACAGAATGTAATATGAACGGAGTAGTGTGTGTGTGTGTGTGTGTGTGTGTGAGAGAGAGAGACTGCATAATTGCCTGAGTGGTTACGTACTCCCTATCCTTCTTAAGGTCATTTTTTTGATGACAAAGATTGTGTGTCTGTGTCTCTCTCTCTCTCTCTCTCTCTGTGTGTGTGTGTGTGTATGTGTGTGTCGATTTTGTCCCTAATCATGCAATGCAGCTTCTTGGTAAGTGAGTCATGTCGACAATACACCCCTCAACTGTTGATTCGTTTATTTATAGTCATTTGGTGAAAATATAGGAATACCATACTTTATTGTTTTGCGTTACAGCTTGTGTGTGTGTGTGTGTGTGTGTGTGTGTGTGTGTGTGTGTGTGTGTGTGTGTGTGTGTGTGGAGTGGAGAGTCCGATGGAAAGACGTGATGAAAAGACTGACAAGAGAGAGAAGGATGAGACTTGAGTAGCAATCGATTGAGGATATACGAACTCTGTGGTTTTACAACATGGCAGGAGTTGCTGAGGTCAGAGATCATGGCTGTGTGTGTGTGTGTGTGTGTGTGTGTGTGTGTGTGTGTGTGTGTGTGTGTGTGTGTGTGTGTGTGTGTGTGTGTGTGTGTGCGTGTGTGCGTGTGTGACTGATGGCTCTCCATGGCAGGCCCCCACTGACCACGGGGGGGGGATGTGGTGAGAGGGGCAGAGAGTGCAGGGTGGCTGGTAACAAGAGCTGCATCTGAAAGATGATGTGGCGAGCGAGAGGAGAGGATGTTCTGGGAATTGCACAGGGAGAGAGAGAGAGAGAGAGAGAGAGAGCGAGAGAGAGAGTGGTCAAATGAGAGACATAAATAAAAGTGGAGGAACACGTAGAGGGAGATGCTGAGAGAGATGGTGATGGAGGGAGAACTGGGGAGAGAGAGAGGGACAGAGGGGGTGGCGTGGGGGAGATCAAAAGGAAGTTTTTCACTCGCTTCGTCTGTCGCCTCGGGCTGTAACACGTCTGTTAACAACACACGAAACTCGCGGCAATCTCACACGCTCACGCAATCCTCTGTGTTCACATTTGGTCGCTCCCTTGATCTTCCTCTGCCTTCCTCTCGGCAGAACATCAGCCACACCTTCCCTCTGTCTCTGCAAGCAGCAGGGGAAATACAGGCCGATAGAGATGATGAGGGCCAGACTGGACCTTCAGTGTGAGAAACAGATCATTTTGCTTCGAGATAAACCTCAACAGCAACTGATTCCGAAGAATTCAACTGCTCACTCACACATTTCTCCAAACATGTTAAATAATACATTTAGATACACAGTCATGGTCATGGTATGGGTTCTCCACCGTGTCTCAGCTTTATTCTGACCAAGGAAGCACCAACCAGAACCATGGGCTGGATGTAGTGCTGTTTTAAACTAATATTATTACATATTGCACCTTTAAGTAAAAAAAAAAAAAAATCTGATTATACAATGCAAAGTAATACATGTGATTTATTTGATAAAATATCACAAGCCTATTTATTGTGTCATTACATTTAATGTTAAAGTAATGTTAATTTTTTTGGACTCATGTCTGAGTGTCCTGATGATGTTGGACTTTCTAAACATTGAAAGCTTGTTGGGAGAATATTACAGTAAGGTGTGCAAATCTGGGTGCCATGATCAAATTAAGTGTTCATAAAGCTATAAAGCTTTAATGAAGCTGGTTAAATAAGACATTAAACATATCTTTTCTTTGTTTATTTTAATGAGTAAGTGTTACAAAGGATTAAAAAAACTTCACATTCTGTTTTATTTATGCTTTACACAGCATCCCAATTGTTTTGGAAGTGGATCTGACAGATAATCCTGTAATCCAGATAATCCTAACATTTCCAAAAAGAAGTTTGGTATTCTCAAAATAAAAAGAGTTTAGCTGAGGTAAATGTTTTCCAGTTAGCCCATGTGGTTGTATTTTCCTCGGCTTCTTGTTCTGTTATCTCAACCAGGAATGACAGCTGGTTTCGATTCCAACCAGTCTTTGACGAATGTCGATTAAATAGAGAGCACTAATAGTTTGTGTTATAATTTAGTACTGTTGAATGTGATAATATTCATGCTAAGAGTGCTGATTATGTATTTAGACCAGCATAAAGTATAACTGCATACAGCCCCATATGTTCATCTGCCCACTGTGCATGCTTTAATAGCCAATCCATCAAATGTGTTTACACTCTGACGGCCATTCTTCCATCTGAGTTTTTGCTCTGTGACCAGATGGAGACTTTTCACCCCGCCTTGCTCTCTCTCTCTCTTTGTGTCTCATGAGCTGTGGTCTCTGCATGCGGACGCCAACAGAGAAATCAAGTGAACCCAGGAGACCTTTCACTGTCATGACTGACTATGGCGTTCTGTGAAAACAAGGGATGGACCTTCACAAGTGGGAGTTGCCAGTGAAAGACGAACTCATCAGTGCAGTTGTGCCAACCTTTTCCTTCCACGTTCATTATCTCGCGCCGCTTTCTTTCCATTTCTTTTCTCCTCGCCAGGCCGACGGAGCGAGACCGCTCGGGCTGCCTGCGGTGTCCGCCCCCCTCAGACTCTGCTTCCCTGCTCCATCAATCTCCTGCCTCCTGCTCCACATTCCTCCTCCTTCACTTCCAACTTATCTCCCCTCAATTTGTTATCCTCTCTCTCTGTCTCTCAGGCTCTCCACCGCCCTCCTCCTACCTTGGAACCACTACAGCGCTCTGTTGCCATGACAGCGAAGGTAATGTCGAGGCAAGGGATCAGCGAACCTGTTTTTAACCTTTTGTTTGTGTGCCTAAATGACTCTCTCTCTCTCTCTCTCACACACACACACACACACACACACACACACACACACACACACACACAAACACACACACGCTCCAGCCCCCAGGCGGTTGTAGCTTTATAGGCGCGTCTCGTAAACCCAACAGAATCTTGTTGTCTATCTTGTTTCTCAATGGTACCTGTGGCCTTCATGCTGTTGCTATGGCAACCTATATGGATCCTTTCCTCGGTCCTTCATTGGTTGAAATGCCCCGGGTTGTGTTGCTTGATTGGCTGGATGGGGTGGAGGGATGCAATTCATTAACAACATCCACAAATATGTTTTGGTAGGATTTTGTCTTGAAGAGGTAGAAAACAGTGCTGAGTTGTGTGGTTATCTCCACTGTCTACATAATGATGCAACGCAGTCAGCAGGAGTGCAAATATTTTCAGATTCAAGATGTCACCTACTTCGAGTCCATTCTCAGTGTATGAGCACTGGAGACTTCACACATCACACTCGTGTATGCTGAACGCTGGACCAGGATTGGCTTCCAAACTATGTGTGATGTCACAAACGATGCTCATATGCCCGCCTCCTGAAGTCAGATTTTCAATTCTTTTAGCAATGAGTGTTCAAACATCATTCCAGTGTCAAACTCTGCACACACGTCATCCTTAACCTGTACGAAGCTTAAACATTCAATAATAGGAACAAGACTGGGGTAATGTAATGTAATGTATAAAATGACTTTAGAAGTGAGCGCTGTGCATATTATGTATTATTGGACCAAACCACATTATGATGATGTTAATATCCAAACTGATGTTAAAATTTCATGGACATTTTTATGTACGCTAACAAAGTAGCCATTGTTTAAAATGTTGTAATCACCGCAGTCTCAGCTTCCAAAAACAAGTGCAGTAATGAATGCTGACGAGTCTTAGAATACGGGCAGCGAACCACATGGGAACGGCTCATTTTTTCAGAAATGTCGATGAAAGAAATGCTTGATGAGCGGCTGCACCGGGTTACAGCAGCTCGCCTGGAGTTGACTTGATGACTCCGGCTCTCTATTGCAGTCGTATTTAAAAAGTGACAGGCTGTGAGTGAGATTCTTGGTCTGTTGGTTCACCCATGTGCCCAGAGCAAACATCTCAGATATCTATGGCCCCCTACGGATGATGCCTAATGATTTTCCCGATGCCACTGTCGGTGCAGAATGTTTTTATGATCAAGAAATGAAAAGATAAAAAGAAAATCCACTGAAGACATTTATTCTCTATTCAATACTAGAATTCGCAGCCATGCAAAAGTACCAGAGATTGCATATGAACAGAGGGTTGATAGGTAGATTGTATAGCCAACCACGTGGCGTGGGCCGCCCAGATCTGTAGACTTTCATTTCATCCAAACACAAAAGCAGCTGATTAGTTCCCTCTTGCAGGGCGAGACTGCCCGCTGTTTGGAATGAAAGCCTGCAGACCTTCAGCCTTCTGCATCACGCGGCTGCCTGCTCCATTAGCTTTATATTCAAACGAAGCATTCAGGGCTCATTGCATTGATTAATTAAACGTTGCAAAATGAAAAAGAGTCAAGGACGTTTCTAAAACTAACCCTTTAATGTGCACCGACGTTCTGTTTGTCACATGTCAGCCCATAAGCGATTGTTTGCTCTCATTTAACAATGCCAGCCGTTTTCCCTCTAATGGCTTCAACCTCTTACTAATCTATTTCTCTTTGCTCTCACCACCTGACTAATAGGCAGCCTTCAGTCCGCATTGAAATGAGGTAATTAGTGCGTGTGGTTGTTTATGTGTGTTGCGTTGAAAGCATCAAGACTGTGGTGGAGGATTAATGTTATTGTCGCTTTAGAGTCGATGATCAGGGTTGCTTGGAGCGTGCATATGTGTAGAAGTATGCAGGCAGTATGTGTGTGTGTGTGTGTGTGTGTGTGTGTGTGTGTGTGTGTGTGTGTGTGTGTGTGTGTGTGTTTGCCAAATGTAAAGGTCTCAGTGAAACATGTTTAATTGTCTGTCGTGAAGGTCTTTCATACAATGACTCATCCCCTCCATCCCACAGTGCACTGGGGACGAGTTTCTCCATACAGACAGACAGACAGATGGTTTTAAAGAGGAGCACCGTCAGATTAAAATGTCTCTGGAGCACAGAACAATCATGATTGTGACTCAGAGAGGGCTGAATCTCGCAGTGGAGGTAACTGAGCCGAGGGGAAAACGAGTAAATCATCATTACTAAACAGAGAGAAGCTTTTATACGCGTCTATATTGGGCCTGAAGTGATTTCAATAAGAAGAGATCAATTTGACTTTGCTGACTAGGCTCAACAGATGTCAGGCACCTTCATTAAATGCGGGTAGTAAGTCTGAAAGACAGAACGAAAGAATTGCACCGATACATGGGACAGCATCAAAGGCATCGAGTGGCTCGAGGAATACAGGCAGAAAGATCAGTGGATAAGATGACGTCAGAATTATGTACAGTGTGTCAGGAAAGTCGACAATGTGGGGAAGCAGGAGTGATGAAGAGACCTGAGGAGAGAAAAAGCAGAAATCCAACCATAAGGGACTGAAGAAAAGGAAAGACTTTAAAAAGTTTTGTTTGAAATACAGTATATTAAAAGATAAGTTCATCCAAAAACGAAAATCAGAGGTCACTTGAGACGTACTGGACGTACCGCCCTTATAGGGAATGATCATGTAAAAGCTCAGTTTTCATTGCACAGATTTGACTGGCTGAGTAGCATCACGTGTGGTGATTTACATTTGGTCACGCCATTATTCTGCAAGTTTCCTGGGATGCTGAACCGCTGCCGTAAAGGCCAAAACAAAAAAACAAAAAAATAACTGTACCAGTTATAAAGAAATGCTCCGTCAAAATGAACTAATTGTCAGTAATTCATCAGTTATAGGTTGCACCTTCCCTCCTCCCACAGACCAAAAACATTATGGTCAAGTGTAATCTGTTTATATGTGCAGCTCTGTGATGTACTGGCAACATGTCCAGGGTATTCGACTAAAATGCATGATGAGAGAAGCTTTTGTGCCTCGCAAAATCACCAGGATAAGTAGGTAAGTCTATGAATAGATGGACAGAAATCCCGTACGGTACACCCACATATCCCCAAATCCAAGTTAAAAGGTAAGAAATGATGCTTTCTACTGTATTCTCAGTTGCTATCTTTTTATACTCCACATAACCCCTCCCGGATCATTGAAACCAGTAATAAGCTGCATGTAAGGCAGCAAATGCTTTCTAATACGGAGTCTTATGCAACAATGTTGTCATCATTAATAATTCATTGGCCTCCTTTGAAGTTTTGTCACCACGCACATGCCTTCTTCTTCTCCGGCTTTATCTCTCTCCCCCTCTCCTGCTCGTTCTTAGCTGTTTATCCTCCCTCCCCCTCCAGTACAGTGTGCCCCTGGTAGCGATACAACGCTGATAACAGCTTATATAAAATATGTCCCTTCACTGCGGTGTTAGTCATGCCTTTTGTTTCTCCTGCGCCGCCATCACAACAGAACAAGGGCAAGTGTTAGGTGGAATGAAATACTCGATATCTGGAAAAGGCACGGTGTTCGTTATGTGTTCCATCACTAAGATGCTTTGGTGACAGAATGAAAGACACTTTACAGATTGGCATCTTGATATTTGAGAAGCAAAAGGAGAAACAGATGCTAAAGAAATAGCATTACAGCTGTCCATTTCCTTGCACATTATGATGATTATTGCCAGAAGACAAAAATAATGATGTCTTATGGCACAAATAATGATGATAAAGATTAAATATTAAATGACTGATTATAAAGAGGATTTTTTGTCTTTTAAAGATGTCCATCTAATGTTCTACTTCGTTTGGTTATTGATGTTTATATGAAGTAAAATCTGATTATTAAAGGTGCACTATGTCGTTTTGGGGAAGAAACTAAATAAGCAAACTGCTTTACTTTGTTTATATACGGCGGACGCTTTCAAACAGTGTTCTGGGGACCTTATTTTTCCTCTGAGAGCAGCTTGTTTATTCAGTTAAAAATAAATATTTCTGAGTTTGTGTTATTACCTCATTATTAGGATACATCTTAAAACTCTGAGTTTGAATTTCTTCTCCAAAACTACATAGTGCCCCTTTAACTGACAGTGTCCTGGTGAGCTTTTAAATGATTGTAAAATAAGCCTCAAGATTGACTCATTTATGTTTTCTTGGGATCCTACTTTTTTCTCTCATGTTGTAATTAGTTCTTCTTTTTATCACTGAGTCACACGAGGACATTATGCTGCACAGCACTTCTTCTGCCCTTCACCTTTAAGCGAACTCTTTCAAGCCGTTAAATGGTTCTCTTTAGTATTCTACCGAAGTCGTCAGGTTTATGTCTCAATCACTCGTTTGAGCCTTCTCGTCCCAGTTCTGCGCCGCCGTTTCATTATCTGCGAATGACCCTCAGCTATCCACCTAGACGACTGCCTGGAAACCCACACACATCAGCTATTCACAGACTCATCTCACTGTGTCCCGAGCTAACTTTCCCCCCTGCTCATCCCTCTTCTTTCACTTTTCTTTGTCTTAACTTGATATCTAGCATGTGCATGGCGCTATGTCATCCCCATCTACACCTCCCTCCTTTCCTGTCAGGCTGTGTGAGTCTTGTCTCACCTCCTCCTCCCTCCGGCCATCTATCTACTTCCTCCTCCACTTCTGCAGCCTCACTTTGAAAACTTCCCTCTCCTCATTCCCTCACTTCTCTCTGCAGATTGATCTACTGGAGGTGTGCTTCAGAGGAGTAGTGTGCATACTTAGCACTTCAAGCTTCAGATCTGGCCTGCGATCTATTTTATGGTGCATTTCAGAGAGCAGCGGTTTAAAGCTGCCGTAAGTGATTATATATTTATTTTATTAAAGTAAGGGTTAAAAAGTGTTCTATATTCCAACAGTGTTTGGTCAGTAACCCATTTTTCTCCACCTGCTCATGCAGTAAGAAGGGAAAGTACATTTTCTTGTATTCTCTGTTAGCATAGCATCTTTATATATAACCCAGTTGATTTCCTTTGATTGCTACAAACATTTTCCCTTCAGTCAGTTTGCACATAACTATCAACTTTACCAGCTTAAACATTCATAAAGCTTTATTTGAGGGATCCAAAACCAAATCATTAGTTTTGAACTTGCTAGTGTTTGAGGAAGATCTTAGGAAGGGCTTTGAAAACAAAGTAATACATTTACAAATAGCTGGTGCAACCCAGTTCAGACAGAATACATTTCTTCTCTTTGAATTCCCCTGTGCTGAGTATCTAATTCTCTTAAAATCTAGCCTAATGCAGCTTTTTAGGTAATTAGCAGTGATGTCTCTTTTTCCTTTTATCACTGTAGCAGCATAAAGAGCGGGATGATTTAGAGCAAGAATGCTGCTCGGCCATGGTGATGAGAGGCATTAATAAGAACAGAGATATCTCATTTGGTTTACATGCTCTCCTAGAAATTTCCTAATTAGGACAAATCTCTCTCTTTTGCAGTCACACACTCACACACACACACACACACACACACACACACACACACACACGGTGTTGTCTGTATTCTAGGCAGATACATACATCGCTGTAAGTGATTTCTGTACCCGACTCTCTGAATCAGATTGACTTGACCTCACTGTGACAGATGTTAGGATCTAGACAGGTTACACATTGATGTACATGAGGGCGTGTGTTTAAGAGTGTGTGTGTGTGTCAACAGAATTAAGTATTAAGATTGTATTGAGGAGAGCAAAGGTCAGGTTCTGCATCACCGAAGGCGCTCTTTGATTAAATCCCGAGGGACTAACTGCTAACAGCCGTTCTGGGCCAACTGTCAATGCATACATATGCACTTATGCATGCTAACATACTGTCTGATGTAAATCGACATAAAGCAGCTTCTGCAGCCGAATCAGTTTATTGAGTCTGAGCAGGATTAGCTTTGAAATAACTATGAAGTCTGAAGGACGTGAATCTGCAGGTCTGGCTTTGTGTGTGCCTTTTGTGCGCAAAGATGTCATTAAAGCACCTGAGTGGTTTGGAAAGGCTGATGAGGTGGTTGCCCTTGCACTGTCTGCCTGAACTCAATGTGGAAAAAAGCAAAGAAAAAGTACACCCAGCTTCACCGAATGGTATGAAAACAGTCATTGTTTGGGCATTATGAAACTGACATTTATTATCAAAAGAAAAAATCTCTATGGTTCACTTTTGTTTGGGGGAGATATTGTTTGTGTTTTATTGATTCAGTCATTATTTATCTATTTCTTTTTTTACTTCTTTTCATACCAACATTTCATCCTTCACTCTATTATATTTTGTCGCCTAGTTCCCTCAACATAAAAAGGGTACACACCAATAATTATGGGCTTAGTGGAACAGCATACGGACAGAGATGGAAGTATAATTTAGGACCTGTTTGGACAAACGCTGGGGAGAAATTGTTCGCAAGTCAATCAATAAGTGTGAGCAATTTTATAAAGGAAGCGGAGGGAACAGTGTGTGGGAGGTTTGACAACAGGAGTGCGGGGGTTTCACTGGAGAAAGCTAAGGTTTGAGCTTTTCAGGCATCATTTTCAAAAATATTTTCAGGAGTGCTCATACTACACATAAAACACTGCTCCTGAAGTGCCTGAAACATCTCATGAGTAGTCCCACCTTTAATTGTGTTATTCTTTACATCACACTAGTCACACATTTGCATAATTTATGCCTAGCGACTAGTTTGGCATGTGAAATTGATTTAGCACAGCTGCTCCGTTGTAGTTAGCGGTGCTGGCTCAGGCGTGTGTGAGCTGACCAATCGGAGCAGACTGGGTATTCAGAAAGGGGGGCCCAGACTGAGAGGAGTGTTTCAGACTGAGAATACGGTGGGGAAGCACTGGACAGTATGAAAAAAATATTCAAGTAGTATCTCAAAATAAAATTATGAACCTGAAGATGAGCATTAAATGAGTTTTAGGCCACTTTGAGGCAGTACAACAAGTTATAAAGACAATTATCACGTTATAACATTGATATGACGAATATGCTAACAAATTGTTGCCTATTTACACATCCAGCATACGCAGAGCAACATTAGCATTCATGAGACATCATGTTTTTGTTGTCCTAGCTATCTTTTCGCTCTGTTTTAGTCCCCTCCAACTCCTGAGAAAAAAACATCTTGCTCTTTAGTTGCTAAATGTTCACTAGCTAGTCGCTAACTTTGTCTGTCTGCTTTTTGTCGCTTGTCAGATAGTGTAACGTTTATCATAGCTAAAAACTGAATCAACAACTTTAAAGTTTAAAGTCAAAACGAATGATTAGGATTATTTAGGTGATTTTTTTTTTTTTTTGCTTCATATCTCACTATCATCACCATTTTTACTCATATTAGAGCTTGTAGTTTCATGGAAAATGTTGAAAAATGTTGATGGCTCATCCTGCTCTCAGGGGTATAGACTTTCCGTCCAGTAAACACTGTCTTGATTTGTGTGATGCTGCCATGGATGTATGAAAAGAAAGACGCCACCAGAGCGCAGTGTTTCTGGGGACCTCTATAACTTGTACAAAAAATAACTCTTCAGCTTGTACTCAAACACAACTTCATAACTATACTCACTGATTTTACCAGAAAAAAAAACTGGATCATATTCATGGAGAAAGTTTTTTCTGGTGTCCTCCGATTTACAGAGTTCCTGACGTAAACATACTGGTAGCTTTGTTGCTAAAGTAACTGACAACTGTTGCTAATATAGCTGCGGTTAGATAGTTAGCTTGCAGCTGTGAAGCCAGCAGTCCTACCTAGAGCTGAAGGTCACTACATCAGGTTTTAATCCTCTGTGGTTTCATCACTATAAGTGACACTTCTCACGTGAAACGGTGGATCTGAGCTGCAGTCTGTGTGATCACCATAACATTTGTTTTTTGAATGTGCTTATTCACTTTCGGTTAGGGTTAGGGTCAGAAATGAAAGATGTTCACCTTCCCAGTCTGCTAATTATAAAGTCCCAGATTGGAATCACTGACACAGTGCTCAAAATGTCCTTGAACAAAACACTGTTCTTATAAAGGACGCTAAGTCCTCTCCTTAGAGCGCCAGCCTTTAGCTCATAGCTGGTTTAACTGTAATTGGTTAGCCAGAGGAAATGAGAAAAAAGGGGGATGGTAGTGATGCTGCACGTTGCGTAGGTCTTTTATATTGCTTCAAAGATGACAGCAGAAGTTTAAAATAGAAACCAGTCTCAGCGAGCGACCTCACAGGTCAGAGCCACAGCGGAAGAGCAGAGTGACAGAACATCCTGCTTCTCCAGAGAATTCAGCACCAAACACATGATGTGTCACAGTGTAAGACGCTGGAGGAAAGAGGACAGGGGCAGCACACAGAGAGAGGTTGTAAAGATACATGTCTGTATTTTTAAGCAGATAAGCATGCTGAGCCAGCTGTCCTCCCTCACCGAAACCACTTAGCTGATATTAAATGCAGACATGATGACTTCATCCTCCAGCACTTAGCCACTCAGCAGTTATTACATCATCAGACTTGGAAAGAGGCCCGATGATGTCATCCCCTGGGTAAGGAGGTAAGGTAAGGACGCACACATGCACGCACGTCCATGCACATTGTAGTATTACAAATGTAAAAGAGGCTATAACCTTGGATAGATGTAACGATAAAAAAAAATAATTATTACATTAACCTTTAAAAAAAGAGCTAAAATGCTTCTGCTGGTGATAACAGACTTCTGAATACACACACACACACGTAATAAAGACTACAAACCCAACGTTTTCTTAGAACTTGCCATATTTTATAGTAAGGTACATACATTTACACTTCAGCTGTCTTTGTGCTCACAGTAAGGGGGACAAAACACCTACAGTAAACAGTATGTGGCTCACATCTCTTCAGAACTAACACACACACGCGCAATCATACACACACAATCGCATTAGCAAAAGCACTCTCATATCACAATGCGTGCGTGCGCGCACTCACACACACACACACACACACACACACACACACACACACACACACACGTGAATGCATCCATAGTTAACTGTCCCCAGTGCACTCGGTCTGTTCCAGT
Organism: Pagrus pagrus; assembly: GCF_965226575.1. Lineage (NCBI taxonomy): Eukaryota > Metazoa > Chordata > Actinopteri > Spariformes > Sparidae > Pagrus > Pagrus pagrus. The sequence continues at coordinate 17,153,870 of NC_140204.1, read as the reverse complement.
ATTTTCTCAAACCACCTAATTTAGGCTTTCTTGTACTTAATGATATATGAAATACCACTTATACTTACAAAACATGTTCAACAAATCAACTATAAGAGTACAAAACAAAAACATAAATAAAAACAATCTACATCTTCATGAAGAAAACATTGTCGTTATAAAATAAACTTTAATAATCCACATTTTTTACAGCATTGTCAGATGTGTTTCATTCTGGTTTTCATATGATGGACTAGGTTACTATTTATAGAAGGAAGAGCTGAAGAAGAAGAAGAAGAAGAAGAAGAAGAAGAAGAAAAAGAAGAAGAAGAAGAAGAAGAAGAAGAGAAGAAGAGTATTAGCGACATTTAAGACATTCTGCACTGCACACGGTTACAGTGACAATTGGTTGTTGCCATGGAGATGATGTTACCAGGTGATTTTCGGTGACAGTCTTTGGGATCGTTTAAAGCTATGGGGTTCCCTTTGTCACGCCCCAGCCTCCCTGCTGAACCCCAATAACTTCAAAGATAAGTGATTGAATGATTGATTGAATGATGACATCACTTCAAATGCCCCCCCCCCCCCAACATCAAAGTCCCCTCCCCCTTGTTTCCCACCCGCCCTCACTGAAGTCCAATGGGTACTGGCTAGCCTGATGGTAAATCCCGCCCATCCTCATTACATCCCTCTCGTGGTTGGACCAGATCAAATATGGACGACAGAATCTGCCAACACGCCGACGTTCTAATCCTCTGACAAGCCGTGCCACTTGGCAATCTGGCGACGTGGGTGGTCGCAGATCTCCCTCCAGTGCTCGCCAGGGGTGCCCGGCGCCGATGTGCCGAGCACCAGGCGCCCGAGGACGGTGTTAGGGCAGCGTGAGTTGCTTGTGTCTGAGTCCATCAGCAGCAGCTCCACACTGGTGTCTCTCAGGCCCTCGTCCGAGGGCAGGTCAAAGACAAAGAGCTCGTTGAAGACCGGGTTGGGGGAGCACTTCTTCACATGGGTCTTCTTCTTACACACACGCTTCTTCCCATGGTACATGTTGACCTTGACATAGGGATCTAGAGATGAAGAGTGACATGAGCAGATGAACAAAGTAAGGACAGAAGCAAGAAAAGAGAGGCGTGGTGAATACCTATCCCTGCAGCGGTTGCAGAGTGGCATATTATTCCTAAGCCAGATCAATACTGCAATCGATGGAGCGGAAATGATGGATGTTAGTGATGAGGACAAAAGAGGCTGGCTGTGTAAACACTTTGTGTGTGTGAGTGTGTGTGCTTGTCACTAAAGTGCTCTCTATCACATCCTGATCAGATTACTTTGGTGTTGTGGTGGTGTCATTATGGCGACTATTGCAGCATCCAAAGTAGTCTGGGCTGAACGGCAGGAAGAGCAAAATGATTTCTGGTCTCGTCTGTTTATGGTTATGGGAAGAAAGTTCAAGCACACATGCATCCGTGTCTGTAGTGGAAAGGTTCAGCTAAAATTGCATGTACCTGTAGGTCCATTGTTTTCAGTCTTGGGCAGGTGGCGAGCTTTGAGGACGACCACGGTCAGAGTGTTGGTGGTGGACTGGTAACACAGGGACAGCAGTAGCTCGCCTCGGCCTGAGGACTTCTGTGAAGAGACCGGGGAGGGGTGAATGTTTGAGAGGGGGGGGGAGAAAAGTGAATGGGTGAAAAAAATACAACAAAAAGGTGATGCAAAAAAGAGATGGCAGGTGTGGAGGGAGATAGAGAAGAAGAGACTTTCAGACATGTTTATCACCTTCCAAACCAGACAAGAACTGACACCCAAACGGTGCAGCTGAGGCCAGAACAAGAACTAATAGCTCATGAGATCACTTCCACTCATCGTGGCCCTATTTATTACTGAGTAAAAGCAACAAAATAAAGTATGCGCATGCATTCAGTAGCACCTAATCAACAATTCTGTGGTGAATCCTGCGGCTGCTTGTACTGCAAATGATGTCGGTGCTAACTTTTAAACGGCTGTCAGCTACATAATCATCACCTGCTTATGGGGTGTGTTCTCATATCTTAACCAGCACAGACGTGTAACTGAGAAGCTTCCTCATCTGCTCTGCATTAGTGCTTTCACTGAGATACTGCTCTGCAATTTGTGGCACACATAAACATCCCTCTCGGTGTCCACAGCCAAGAGAGTTGACGCCTCGGATGCTGTGATCACACCTAACAAGATGTCATGCCTCAGAAGCTCATGGTTGCCATGGCAATAAGAAGAAGCACGCAGACAACTTCTATACCTGACCTGATGTTAAGTCTCTGAAAATACCGATGTGATTGTGCCTCTGATGTGTATCCGTATCATTCCCCTGGGGACATTTTAGATTAATTATAAATTAGAAGAATGGGTGGCGACGCAAATATTCAATTCGATACCATTGTTTTTATTGTCTTCTTGGGGGAAAACAGGGTGAGTGCTACGCTGCTTGTGACAAGCAGTATTGATTACATGATCAGACATGGACACACACTCACAGTCACGCACACACACGTACCCACACAAAGCAAGGAGGCAAAATCTATGCCATGCAGACAAAGGGAGCCACCACCCTGTTAGAGAGGGACTGCTTCTGTCAGAGGGAACAATGTAGACGGCTCATATTGAGAAGTAGTTGAAAATGATTGTAGAATAAACCTTACTGCACATCATACACATAACAAAATGGTTTTATTAAATACCATAATATGAATATGTTGTGTTTAATCCACTGCTTTTGCGCACTTTGTAAAGACCTGTAAATGTATCAAAAAGGTTGTTTGCACTTCTATTTTAACATAAAATGATTCAGAAGGACGCGTGCAGATATATTCTCTTTAAATAAAGAGGACAGATTGAATAGTACAGCTAATATACAGCAAAAAACTGTAGTAAGTGGCTCAAACTTTTTATTTTCAACAGCCAACATAAGATTTAACAAAGAATCCAAATATCATCGATTCTAAAACTAAATTTTGATAGATTTCACTAAAAAGCCTTCCGAGGTTTATGTGATATGCCTCTCCCAGGACTGCAATGAGGAATGGAACTGAAAAAACATAGCGTGGAGAGCGCCAGCAGAATATTATCCTCTTGATGATAAAAATACAGAGAGAGCTCTGCTGAGAGGGAGTCATCTTTTATATTTCTCAGAATCTGAGCTGCATTTCGCAGCACTTCTCTTGAGTACTGTATTGTATCAGAGATTTTTAAAGATGTTTCAGATAGCTCACATTCCTCCTGGGAAGTAAGAAATATGCGCAAGCATATCCTCTCCCACCTGGGAGGCACAGGGCTTCCATTTTAGCAGAGCTCTGCAGAGTACCATTTTAGCCCACAAATCTATAATTACTGTACATTGATATGATCTCACATTCCACCTGCAAATGGACAACTGCTCAAATACAGCTAAACCATCTAGTACCAATCTATAGAGCTGCTGTATACTAGACCACAGAGCTATGATAAGGAAGGAGATATCATCTTATACTCCACCTTTAAATTCACCAACACACTGAATGTAATGTAGCTAACCCAGCTGCCAAGAAATAAATATAGTCATGGATATTTTCTGCCACAGTACTACAGCACGGTATATCATCCTACATTTTAACAACTGGTGCTGATACTACAGTACATGCCATTATTCTAAAAGGAAAGACATCCTACTGGAAGTGAGCTAAAGCACATTTGTGATCCTCACAGTTGCCAGGAAAAGCCAGTCTGGAGCAGAAGTATATTGACCACCAGGCCACAGATCCATAATGGTATGGTGTGGATATCACCTAATCTAGTCAATACACTACTGGGAATGTAACAGTGTCCATGTGATAGCATATTCCCTTTCAAATTGGCCATCCATGTGTTGCTATTTCAATTCTCTAAAGCTGTAAAGATCTTCATTAAATTAAAGCCAAATGTATCACGATTCAGAGTATTCTAAGCCTTGTTTGCTAAAAGGCAGGTATTCAGAGAGGAAAATGTCAAATCATATCTATTCCAGCTTTTAAATGCATTGATCACATAAATTACATATTTTCAGCGTTTCAGGATTTTCATGCCTTTAGTAGCAAAGCAAAAACTGATAAAACAAGCAAACAAAAAAAGGGCTTTAGCTGGCCGAACTCACAGCAGTCAATTTAAGAACAACACCAGACCTCAGTTTCAGCTTTCAAATCCATAATGGTGCAAGAGATTTTGTGTTCAAGACTTCAACTAGAGATAGATGGAATGGATGTGAATTTCTTGAATGCATTTGCAAATAATATTATTTACAGTGAAATTAAAAACTTCCATTCAAGATTCAGATTATGCCATTAAATCAACACTTAAGAGCAGTATGCAAGATTTCATTGTGGTTTCAAGAAACATAATATGATGCATTTGCATTTAGGTGAGTTTGAGAAAGCTCTTTGAATTAGATTTATTGGATTTTAATAAGTAAATGGATTTCAGGATGATTAAGTACTGATTTATGTGCTGATTAATACTGTAACAGTGGAGGCATTTTGCTGCAGTGCTTTTAGGGAGGAGCACTAATGTTATAATGAGGGGAATGGTGAGTCATTATTGGAGCAGTTTTGGAATATTAAGTGATTTCATGAGTGTTTGTTTGTTAAATAAAATTATATTTATTATATATTATTAAATATAGTGCTTTGCATGCTGTAAAATCATTTGTATCATCATAAATCTAATCCCAGTGACGGCACTAAAGAAAAATGTTCCAGATCTTACCTTGACATTCCTCTTGATGATCTCTCGGCTCATCAGGATACGCCCCTCTGATAAGTCGATCCCGGACAAGGGTACAAGGGTCTCGCCGATGACCTCATCACGGGAGAACCTATCAAAGCTCAGCACCATGAAGTGAAGGGCCAACTCGGACACTCGGGCCAGCGGGATCCCATAGAAGCTGAAGGTCTCGTCAAAGGCGGGGTCCAGAGTCTTCCTCAGGACTCTGGTCTTCACACGGTGTTTTTTCTCTGGCAGCAGGGTCAGCTTGATGTAAGGGTCAGAGGTCAGTGACTGCTCATCAGTTGGAGTCAGGCCATTGGCTTCCTGGATCAAAAAAATCAAATCCATCAATCAGTCAAGACAGCATGAAACCATTTTAACCAGGTTTCTATCAAAGATCTAAAATATAATGGTTATAAATACGCACACATAAACACCAGGTTCTACACACACACACAGTACCTTGATGTGGACAATGAACGCCTTCCTCTCCGGCTGGTACTCCAAGGAGAAGTGAAGAGTCCCAAGTCCGCCCTCCTTCTCCTCGCCCTGGGGCTTGTCCACAGCTGGGGTGGGTGCCTGGCTCGAGAGGGTGCTGGATGGTGAGGGAAGGTCACGGCGGTCCATCGCCCCAGGTTGGGTGAACCCTGCATGGGGAGAGGGCAGCTCCAGATCCGGGGAACTCCGCACCTTCTGGTGGTGATGATGAAATGGTTTAGTGGTGAAGTTGCCATTCAGATCCCGTTTCTCCAGGTCCAGATGCAGAGCTGGTCTGCCATCGTTTGGACTTGACGCCAGTTTACCGGTGCCGGTCGGACTCATTAGCGACGTAGTGTGGCAGTTTCCATTAACGTCAGTTTTACTGTCGTTAGCCGCCGTGGTGGCAGGTGCAGCAAACTTCTTCTTGCCGCTGAGGCTCTCCGGGTAGATGTCCACCCCTTTGAGCATGTGCACAAACTTGTAGGGAGGTGTCTTCTGGGATTTGGTGTTTTTACGTTGGCAACAGATCCATGCAAAGGCTGATACAGTGAAGACTAGGCCGAAGACGCTCACCACAGCAACACCTACTGGCACTGCCACTATAGAGGAGAGAGTGTAGAGAAGAGTTGAGAAATAACATTAATTAAAAATGTCAACAACTACCCAGGCCAACAATAACTGTGGAGCAGGCTGTAAACAATCACACATAAAACAAGTGTGCAGCTTGCACAACCTCAACAGATTTAATTGTTGAGTCCATTTTGTGTGTGTGACTGACGCATGCTGCAGTCTTGACTCAGAAAAAGATAAAAACATGGCAATCTGTTCAACCCTGATGAAGAACCATCAGTACGGTGTTCATATTCCAAACATGGCTCCAGTAAATCAACAGGAAACAGTTGGTGTAAGTAATGAACTTCTGGTCAACTGACATCATATCATTATGTGACTGGTCGATTTCTTGACGGCAGGTTTACAAAAATGGCTGCACTCAGATGTGGAACAAGGCCTCGGCAACAGCACAAATGGACAAAAATGCTCTCTGTTTATCTGTTGTCTGGTATCATAACAATCGTACTGATCACAATGTCAGTCTGATATGGAGACCTATAATGTAAACAGGTTAGGGAAGATTTATTGACTGATGTCCAGGCTATGAAAAGGTAACATCAGGATAATTCTGGTCGATACAGAGAACAAACACTATCTTATGTAACATAACAAAACAGATTTGTTTGGGCAAAACATTGTATCCCTCACCACTGTCAATGCATAATAGCCTAGAAATTTGTGATGGGCCGTAAATGCTTCCTCCTCATTTATATTCCTCCTACAACAGAGAAGGAGATCTGCCCAAACTCAGCGAGGAAAATGGCCAGCCTGATTAAACCACGTTTTCTTTTCCACAGTAGTGGTGCTTTGTGGGACCTGAATCCTTTCATCGACACTTCTGTCTCCTATAGTATCGCTAAAAAACGTTACTGTGCAGACATATTACGGGGATATTTGCCACTGGATGCTTCAGCTCTTTGTTTCGTGGCGTTGAACTGTGACTCAACAGCAATCACCCTGCTTTCTCATGCAGCCAGAGTTAATAGGTCTATTACAATGGAAGAAACACAGGCCATTTCCTGCAGTTAAGAGGGCGGCCCAGTGGAAAAGCACTCAGGTTAACACCCATACAAAGAGATGAGAGAGGGAGAGAGCCTGGAGGGAGGAGGTGGGGGATAATCAGTCGTGTATTGTCTTTTGAATCTTTTTCATCTGGGGAAATCTAATGTAATTAGATCATCAGTATCATGTTGACACAGTTTTTTTTTATAACTACTTTCCTATTATTGACAAACAGGAATTTACAGGTCAAAGGTGATGTTTATGACACACTGGCTTGCAATTTCTGATCATATAGGCCAGTGTGTGATGGGTGTTTCCTGATGTTATTCTATAGGTCTGTTTGCCTTTGAGGTGTGTACACTGTAAGGTTGTTTTGCTGTGATAGCTGTTGGCATGTCATCCATCTAAAATTCATCACAAACCTAAAGGGACTGCCTCTCATTTCAGTCGTATCCATGTGCGAGCAATAAGCTCGTTTCAGTTTTTACATCACAGCACCTTGTACGTACTGTTTCATCCCGTTTATTGCCATGAATATTTCAGCCTCACGCCCTGGGTGCACCTGGTTTTTAAGGCAGCAACAACAACAGACAGATGGATGTGGCAACGGGAGGGCGGCGAGGGAGCAGCTGAACCGAGAGGACAATAAAGAAAACAAACAAGGTGCTTCCCGGGCTTCACCTGCGATATAGTAACACCTACACAACCCCCGAAGTATGACATTAAATGAGCTGTGTTTATATTAATATCAGTCATATCAAAAAAGCATGACGCGTCCACCCTTCTGGGTAGTTTTCCGGATAATTAGCAGTCGCCCTTAAGCTAGCTGCAAAATGGAGGCTGGAATTCTCCCCAAACACGTTGTTGTACCGAGTGGAGCGGTTAGACGACACGTTCACGTCCAGGTGAACACTTTTTCTCTAAACATGCTGCTTAAAACACACATATATTATCGTTATTTTGTTCCTATCAAATTAGCTACCGGCGACGAGTAAAGCTAATAGTTTTTTTATACACGAGTCATGTGCTGCGTCGCACCTGGTTCCTGTTCGTGAAGACAGCAGAGTTTGGACTCACCGAGCTGAGCTCCCTCCTCCACTATCGGAGCCATGTCCGCTGTCCGAGGTGCTGAAAACGCTCCGTCTGCTTTCACGCCGAGCTCTCTTCTCTCCTCGCGCCGCAGTCGGTCTCCGCGATACGTTCGGCTTTGATTACGTTTAATAATGCACGTGTTCCGTTTGCTCGGCTTCAATAATTAACAACAAACAAACAGAAGCAGCAGCCTCGTTTTCCCAGAGAGAAGGATGGAGGGATGCTCTGTCCTCGCCCCTGCTGCTCTTACACTGTGATGCGTGAGTGTGTCTCACAGGCGGCAACACCCCGTTTCTTCTCCCTCTCTCTCTCCCTCTCCCTCCACTTGTTTTCTCTGTCTCTCTCCCATTCTCTCTCCCTCCCCCCCCTCCCCTCCCTGCCGGTAACGCTGAGCTCATCAGTGCTGACGCAGTGGTGACGGAGGCTGGCTGTGAAATCAGGACCCCCGGTGTAGCAGCACAACAGGGCTGCCAATTCCCCTGATTAATTATTAGAGAAATGGACGGTCTTAGTCTGTATCTGTCTCTTTCTCTCTGCGTGTACGTGTATGGTTGTGTGTCTCTACGTTCTTTCTTTTTTTATATAAAAGACAGGTGAATACGTGTACAGTAGTCACATCATTCATTAAAGTCAGTGGTGATTAAGCTGATAGGTTTGTATGCAGTGAATTTTTCCTCTCCGTGCTGTATGGTAGGCAACTGGACTTGTTTCAGGGTCTTGAAGACGTTTCACCGCTCATCCAAGAGGCTTCTTCAGGTCTGACTAACTGGAGGGGAGTTGCAGGCTTTTAAACTATGTGTGGGAGTGTCCTTACAGAGTCCTTAAGGACAAGTGTGAGCTCTGAGTTTCAGAGTCCTCTGGGCCACTTGTAGGGCCACATGAAGGCCGGTTGGGTCAACGGCCTACAATTGGCCCCAACGACGTTTAAAAGCCTGAAACTCCCCTCCAGTTAGTTAGAACTGAAGGAGCCTCTTGGATGAGAGGTGAAACGTCTTCAAGACACTGAAATACGTCCAGTTGATACAGCACATGTGATACAAAACTAAATGAAACACGAAATTACCCGCAGTTAAGTTGAGCTTGAACTTGTTCAGAGATCGTACAGTACATAAACAACAACAAAAAACACTGTTCATTGAAAGTTTGCAACATGCAAGGAATGTCAGCTCTGAATTACAGCAGAACAAAAATCATTCCTGTCCTTTTATGGCCCCAAATTATTTGTGCTTTCAGTGGTTAACTACAGAAAACATGACTTTAAAGTAATCCGACTTCTTCAATCCCAATGCAAATATGGATGTAGTTACTGAAAAATGTAGGTTTAGTTTAATTACATGCAGTTCAGTCCTCCCCAACAGTGCTTCTTCAAAGGATGTTGACATCATGCGGATCACTGTGTCCTAAATTGCACTGCTTAGTGTGATTAATATACTGAAGCCTATATTTAATTCCACAGTTCAGTAAAAGTTACAGATAACTTTCAGTTTCCATAGCTTTTCAAACAATGTTATTACAGTATGATATACAATAAATATAGTGTATGTGCAAAATGTTTGTTATACACTGTACTGTCTGTCAACAGCTTTTTGTATTTTTGTAGCTTTTAAGTTGAGTGTCACCAGACTGAGACTCATTGGTGAATAGTTTTTTACTCTACATCTTGCTCAATTTGTTTGTAGCTAGTGGGTCTTCTTTTAATGTGTCATTGTGCCACTTTTGTAGTATGTGATATAGAATTATCTGTGATGTCTAACTGTAATCAATTAGTCAAACTATGTGCAGGTATCATGCTATCTACAGTATCCACAGTCTGTTGCACTAGTTCCTGACAGAAAAACACATAAATGAATAGTTAGAATATGACAACACACACAAGTCAATGTGCATCACAAGCAGGTGTAACATTTGGCATAGTCAAATACTGTCCCCTGGTGTTCATAGAAAAGAATGCATTTTCCCAGACTAAAACTAAAGTTGAAAAAAAAAGTGAAAAGTAAAAGTATTTATCCTGAAAACCAAACCATGACAATGAGATTTAAAACCAATTAATGTTATTCAAAACACATAGAATAGTCATAGAAAAATGGTGGTAGTTTATGTAATCTTGGATGCAGCTCAGTCGCCAGGACAAAATGTTTGTTTTTTAAAGTTGTACTTCTTTTAGTTTTTGTATTTCTTTTTAGTTATTGATGACTTTCCTTTGTCTGCCTCTGTTCCAAGCTGTATGTCGCCTGCATTTTTAGATTCTGGATTGTGGACTTCAGCTTTATTTTAACAAAACTAACAACTAACTTTAGTTTTTCAACCTGCCTGCCTGTATTTCTAAATGTGGGTCTTCACCTTTTTGTGTACCGTGACAGCTCTGTTATCTGTTTTGCTTGTCTGACTGCCAGCAGTTAGGTTATCTGCCTGCCTGCTTTGCCACTTACAACTGTTCATACTGTCTTCAGGACTACCAGCTAGTACACCTGCCTGGCCTAGCCGGTTCATCGAGCCCGCCTTCACCTAACATACCTGGGATCCACACTACCAAGCCCAGATAATTGCCTTTTAAATTCAATTTTAATATTCTCATAATGTCTTGTTTTTAATGTATTTCTATAACCCTGTAAAGCCGTTTGAATTGCCTGGTGTCTGAACTGTACTAATAAACTTGCCTTGTCTAACAGTGAAGTGTAAGAGTAATCTCTAAAAAACAACACATGATTAACCACATGTCATATCAGGTAAGCCAATCAGACACAAGGATTTAGCTTACATCTGCTTTTGAAATGACATGACTATAAAACAAAAACCTGTGTTCAAAATCCCTCCAAGAACAATCTAACATGTGTCGTGGCAACTGAAAATCAGTCGCTTGTCTTGTGCAGATGAGAGTTGGTCAAACACTAAGTTCGACACAATATTTCTTTTCTAGAAGTTCTTTATTGCTTGCAAGCAAGAGCCACACACCAGCAGCACATAGATGTTGACTTGGAAAAAGGCAGTCTTTCCACAGAATTTGTAATAATCAAAAAAAATACATTCAATTGTAACAGTCACAAGATTACATATGATCATATGTACATATGGTCTAAGGACAGAGGATGTCGTTCACTGTACAGATTGTAAAGCCCATTAAGGCTATGTGATTGTGATTTTTGGCGTTATAAATAAAATGTATTTGATTTTGATTCAATTTAAAGCAAAATGAAATTGTGTTGTCCTTTGAGGTCATAGAACGCCTCAAAGGGCAACACTTTTGAGTGGCTTTTCTCATGGGGAAATGACAGGTGGGGTGAGAGCCAAAGAACAAACATTTGTCTTTCTCAACGCCCCTGAGCTGATGGGATGAGGGTGAATCCTTAATCCAAATGTCATCAGGGGTGAGGTTGTCGATTTAGTGTCTATGAATCCAATTACTAATACCACATGCACTGGAGAACAGAATGCAGACAATGTATTTAAACAATTGGCGTAACCACGAACAGGATACACAGCAGGAACAGCAAAAATTCAAACACAGACTCACACACACATATTGTACCTCTTGTCTTGTGATATCATCCTTTGGTTAAAGGACATCATGATGAGACACATGGATCCCACAGATCCAACGAGCAGCAGGAACCGTCTGTATGCTGCCATGGCAGCTGAAGTTATACAACATATCAGCCTTTGTCAGTGAGCCGAAAGTTTAAGGACACTTGAATGGTTAAGGTTAAAATCCATTATCTGCTGTTTATTTCCCTGATTAACCGCTGCACATACCAGTCACAAAAGATTCACATAAAAGCTCCAGTTCCAGTTTTTATTAACACTGTGAGTGAGTATGATTTCAAAACCCACAATTAAATCAAAGCTGCAAACTCTGGAATTCAGAGAACGAAACAAATAGGAACACGTCCGTGAGGAGCACGGGGGCTTGGTTAGGGGGGAGCTGGAGTCAAACCTGTTGAAAAACTGGCTGAACTGGTTTGCTCGTTGTTGCTCGCAACAACAAGTCTGTTGTTGCGAGCATCATCTTCTTCGCTGTGGCGTCCTGGGGTGTGGGCATCAAAGCGAAGGACGCCAACAGACTGAACAAACTCATCAAGAAGGCAGAGTCTGTTGTTGGCTTAACTGCCACTGGGGCACCGGATCATTTAACATGAGCTACAAGAGCTTGCTAAAAATCAAAATAAGCTTTTTAGATTTGCAAGACAGATGGACCAGAGTGGCTTGAAAGTCAGCAGGAGGCCAGATGTCTAGGTATTTTTTCTTTATTTACACATGAAAAATACTTGGAAATAACAGAACAGAACTCAACTCATTATACACAACTCATATTACTTACATCAAGTGCACACAACTGCACACTGATGTCCAACCCTCCATACAGCCAAAAGCAACCGCTTAAATAGACAGTTTAAACAGCAGGAGTTAATGTGGGCTGGACCGTTCCTGCAGGTAAATCTAATACCTCTCCTGAAAACAGGTGAATGATTCAGGAAGTGGTTGGTAACTTATTCCTTTTGCCCACTGATCTCCTGATGTGTACGGTAAGTGACAAACCAAGGAAATGATTAACTTATGGAACAGATAATGAAACCAATAAACAGTAATTAACTTTGACAGTAACTGTAACCAAACATGACAAGATGCAAACAAACCCAGGAAAGTATAACTTACACATCAGTGATGGAACTGTATAACCACAAACTATAAACAATCCAGGTTAAATTAATGAGTAATATGGAAATGATGATGAAAATGGGGACAAATGACGTGTTGTTTAAACCCTGTAACTCCCACTGCCGCAGTGGCTAACTTCAGAACAAACGAGTCTCTGCGTTTGGATGTACTGTAGTGTTGCACTGTTAGCTGCATAAACAAATATACATGGAAAATAAGTGCAGCCAAAAATAGACAGAGCTCTTATCTGGATACCTTAAGACAAATCAACTCCCTGTTTCTCCAGTTATGCTCAGTCATAAAGTCTTTCATGATGGAACATGAGGATGTGATTCACCTGTTTACTCCCTACATTTAAAGCATTTCTTGCCCATATGTGGACATCACAAATAAGCAAGCATTGACTTGATGCACTATGATTTCCACAAAACCACCAGGCACAAGGACGAAGAATACAGTAAATGGAACAAAAAGACGTCATCTCTGGTTCCACTGAATCGATTTTGATCATTTGTTTTGAAACTGTCCAGAATCAGTCCAAATGTGTCCAACAAGTGCCATGCTGGACCAGCGGACCGCTTTTCAAAACTTGGCACCTCAGCTAAACCACTTAGTGACATCAGTGGAGGCAAATTATCAGATTACATTCAGCTTCCTCTGGAGCCTCAAGAGGCTTCACACTGCTTTTTTTACATATGCAGTAGTACTCCCAAAGACCTATAAACACACATAAATGTGTAAAGTTGGTAGGGTTACTCTTTAACTGATTTGAATCTAGCAGCACAAGAAAAGAAGGTCTTTGGTAGAAGCTCATGTACCATTGTCTCTGCGGAGAAAATATTTGTATTAAACTGGGCTTCATATTTTAGGATTGCAAAAAAAAGGAGGCGTCGGACAACAAATAGTTCTCATGAATTGAGTCTGTTTAGTTTCACACATACATGTATGACTTCATGTACAATCGTTAAACCTCATAATTTATTCTTCATTTAAACTAAGGCATGTTTTCCCAGTATTTATATATGATATTAAAACAATAACCATGCAAGTAGTATTTACAGGAATGTAGATTGAACATTATAGTGTGTATTGTGGTTTTTGTTATTGCAAGAAAATATGATGACTCACACTGTGGACTCGCAAGTAAATGTGAGAGCTCAAGCAACATCATATTTACCAGTTTGTCCTTGTTTACCAGTGAACTTGAGAGGCAAACCAGACGAGTTAAAGTTTGTGATCTTACCTGCTGGATGACTGGAAGGAGAGCTGCTGTACAGGTGATGAAAGAAAATATGATCAGATGACACATCACAGAATGTATTACATAAAATTGTTGGCACCTCCCCAAGCTTCAACTTGACGGTGCCTCTATAGTTTCACTTTTACAGAGGCTGTATCTGATTTACAGGAAAATGCCACCATCAGAGTGCGTAGGTATGCAGGAGACAACAAACCACATATCATCAGACTTTTTATTTTATTTTATCAACAACCGATGCCTCAAAGCGAGTCTTGAATGGAAATTCCTTTTGAGGTCATTTTGAAATTGAAAGAACCAGCGACACCGTCACATGATTTATTATGGAAACTTGAACTTCCCTGAAATTCAATGTTAAATCTTAAAAACACACACAGGCCGCACCACAACTACCACAAAGGAATTGAAACAAATTGAGAGATGTGGGGCTGCCCTGCAATTGAATAAAATCAGATGATTTCTCATCCTCCACAAAGGCGTTAAGAATGAATCTGCTCAGACTTAAAGGGTCACTATGTAGTTTTGGAGAAGAAATTTAAACTCAGAATTTTAATATTTACATTATTAATGAATTAATAATACCAATTCAGAAATATTTCGTTTTTCCATAACTGAATAAACAAGCTGTTCTCAGAGGAAAATAAGGTCCCAGAACACTGTTCGAAGCTAGAAAGGTGGCAGGGTCCGCCACATCCACAATGATGACAGTTTGTTTAATTTGTTTGTTTAGGCCTAAATAAATCAGTCAATGGAGAACTTCTCTTCTGATTAAAATGACTTCCCCAAAACTACATAGTGCACCTTTAATTAAAGGTACAGTAGCAATCTCTCAGTGTGCAGTACAGAAGCAGGCAAAGAGCTGCAGCACTGATGGAAATGAGGCACTGTGTCATAATTCAAGAAGTCTAAAGGCTGAAGAGACTAGTCTTTTAGTGTCAAGTTGTTGTTAATTATTAACCATTTCAGCCCACTACATCTTCATACAGTGAAAGATTTCCACAACATTTGAATCTAGCAGCACAAGTGAAGAGAAGCTGACTCAGCAGCAATGTGTCAGAGTAATAATTTGTACTAAACTCTGAGCTTTTTTAGGATTGGAGAGAAAGAAGACAGCAACACTTCCTATGTATGGAATTTATTTGGGTTGCACACATGCTGAATTTGATCTACAATACAATGTATTTTTAACAGTTTTCCCAGTATTTATATATGATATCTAAACAGTAATCATGCAAGTCATATATCTAAGAATGTAGACTGAATTTTATAGTTATACTAGAAAACAGCAGTTCAATCGTTTTATTTTGTGTCATTTTGCATAAGCATTGTTTAACACTTTGTAAAGTGTAATGCTTTGTTGTTAGAGTATTCAATAAAAGGATATCAACACAGTATCCACACTCCGTGCCAATTATATGTCAAACAATAAAAGGAATTCATGATTTGATGAAGCAGTAAAATGAAGATGAATGATCAAAAAGAGAAACTTAGTGGGTACAATAGATGCAATATCAGAGACAGAGGCACTGACTAACATGGGAGTTACAATTCAGCTTCTTGCTCCTCAATGGAATTGATTAATGTTCTCATTTCTCTCAGTTTCTGTTCACTCTCCTCTATTTCTTCACCCAACTGCTCATTCTCCCCATCTACGTAAGTCTTGGTCTTCTCCACAAAGTCCTTGAGGGTGTCCATTAGACCCTCCAGTGGTGGAAAGTCATCAGGTAAAGTTTTTGAGGTTGTCTTCACTAATCCCATCAGTGGGTCCATGACCTTCACATAATACTTCATGATCTCTGAAGAGGTGGCCAATTCTGCCTAATGAAGAGAACAAAACCACAAGAGAACATCACACCACCTCAGTTTGCCATGTTGTGTGCAGTAATGGAATGGAACTAAGTACATTTACTCAAGTACTGTACTTTTCTTGGTACTTTATTCTTCAACTCCACTACATTTGGAGCTAAATATTGTACTTTTTACTCCACTACATTTATTTGATAATTATAATTACTATGCAGATGGCATCCTGCATCAAAACCAAACCAGTACAATTTAAATGACTTTTTTTAATCCGCAATCAGATGAAAAAACACTTATTCTGTTTATCAGAAAAATGCTGAACATCAGATCTGCTAACTGGCCACGTCGATAACACCAACACCAAGTCAATGGCAAGTATGCAGTTTATACATACACATAACTATATGTTTAATTTACTTTTAACCCATTTTTTTTACATACTTGATTACATTTCATGTAAGATACTTATTGTACTCAAGTACTATTCGTATGGGTGACTTTAAGTAGAAGTAATATTTTAACATGATGTCTTGACTTTTACTCATGCCTGACTTTTGAGTATTTTTAACAACACTGGTTATATGTTAAAGTCACAGAGTATTCATCACTAAAGTTACTCCCAATGCAAGTTTTATTAGCATGTAAGCAACAGTAAAACTGACAGACTGACTCACCTTCTCCATGTCCAGTTTTTGTTGTGCTTTCTGAATCTTTTCCTTGAGCTTTTCCTGCAAATCCAGAATGAGAATCAAGTTGCAGTCATAGTTTCGGACATGTTAGAACATACAACTGAAGAAAAAAATACATTTCAACAGTAATTTGTATGTGATGACTCACACTGTGGACTTGCAAGTAAATGTGAGAGCTCAAGCAACATCATATTTACCAGTTTGTCCTTGTTTACCAGTGAACTTGAGAGGCAAACCAGACACAGCAGAGTGAAGATGGAGAACAGGACTTTAGTGCTTCTGACACCAGCCACTCCTCTGCTCCTGGACAAAGCTGCTGCTGCCATAGTTGTTCTAAATCAAAGTGATAGAGTGTAAAGGATCAATGAAGAATTGAAAAGGAAAGGCTCAGACTGCAACTTAACGTGCAGCTCTGTGATACCTAAAGGTCTACAGTATAAACTATCCAATGGTGAGTTAAAGTTTGTGATCTTACCTGCTGGATGACTGGAAGGAGAGCTGCTGTACAGGTGATGAAAGAAAATATGATCAGATGACACATCACAGAATGTATTACATAAAATTGTTGGCACCTCCCCAAGCTTCAACTTGACGGTGCCTCTATAGTTTCACTTTTACAGAGGCTGTATCTGATTTACAGGAAAATGCCACCATCAGAGTGCGTAGGTATGCAGGAGACAACAAACCACATATCATCAGACTTTTTATTTTATTTTATCAACAACCGATGCCTCAAAGCGAGTCTTGAATGGAAATTCCTTTTGAGGTCATTTTGAAATTGAAAGAACCAGCGACACCGTCACATGATTTATTATGGAAACTTGAAGTTCCCTGAAATTCAATGTTACATTTTAAAAACACACACAGGCCGCACCACAACTACCACAAAGGAAATGAAACAATACATTGAGAGATGTGGGGCTGCCCTGCAATTGAAACATACATGCCACATTGATTTATTTGCTTATAAACCTTAAAGAAAAATCTTTCCATAGAAACAATTCAGGTTCCTGATATGTCCTGTGTGGCACAGGTGTGGAAACAATTCACAAAAGCAGATGATTTCTCATCCTCCACAAAGGCATTAAGAATGAATCTGCTCAGACTTAAAGGGTCACTATGTAGTTTTGGAGAAGAAATTCAAACTCAGAATTTTAATATTTACATTATTAATGAATTAATAATACCAATTTAGAAATATTTCGTTTTTCCATAACTGAATAAACAAGCTGTTCTCAGAGGAAAATAAGGTCCCAGAACACTGTTTGAAGCTAGAAAGGTGGCAGGGTCCGCCACATATAAACAAAGTAAAACAAAATGAAATTGTGTTGTCCTTTAAAGTCAGTTTGTTTATTCAGTCATGACAATGATGAAAGTTTGTTTAATTTGTTTGTTTAGGCCTAAATAAATCAGTCAATGGAGAACTTCTCTTCTGATTAAAATGACTTCCCCAAAACTACATAGTGCACCTTTAATTAAAGGTACAGTAGCAATCTCTCAGTGTGCAGTACAGAAGCAGGCAAAGAGCTGCAGCACTGATGGAAATGAGGCACTGTGCCATAATTCAAGAGGTCTAAAGGCTGAAGAGACTGGTCTTTTAGTGTCAAGTTGTAGTTAATTATTAACCATTTCAGCCCACAACATCTTCATACAGTGAAAGATTTCCACAAACACATCATCATTGATCCTGATCAGAAGAGCTTCTCTGTGTACAAAAATGTCTTTAACTGATTTGAATCTAGCAGCACAAGTGAAGAGAAGCTGACTCAGCAGCAATGTGTCAGAGTAATAGTTTGTACTAAACTCTGAGCTTTTTTAGGATTGGAGAGAAAGAAGACAGCAACACGTCCTATGTATGGAATTTATTTGGGTTGCACACATGCTGAATTTGATCTACAATACAATGTATTTTTAACAGCTTTCCCAGTATTTATATATGATATCTAAACAGTAATCATGCAAGTCATATATCTAAGAATGTAGACTGAATTTTATAGTTTGTATTGTGATTACTGTGAGGAAACTGAAAATAAACCAGCAAAAGAAAACTAAACAATGATATACTTGTAATCTACCTCAAGATTTGAGCTAACTAGAAACAGCAGTTCAATCGTTTTATTTTGTGTCATTTTGCATAAACATTGTTTAACACTTTGTAAAGTGTAATGCTTTGTTGTTAAAGTATTCAATAAAAGGATATCAACACAGTATCCACACTCCGTGCCAATTTTATGTCAAACATTAAAACGAATTCATGATTTGATGAAACAGTAAAATGAAGATGAACGATCAAAAAGAGAAACTTAGTGGGTACAATAGATGCAATATCAGAGACAGAGGCACTGACTAACATGGGAGTTACAATTCAGCTTCTTGCTCCTCAATGGAATTGATTAATTTTCTTATTTCTCTCAGTTTCTCTTCCTTCTTCTCTATTTCCTCACCCAACTGCTCATTCTCCCCATCTACGAAAGTCTTGGTTTTCTTCATAAAGTCCTTGAGGGTGTCCATTAGACCCTCCAGTGGTGGAAAGTCATCAGGTAAAGTTTTTGAAGTTGTCTTCACTAATCCCATCAGTGGGTCCATGACCTTCACATAATACTTCATGATCTCTGAAGAGGTGGCCAATCCTGCCTAATGAAGAAAACAAAACCACAAGAGAACATCACACCACCTCAGTTTGCCATGTTGTGTGCAGTAATGGAATGTAACTAAGTACATTTACTCAAGTACTGTACTTTTCTTGGTACTTTATTCTTCAACTCCACTACATTTGGAGCTAAATATTGTACTTTTTACTCCACTTCATTTATTTGATAATTATAATTACTATGCAGATGGCATCCTGCATCAAAACAAAAAAACAGTACATTTTTAATGAATTTATTTTATCGGCAATCAGATTAAAAAACACTTATTCTGATTATCAGAAAAATGCATCAGATCTGCTAACTGGCCAGGTCGATAACACCAAGTCAATAGCAAGTATACAGTTTATACATACACGTAACTATATGTTTCATTTACTTTTTAACCCATTTTTTTAACGTCAGATTCTTATTGTACTCGAGTACTATTCGTATGGGTGACTTTTATATTTTAACATGATGTCTTTACTTTTACTCATGTCTGGCTTTTGAGTACTTTTAACAACACTGGTTATACGTTAAAGCAACACTAGGTAGTTTGGACTCATTACTACCCCCAGCTGGTTGAGAAGCGCAATTATCTGTTACCAGTGTCGTAAATACTGTCGCTGTATAAGCATCCCTGGGGAAAATGAATACACGTGAATTTGTTGACAGAGCCGGCGAATCACAAAATCATCTGAAAAAACTTCAATCGAGTGCCAACAACAAGCTAAATTCAGAGATACCAGTTGGTAGTTTGATAGCATATAGGCTGCACAGCACATTAGCATGCTAGAATTATTCTCATACCGAGTTGGTTGTAGTGAATGCACCGACTAAGTTACTTCCAAAACACGACGCTTGGGCATGAATGTGTTTAGTGGCGTCTGAAAATATAACTATGTTTTCGGAAGTTACTAAATACAATCGCAGGTTGACGTGTTCGGTGTAATATCTACAACCAACTCGGTACGACAACAGTAAGTAGCATGCTAACGTTACCGATAACAACAATAGCCTAACGTTACCTCCCGACCACACTGTTCAACAATTACGTTGATTATCTGCATGAACTAAGGAATCTGCAACTTTTCAAGACAAGATGTTCATAGTGTTTTAGTAAGTTAGTCATCGTTTACAGTCACTACATGAAAACGTGCAAGCTATTGAAACAGACAGCATTAGCTTATCTCCCGGCTTTATTACGGTTATAAACTGTGGACAAATAGAGCCCCAATGAACACAACACAACAACAAATCAACTCAGAGTAAAAGTCAGTAAGGTAATAAATATGTATATATGTAATATATGACTTACAAATCCAGTAGCATCTAGGCTAAGTCGCCATCAGTCTTGAAACCCATTTCTTCTTTCAGCTCGCGCCACCCAGTGTAAGTGTCCGGGCTCGTGTTCTATCACTTTCTCTTTTTCTTTTCTTCGCCTTCTCAGACAATACCTTCTTGGCTTTTATAGCTGGCTTGGCCATGGCGTTGTTTTACAAAAAATCCCCAATAATACAAGTAGCTGTTGGCTAAATCCACCTACGAATAAATGTGTGACGTATGCCGTAAGGCAGGTCGCACTAGACGCCTTTACGTCAGATAGGTTCCTACCCGCTCTGGGAAGTTACACAGTGCGGTTTCTGCCGGCGCGACCGCCCTCAGGCTGCAGAGGCGTCACCATTCATCCTATTAACCGTTTTTCTACCACTTAACTGAGTTTAGAAACATTATTTTAAGGTCGAAAAACTACCTAGTGTTGCTTTAAAGTCACAGTGTATTCATCATTAAAGTTACTCTCAATGCAAGTTTTATTAGCATGTAAGCAACAGTAAAACTGACAGACTGACTCACCTTCTCCATGTCCAGTTTTTGTTGTGCTTTCTGAATCTTTTCCTTGACCTTTTCCTGCAAATCCAGAATGAGAATCAAGTTGCAGTCATAGTTTCGGACATGTTAGAACATACAACTGAAGAAAAAAATACATTTCAACAGTAGATTTGTATGTGATGACTCACACTGTGAACTTGCAAGTAAATGTGAGAGCTCAAACAACATCATATTTACCAGTTTGTCCTTGTTTGTCAGTGAACTTGAGAGGCAAACCAGACACAGCAGAGTGAAGATGGAGAACAGGACTTTAGTGCTTCTGACACCAGCCACTCCTCTGCTCCTGGACAAAGCTGCTGCTGCCATCGCTGTTCTAAAAAACTTTTTTTTATAGAGAAATTTTGTTGAAAAGCTCAAACTGCAACTTTGTAATATTCAAAGGTCTACAGTATAAACCATCTCATAGTGAGTTAAAGTTTGTGATCTTACCTGCTGGATGAATAGAGGGAGAGAGCTGCTGTACAGATAGTGAAAGAAAAATGAGGAGACGACACACCACAAAATGCTTTATATACTCATGGTTCAACTCACCTTTGACTGTATGTGTGTGTTCACGTGCACGTGTGTTGTGTGATGGTTGTTAGGCATGTCTGTACATGCAGGACAGATCATCCCTTTGTACCTACCTGACGCTGCTCTTTCAGTTTCAAATTTCAAATAAACTGTATTTGATTTACAGGAATGCCACCATCAATTGGTGTAGTTACATGAAACAACAAACAAGAGGAAATGCTGTACTATAATAAACTAACAGGTGAGTTGAACCTTGGGGAGGTGCCAACCTTGGGGAGTAGACCAGCAAAAGAAAACTAAACAATGATATACTTGTAATCTACCTCAAGATTTGAGCTAACTAGAAAACAGCAGTTCAATCGTTTTATTTTGTGTCATTTTGCATAAACATTGTTTAACACTTTGTAAAGTGTAATGCTTTGTTGTTAAAGTATTCAATAAAAGGATATCAGCACAGTATCCACACTCCGTGCCAATTTTATGTCAAACAGTAAAAGGAATTCATGATTTGATGAAACAGTAAAATGAAGATGAACGATCAAAAAGAGAAACTTAGTGGGTACAATAGATGCAAAATCAGAGACAGAGGCACTGACTAACATGGGAGTTACAATTCAGCTTCTTGCTCCTCAATGGAATTGACTAATTTTCTTATTTCTCTCAGTTTCTCTTCATTCTTCTCCATTTCTTCACCTAACTTGTCATTCTCCCCATCTACAAAAGTCTTGGTCTTCTCCACAAAGTCCTTGAGGCTGTCCATTAGACCATCCAGTGGTGGAAAGCCATCAGGTAAAGTTTTTGAAGTTGTCTTCGCTAATCCCATCAGTGGCTCCATGGCCTTCACATAATACTTCATGAGCTCTGAAGAGGTGGCCAATCCTGCCTAATGAAGAGAACAAAACCACAAGAGAACATCACACCACCTCAGTTTGCCATGTTGTGTGCAGTAATGGAATGTAACTAAGTACATTTACTCAAGTACTGTACTTTTCTTGGTACTTTATTCTTCAACTCCACTACATTTGGAGCTAAATATTGTACTTTTTACTCCACTACATTTATTTGATAATTATAATTACTATGCAGATGGCATCCTGCATCAAAACAAAAAAACAGTACATTTTTAATGAATTTATTTTATCGGCAATCAGATTAAAAAACACTTATTCTGATTATCAGAAAAATGCATCAGATCTGCTAACTGGCCAGGTCGATAACACCAAGTCAATAGCAAGTATACAGTATATACATACACGTAACTATATGTTTAATTTACTTTTTAACCCATTTTTTTATATACTTTATTACATTTCATGTCAGTAAAACTGACAGACTGACTCACCTTCTCCATGTCCAGTTTTTGTTGTGCTTTCTGAATCTTTTCCTTGACCTTTTCCTGCAAATCCAGAATGAGAATCAAGTTGCAGTCATAGTTTCGGACATGTTAGAACATACAACTGAAGAAAAAAATACATTTCAACAGTAATTTGTATGTGATGACTCACACTGTGAACTTGCAAGTAAATGTGAGAGCTCAAACAACATCATATTTACCAGTGTGTCCTTGTTCACCAGTGAACTTGAGAGGCAAACCAGACACAGCAGAGTGAAGATCGAGAACAGGACTTTAGTGCTTCTGACACCAGCCACTCCTCTGCTCCTGGACAAAGCTGCTGCTGCCATAGCTGTTCTAAAAAACTTTTTTTATAGAGAAATTGAAATATTGAAAAGCTCAAACTGCAATTTTGTAATATTCAAAGGTCTACAGTATAAACCATCTCATAGTGAGTTAAAGTTTGTGATCTTACCTGCTGGATGAATAGAAAGAGAGAGCTGCTCTACAGATGGCGAAAGAAGAATGATGCGACGACACACCACAAAATGCTTTATATACTCATGGTTCAACTCACCTTTGACTGTGTGTGTGTTCGTGTCAGGGACAGACTGGGACAAAACAGCCCTGGACTTTGGCTCAGCCGGCCCACAACAATCGGTTCGCGGAAAGTCATCAACGCCTGGCACGGGTGTCACAATACTTTAATCATGACTCATGACACTATACCATCCAAATTACAGCAATAGCACTGATGTTGACTAGATGTTGTGTTAAGAGCACAGTATTCTAGTCTTACTTGAATATTCACAAAGAAATGATGGTCTCATTACACTGCAGGTTGAGCGAAGGTTGAGCGAAGGTTGAGCTGGCGTGGGTGTCATCCTCTGCCCTCGGTCTAAGCTCAACCTGAATAAACAAATGATGGAATGGATTTTTAAAAAAACAGCTTTTATGTATCCAATTGATTATAACAGCATATTATATCATCTATTCCATGCAATCTTATGATTACTTTATTATTCAATAATCTTAGTTAATTTATGCAGTAATTAACTTACTGCACAAATAATAATGAAAATACACCACTACAAATGTAGCTTCTGTATTCAAAGTCTTCAAAGTTTGTAAGTATTATCAGAAAACTCTACCGTTACCAAAACTTTAAAAAGTAAAAGCACAACAGTTTTTTATATATACAGTATATAGCCTATTTCTTAATATTACTTCTTAAAATGTTTAAAGTGGAGCTGTTTTAACTACTATAATCATTATTTCACTTTATTTTATATCATTTAATTGTTTGCATTGCACTGAGCAACACAAACTGGGTATAGATAAAAATGTAGCAAGACCTGAATAACATTTGCTAACATCAGCCAGCAAGTAACTCTCTTTCTCCCTCTCTCATGTCATGTTTCATATATACTTGCCCTGTATCTGTCTGTGGAACTTCCACCGGCTCATCTCTCTGTCCCTCATCATCACAGGTGGCCCTACCATGCAGAGGCTGCACAACTGTCTGGCTCCCACAAGTCCCGGCCTCAACACTCTCTTCTTCACTCACTTCTTGGATGCTGCTAATATAAACGTGAACTTGTGCCGTAGTGCTGCTGCTGCTGCTGCTGGCTGTGCTGCTGATCATTTCAGTTAGTTTGCGACATTTAACTGCTTCACTAAATGTGGCATTTTTTTCCATATAAGTGCTTCAATACTACTACAAAGATACTCAATTATCGTCTTTGCTGCTACTACTTATTTTTCTTCTCCTTCTTCTTCTTTTCAATTAGCTGGCGGGCATGGGCGGCTGCCGGCTGGCATCCAACTTAAAGATGATCCAACTTTAAGTGATTCTCCAGAACACACAGATGGCCAGTCCGCCCCTGGTTCACGTGCACGTGTGTTGTGTGACTGTTGTTAGGCATGTCTGTACATGCAGGACAGATCATCCTTTGTACCTACCTGACGCTGCCCTTTCAGTTTCAAATTTCAAATAAACTGTATTTGATTTACAGGAATGCCCCTATCAGTTGGTGTAGTTACATGAAACAACAAACAAGAGGAAATGCTGTACAAAAATAAACTAACAGGTGAGTTGAACCTTGGGGAGGTGCCAACAATTTTATGTAATACATTCTGTGATGTGTCATCTAATCAATCATCATGTTGTGCAACACAGCAGAATAGTTGAAATAACAAACGTGAAACTGAGCAATGTGATACAGTTTGGTGAGGTTGGTTTGGTAAGGTCAGAGACTGTGGACAGGTGACAGTAAATCCCTGTTTTGACAGAATCCTATCGCAGAAATGAATATCATCAGACAGCCCCCGTCATTTGCACAAAAGCGAGTCTTGAACTGGTATTTCCTTTGAGGGCATGTTGAAAAAACCATTATGATTTCCGATGCAAACGCAGAGTTTGCATCGGAAATCATGCGATGGTGTTAATGGTTTTTAATGTTAATGGCTCAGTTTCACGTAATTTTTTTTACTTCCCTTAAGTTCCCTTAAAATAAATTTCAAGTCTTAAAAACACGTCACACTAACATGCTGACCACATTGGTTGCTTGTGTAGTGTGTGGCGACTGCGTTGCTGAGCTTCTGCTGCTCACAAGACTCTGAATCTCTAGTTGAAGGACCGCTGCAGCCTCGCTTGACAGGTGTGTGAGAAGTCAGTGAAAAGCAGTGTCAAACTGTGTCGTCCTTTCAGGTCAGTTTGTTTTTTCAGCCATGAAAATGAAGAGAGTTTGTTTATTTAGTTGGCTTAGGAATGAATAAATCAGTCAGTGAAGATCTTTGGTTCTGCAATCTGGTTTGCATTTCAGCCTTCAACGTTCCCATCAAAGCATCTTAACCATGAAGTGACAACAGTTTGTAAGCTAAGAAGCCACTTATCAGTGAGTAGCTGTAGTGTTGTGTAGTGTAGTGTCCAGTTTTGGGACGGACTGTTGAGGCCAGCTGCATTGCTGCGCATGTCACGTGACGATCATGTCTCGCGCGCCTCCAGTCCAGATGTTTCATGGAGCAACAGCTGGTTTGCATTGTGCTTTCTCAGCTCTACTCCACCAAAGTAAAGACTGATAAGTACGACAGAAGTTGTGCTCCATTGGAGCAGCTACCAGGTGAGCCTGCTGTATTTGATATTGTGTTTTTAATCACTGACATCAGCCTGCTTTGGCCCAGTCTGTCCAGGTGTTATTACAGATAGTCTTTTCTGCCTTTCTCAAACTATGGTACCTCTGGAGGGAGGTACAGGCTCCATCTAGTGGTACATGGAGGAATCTCCAAAATAGCCTGCTTAAAAAAAATGTAATAAAATTGATTTAAAAACGTATAATACTATCAAAATTATGCAGAATGGCTACTTTGATTTCTTTTCATGGATCATTAATTACTGATTTATAAAAATGTTACAAGTATGTTAATGTTGTGATGTGGAGGTTTATTTAACCGTTGTATATAGCTTGCCTTTAGGTAGTTTAGTCCATAACACTGCATGATATTTTATAACTTGATCAGCTGTTTTGTAAATAAAATCACAATCTGAAAGGTATAACAGTAAGCATAACTGTCAGTGTTGAGTTACTGTACTGACTTTCTACATCTTTCTGACAAATAATATTATATTATTATAAATGTTGGGTTAAGAGGGTTTGATTTCTTGCAGCACAAGTTCAAAAGTGCAGGGTTGTCTTAATTTCCTGTCACTGAGTAACAGCAACACCTTCTTCATGACCCCAGGATGTAGTTGCATATGTAAGTGTATCCCCTTGTCAATTCGAGTGATTCGTGCTCCAGGTTTCAGTGGGATTACGTCTTTATAAACCAACAGAGTTGTCGCTGTACTCACCTCTGTGTCTGAGGTATTTTAAAGTAACTATACCGTACTACAGTGGTGCTGCAAGGAATTAAAACCTCTCTTTTCTACTATTTGTAATTTGTCGGCGGTGAAAGTCAATATACATTTACTCAAGTACTACACTTGCAGTGCAAGTTTGAGGTACAGTTTTCATTTTCTGCTACTTTATACGGCTACATTTCACTACATTTAAGATGGAATTAATCGTATTTTTCACTCCACTTGATTTATCTGACAGCAGTAGCTACTGTTTGTGAAACCTAATGCATTGTTTTACATTATACTACCTCGAGGTTAAAATTACCTCCACATCACAACTTTTGAGTAATTTGTGTGATGCATCAATAATTAATGAATAGTTCAATATGAGAATATAACAATAAAGGACTGTTACCGATATTAATGTTTGAATGCAGGAGCTTTCTTTGTAACCTTGTAAGTTGTTTGCAATGATTTCACCAATATATTACAATTAATGTGACGGTAATATCATTTATTCAAAATGATTTATTCAAACCAATAGCATATATTTATTAAGAACAGCAACAACATTTTGTATGAGCATAAACAAATGACAAAAAGAAAACCTGATAGAACAATGAAATGTGAAAGATAGCATATATTACAGAGATCAAAATGGTAACATACTATAACAATGAGATGACATTAACAAAGCAACATTATTCGTATGAAAACAGAATAAACATTTACAAATATTACAAAAAACTACCATTGCAGGAGTGCAGGGGGCACTCCTGGCAACTTTCTATGACTCTGTGGTGGCATCAGCCATTTTCTATGGTGTAGTCTGCTGGAGCAGCAGCATCTCGGCAGCAGGCAGGAGGAGACTTGACAAACTTATCAAGAAGGCCAGCTCCATCCTGGGATGCCCTCTTGACCCAGTACAGGTGGTGGGAGAGAGCAGGATGATGGATAAGCTGGCATCACTGCTGGTGAAGGAGTCCCACCCCCTGCAGGTCACTATCACCGCACTGGTCAGCTACTTCAGCGACAGACTGATACACCCCAAGTGTGTGAAGGAGAGGTATCGCAGGTCCTTCCTTCCTGCTGCTGTTAGACTGTACAACCACCACTGCTCCCAGTAGACCTCACATGCGCACTCAAAATCTACATATATTCTCATTCTCACTTGGGTTTGCAATAACTGGACAATTTTTAAAGGGGAACTACCGTTTTTTACAACCTGGACCTTATTTCTAGCATAAAATATGATCATTTACTCACCCAGATAACTTTGGTGTCCTTTGAAGTCGTTCGGACGAAATTAGATCCAGTGTAGCGCCGCTATATCCATATAATGCGAGTGATCCGGGCACCAAAGCGCAGCCTCTATATAACGCATTATCTGCCACAAAACTAGTTCATTTCACCAATATTTTGTCATCATACACTATTCCCCTCTGAGTCCGGGCTTGTCTGTTATCAACATCCGGGGTCAAGCTAGCAGTAGCAGCTACAGGTAAACAAGCCAGCTGTCGCGGGTGCTAGAAATAAGGTCCAGGTTGTAAAAAATGGTAGTTCCCCTTTCATACCCATATTTATTATATTGTAAATAAAAATAAACTGCCCATACTGTTTATAATTACACTGTTCATATTGTAAATATTATATTTATACCAGTCTATTCTATTTCTTATCTTTTTATTTTATTATAGTGTTTATTTTTTATTTTTACTATTGTCTACTGTAATATTCCTGACCGTTGGCTGCTGTAACAAAGGAATTTCACCATTTGCGGGACAAATAAAGGAATTCTGATTCTGATTTTGGAGAAAAGGAAATTATTCTCATGTCGTTCTAATAACAGTTGTGATGATTATTGGCATTAAGAATAACTTTTTTCAAAAATGAAAATAAAAAAAGTTGTATTTGTTTTTCTTGAGATCACAGTATTGAATCAACACAATTATCTGCTCTGCCTCACAGATATGGAGGTCTGTCTTGGTGCTACACCAGTGAAGCAAACATCGAAATATGAGTATGGTTTTATCTTCTGGCACTCTGTAGTGATCCTCAGACACACAAAACAAAACTCCACTTTACACTGAAGACAAACAACGTTTTTACATCTGGTTCCATCATGTCGCACCAGCACACCACAGGTGGGACAGGCACGGATGGAGGGACATCCTGTGACCCCCTTCACACTCTCGAAGACGATATCTGGAGAGATCTTTAATATTTCCAGCGGGCTCCGGCAGCCGTCATTGTCACAGCGGTCTGAACGAGGAGCCGGACCTTTCCATTCCCTCAAACACTGCCAGCAGAACTTATAAATGATTTTTCTGATAGCTGTGCACACCGTGCATCTGACACTGAGATCACTGAGGTCAGTTCTCACCACAGGAGACTTGCAGCGAGGACACTGTGAAGTTAAATGAAAGAGTGAGCTGCTTTGAAATTCAGCCTTGTATTTGCATGATCAACCATTTTTCTAAGAACCGTTCGCAAATAGTGTAAGTCATGTACTTACTTCTATGACCTTCAAGTTCGGGGCGGCATTACCGAACATTTTCTTTTCAAATTCGTTCACCTCCTCAGGAGTCAGAAGAGCCATTTTACGAACTTCCTCGAAGGGCCACTCAACATCACACTTACCGCACACAAATCTCGACCTGCCCTAAGATAATAAAGAGAAAATCAAAGAAACATCTTCATGTGTCAATATGTCATCATTGCTTGCATGATTCACTATTAACTAACATCAATTTCAAGTTCAGAGTTACATCCTAAGACAGAAAGTTTAGACTCACTGTTTTTCTCAATGCAGAAGGAAATTGCTTTCACATATGAAATTACTATTTAATTACACGTACCTGCCCCTATGTATTTTGTCAGTGCAGTTTAGTCAGTAAAAGATCATTAAATGTCAACATCACACCTGGTCCAACAACCTGCGGCACCAGTCGGTGAGAGACATCGGAGTGACAGCATGACCACAGGACATCTTTGCTCTGCGAGACTTGAAGCCGATACACAAAACTATGAGACACAAGCAAAGTAGAAGCAGTTCAGATTCAGATTCAATTAAAAGAGAAATATGCTGTATCCTAAATGTTAAAGATAGTAGAAGCTCTTGTGCAGTCCATTTTTATTTGTTAAACTTTTGCTTTGTAGGCATTGACCTACATTCAATTTAAAATACAGCTACTTACAGTCTAGTTCATCATCTCCGTCTACAAATGTAAGCGTGGGGTCCTGAGGGTCATAACACTTCTCTGAGTAGTGTCTCTGTACAGTTGTCGAGCTGTTATCCATCTTGACTAAACGCACTCCCTCAAACTTAACGGGGCTTTTCATCCGTTGTTTCCATGAAGTCACGTGGTCAGTGGTGGCGCTACATGAGTCTCAGCCTCTGTTTCTGAACGAACAGGCGTCGATAGGACGTCCCCACACTGTCCTCACTGCCAGGCTCGTAATAAGAGCAGATTTGTAAGAGGAAGTGATGTCTTTTAGTTGGACAGTTTGTCTCTCCTTTTATTTATTCTGGTGCTCAACCGGAAGTACGGCAGCCAGACCTGAAACAACACAACTCTGGAGGATTTTGTTGCTCAAACACAATACTGAGGTTCGTGCGTGAAGTATTTTCAGCCGCGAGTCCTTCGTGGTATCGAAAGTGAAAGCAGTTGTCGGGAGTCAGACTCAGATAAGGCGGCACGGTGAGTCTTGTCGTGTTTTACCCTCCCATTTTACTACATACCCAAATAAAAAGTCGGCATGTGTGTGATAGGATCCTGTGACTGTTAGTGTACGTGTATCTACTGTATCACTTGCTTTATCTCGTTAGATAGCTTTCTTCCGTCCGTTTTTAAACGCGGGATTTGAAGTCGCTGGGTAATGGAGGGTCGAGAGGCTGCGTGGGTTTCCATAACACCCAAACACACCAGCTGCGTTCACTGCTCACTTCTCGTGCTCAATTTCACTCGCTGCTGTGTTTGTGTGGGCTGAAAATCCTTCAGTCTGCGTTTTTACTGTGTTTTTTTGTATGTTGTTGTTCCATATAATGTAGTTAAAAGCTGGAGGAAGAGGTATTTAGATATTTAACTGAAGTGAAACTAGCAGTTAACTAGCATATCTAACATATATTTAGGCATTATATGTTTAGGGCTGCAACTAACCTTTTTTTAAGTCTTTGATTAATCTGTTGATTATTTTCTTGATACATCTATCGGTCGTTTTGTCTGTAAAACTGATTAAAAAACAGCCAATTGTGGCCTTAAAGGTTGTTCTTCTTCATGACTTTTGTCATGATTTCTGTGTATGTTTTGTCCATAACTTGTGAACTTGCTTGTTGTCCCTTCACATCTGCTGTATCTAATGTGCTTCAACAGGCTGAATCCACACATCTGGAACGCCTCAATAAAACAATGTCCACCATCTCATACCATAGACATCAGCATGAATCATGACCTTGTAGAAATGTTCAGAGAGAAACTAGACAATTTCACCATCTCAGGTAGGTGACGTGAAATGAAAAGACTTCAGCATGTTTCTTACACACCTCTGAGTTTTAAGATAATCTTATCATGTGACTGTTGCGTCTTTAGATTACCATGGGCTGAAGAGTCCAGGTCTTACATGCTATCTGAACAGCGTGCTTCAGGTGCTTTTCATGACCGAAGACTTCCGGGAGGCTGTGAAACAGTTCGTAACCTAATTTTTACGACAGGACATGAAATCTGTTATCTACTGGTTCCACGTTTAATAAAGTCGCATATACTTATATGTGCCACAGATGCTGTAGTGACGATTCATCAACCATCGACCCACATCTGGGGCAACTGTTTTCTGATTTGCAGAAATGTGTTGCCAAAACACATGACATCACAAAACAGCTGGGGATCACGAATGGTGAGTTTGGATCTGAGACATCCCCTGCTGAATCCTGCAGACCCTTGAGCCTGGCACAGTTATATGCGTTACCAATAAAATGATCGTACAGTGAAAAGCCTTTTTTTTTTGTGCACATACTTCTACTTTCAGTAAATGAGCAACGTGATGCTGCTGAGTATTTGGAGAAGCTCCTGTGTCGGACCAGTCCAGAGGCAGCTAAGGTAGAGACTCACTCACTTACTCACTCACTCACTCACTCACTTACTTACTTACTCACTCACTCATGACTGTACCTTTCTGTCCAGATGTTCAAGGGAGAGCTGAACCACAGCACCACCTGCCTCGAGTGTAAGGAAAGGAGCGATTCCAGGAGCTATTTTTGGATTCTGCCACTCGCGGTGGAAGATTCGTGTCGCCAGACCTACAGCGTGGTACTCTGCTTTCCTTTAATAAGATCAAGAGTCTTAAAATATACATTAGAAAATAACATTCAGGATGAAAATGTATGCTGTGTTTACAGGAGAGAGGACTGAAGGCTCTCTTTAAGGGTGAAAAAGTCTGTGGGGACAACAAGATGTACTGCAGCCGCTGCAGTCAAAAGCAGGACGCAGACTTTGTGAGTTTTCGCTTTTCAAGTTTGTGTCAAAACTTTCTCATGATTTCACAAGTCTACAGTAGATAACCGTGCATATAGAAGGCTTATTTAAATCTCAGTTTATCTCTCAAACACAAATCTTTCCTGATCGACAACAACAATGACAACAGTACTTTCATGCAGCCATTAATAAAGCAGGCCACTGTCATTTTTGAGTCTTGTTTTTTGTGTGTGTTTCATAAAGGGGTGTAGTGATCTACTGGTATTAACGATTAGCGTGATATTGAAAAATGAAATATTGGTAGTCCCTAAACATTCCTGGTAGCTAAACAGCTGAAGTAGATGGGGACCTGTTTTAAAACATTAAAACAGCTTGTCCAACGTCTCCAGAAGCCCCGAGATCCCAAATTCATTTGAAAAGACGTTTAGTTTTTGAATTATAATGTTTTGAACGTTTTTAAACAAGTCCTCATCTACTTCAGTTGGTTAGGAGAACGCTGCAACACTGTTTTGACTTTCCATCAGCATGAGGCTGAGTCAATAATGACTGAGTATTCATTTTTGGGGAAACTTGTCCTTTTGAGTGTAATTCATTTGCCAAAAAAGAGTCACAACACAATTTTAAAGATGAATTTGGCTGATAGAATTATATTGTTTTGTAAAATTTCTGTAGGTGTAGCAGTAATACTATTATTGTAAATTCTTTAGGCTTTAGTGCTATTAGCTCTCACTTACAAATGGGGAAATGACTTCTGAATTGAGACACAATGAAATAAAATACTAACAAACAAAACATAACATATAAACTCCTGTTGAACAATAGGTCAAACCCATCTGCCAAGCTCTGATCTAGGACTCTGATTATGACTGTCTCTTGTTCATGCAGCTGTTGTCTTTCTGTGTTCTGTAGGGATGTGAGATAACACAACATCCAGACATTTTGACCCTCCTGCTGAAGAGATTCAGCTTTGACTCCAGGCGCAGGTGTTACGTTAAGCTTTACTGCAAAGTGGACATCCCCCAAACTTTACACATGGAGGTATGCTTTTTCTATTTCTCTTTCAGCAGCTGATTGTTTTGATTAAACATTTTTTCATAAGTGTGGTGACTTTGTTCTGTTTCCCTCCCTTCAGAACTGCACATATGACCTCTACGCTTTAGTGAACCACTTTGGTAGTCTGACAGGAGGTCATTATACCGCACAAATCAAATCGTTTGAGACTGAGGCGTGGTACCACTTCAATGACGACGTCGTTGAGAGGGTGAGGAGGCTCATTTTTCTACATGCATCCCAATTCCACAAATTCTCACACAGTTGAACGCTCGACAACATGAATTTTAACATTTACTGTGATGTCATTTTCAATTCTGAAGGTCAGAAAACCGATATTTGGGGCTGGAGACAAGTCTTTAAGGTCTTGTACAGCTTACCTCGTCATGTACAGGAAGGGTATGTTTGCAAATGTATTATTTTTGTCACTCTATGCTATCTTTTGTACCTGCACCACATCTCTTTGACTGAATGAAACACAGAATTTATGAAGCGTAGATGGCGGGCGAACAAAGTCCAGGGCTGTCCCACCAGAATCCAGATGACATGCACTATTTTGCACTTGAAGCACTTTATCTATCAGGTTGTTCGTATTTCTGCTTGTACAGGTGTTAATTATGGCTCAAACTTAGCTGTCCAGACACTTTCTTAATGAAGTATGCCTAACATCAGATTGATTAACAATTGGTGCCTAGGTCTGTTGTCTGTGGTCTGCTGTCTGTGCTTATCAGTAATAATAACTTATTTTTATCTCTTCAAAGTGAGCAGAAATCGTGAAAAGGA
Source organism: Pagrus pagrus (assembly GCF_965226575.1). Lineage (NCBI taxonomy): Eukaryota > Metazoa > Chordata > Actinopteri > Spariformes > Sparidae > Pagrus > Pagrus pagrus. The sequence continues at coordinate 17,120,048 of NC_140204.1, read as the reverse complement.
AGCTCCCTGCATACATTCAGATGTCGAGGCTGAGGGAAGACATGACGAGGCAGGGAGAGGAGGATCTCTTGTCTGCCATCATCAACTCACTGATGAAAGCTGCAAAAGAGGGGAAACCTTGACGCACTTGAATGGCGATCTATTAATGAGGAGGGATGACGATATGTTCTGGAAGAAACTGCGGCAAACAGACACCGAAGCAGACGGAGACAGTTACAAATCAAGTTTGAAAACAAAAAATTCTGCAAAGCTACAAAAAGATGGGGGACAAAAGAGACACGAGCGAAACACGCAGCTTGATACAAACTCAAAGGAGCACATGCAGAGTCTCAGGACTAGAGGGACCCCCACAGTACAACTGACAACACAAACTGTAGACTGCACATTAAAGCCTAACCATGAACCCCAAAAGAAAATACGTAAGACTAATGAGACTGTCTGGGAAACACAGACCAATGTTGTGGCAAAGACTGGAACAAAAACAACAAGTGTGACTGACAATAGTCTTGGAAGAAATAAAGTCAAACCTGCAGTAACCAAAGTTGGGAAAAACAAAATGGAGGCAGCGGTAGCTGGGGTAAGAACAGAGGGAAGGATAACACACAGAAGAGATGATGATGTCAGTAAAAACAGGTATCATTCTGATGTGAAGACATTTCATGTGTCCTCGCAGAGTCAGTGTAGCTCAGATGAACCCACAAAGTGTAACTGTTCACCAAACCGACACAGAAAATCACACAGTTCAGAGAGAGTTGTGGAGAGGATGAGAGCAACTGCAAGTCCTTCAAAGAGAAGCCATGACAGGAGAGAACCATGGAAATGATGGAATTATAAGGATAATAAATTAATCTTCAAGTGAGAAGTAATTTGTTTGTTTTTGGTCCCTTGGAATAATGTATGTTTTTTTTCTTTAAATGTGGCTCACATTGAAAATACAATTATTATTCGATTACATGTGTAACTAGACTCATGCAAACCTGACTTGCTGTCGTCTGTCGAGCCTGTGCTGCTGTCAAAGATAAGCTAAATGTGAACAGCCATGTTTTGTTGTGATTTAAATCTAGCTTGGCAGTGCAGAGGGATTAGAATTAGTTACACTGTTTTATGTAATTACAACACATGGATTGGAAAGTGTATGGCAACTTGATGTGAGGACTTTAATGTGAAGTTTTACAGAATTACCTGCATAACTCTACCACAACCCGCCTAATAACATTGAAACCTGTGCTATTAATTTACATTTAACAAATGGTTTTGATAATGAATTTGTAATTAACATGAGAATAACATGCATATATAAGCCTATTGAATAGAGATTCCCATCCATTGCACACTGAGTTTCAGCTTCTCCCCGCGCAGGTTTACAATCCCTAGGTGTAGAACAAAAAGACACAAAAACAGTTTTGTCCCTGCAGCCGTTACACTGAGGAACAAGTCATAGCTATATTTTGCACAGGTGATTATTTATTGCTGCTTTTATTTATTTTCGTACTTATTTCTTTATATTTTACCCATTATGTATGTTTTTACAACATACATTCATTTTGTTTTATTTTCTTTTTACTATTAGTATTTTAGTTCATTTCAATATTTCAGTATGATCCGGACCTGTAAGAACTTTTTAATTTGCCATTTTTAATTTCCACTGTGCCAAGTTGGATGATGTGCCTCTATGTTTTTCCCATATGTGTGTATGAGGACTGCAAACAAAATCTACCTCTGGGTACTAACAAAGTAACTTGAACTTGAACTTACACTGTGATTTGGTGATTGGTCAAACCCCATTTGTTTGGAGTATGAATTTGACAGGTGGCCAATTCTTACATATTGCACCTTAAAATGGAATCATAAATAGACAAAAATGTAGCATTGTGACTTACATGATATAAATAGATAATATATATAATATATATAATTGAGTTTGTATCATTACCTCATTAATATTGTAAATATTAAAATTCGAAAAAAATTTGAATTTCTTCTCCAAAACTACATAGTGCCTCTTTAATGCTGCAGCAACATACTGCTTTATCAAATTAATCTGACAGACTTTTTACTGTAAAATCACAGTTTAGCACAGTGATTTGTGTTTTAAAAAGCTATGTTTTCTTTTAAATAAAGGTATTTTTATATATATATATATATATATTTAAAGTATGTATATAAAGTATTTATTCAGCTCTGTTTTGTTACTTAAACTCACTGACTTGTGTAACTTGCAAGAGGTGATCAGCCAGCAGAAGCTCACAACTGTATAAATCACAGTTAACATTAAGTTAAGTTGTTGTCTATTAAGCTCAAATTCTGTACTGCGGTCAAGCCCGCCTCCAATCCGAAAACCCCCGGTCAAACTAGCCCCCGGTTATTTTGTAGTACCTGTATATATTAGATATTACAGTAATGCAGTCCAAGAACAGAATTCAAAATAAAAGCACCGACCTATGAAAGCAATTTGCAATTTCACATTAATTTAGTCAGTCTGTTAATTAATTGATGAATTAATTGAACAATTAGTTAATTAATTAATTGAGCATTTAAGTAATTAATTCATTGATTATTTACTTAATTCATTTTACCAGCCTAATTCTGATCACAGTGAAGCCTTAGCAGATGGAGGCCATGGCATTTCATCTGTGTGAATAATTAGTCAAACGTAAAAATAAACACTATCAGGAGCTTCTGATGAGGAATTTCAAAATTAAAGCCAATTTAATATCAAAATATTTTCAATATTTCCCTCAAATTCAGATTTACGTTAACGGAAAACTACCTGTTTCCACAGACTAATTTTGATTCAGACTAATAGTACTCCACCTCAGAGTTTCACTCAGATAATACCAGGAAGTTCTGATGTTGAATTTCAAAATTAAAGCCCTCTTAAATGTCAGATATTGTCAATATTTACATATAAATTCAGATGGATATTTAAAGGAAGCTCCCGATTTACACAGACTAATTTCACTTCAGACTGATGGTGGTCCTCCTCAGAGTTTCACTCAGATAATTCCAGGAAGTTCTGATGTGGAATTTCAAAATGAAAGCCCTCTTAAATGTCAAAAAATTTCAATATGAAATCAGATTTACATTAAAAGGAAACTACCTGTTTCCACAGAGTAATTTGTGGATGTGGAATTTCTGTCCTAGTGGGTGAGATTTGCCATTGGTCCAAGAAAGGTAAATAAAAATGACCATAAATGATGTCTTTGTGAGTTATTTGTGACTGTGACTGGTTTTGATTTTCTTTGTGTGTGTTTGTGTTCCTGTGTCTGCATGTTTTAGTGCGTTGGCTGTCGATCGGTCCATGTCAGCTGTGGGACGATGAGCTGCTGACTGACCGTGGAATCAAAGACGGATCAACCATTGAATTGAACGGAGTCGTATTTCAAAGTGGTCGTCCAAGTAGTGGAATGGGTGACAGGATGGGCAGAAACCAGAGTATGGACTGTGTGGCTATAATGCTAACTGGAAGTGATGTCAGCAGTGAGTCAGCGCCACATCCTCAACCAGCAGCAGTCGAAAATCTCCCCCAGGATTAATGCTGAGGACTTCAGACACTAAAAACAAGTCACACAGGTGGACAGATCAATGTTTTCAACATCACATTAACAGTCTAACTGGTACAATGACTGGAGTAAATCAGATCCATTGAGTCTTAAAGAAGGCTGATGTTATCCTGCTCTGTCCTCACCATGAGTTATTATCATCTGGGGACACAAAGACACATTTTGACTCATCGTCACATTTCAGATGTTTGTCTAAAATCATCCGTTGTACAAAGCTGTCCACTTCTTGACTCTTTTACTCAGGACTAATGTGATGATTTTAAATGTGTCATCATGTATGTAGGTAAAGGGTCATCTGTTTTAATACCAGTGTTGGTCAAGTTACTTTCAAAATGTAATATATTACGTATTATTAGTTACCTTCATTTTAAACTAATGTCACGTTACAATTATTACAGTCTGTGTAGAGTAATTTACTACCTATTACACTACTTTTTAGTTATTTTCAACAAGTGTGCTCTGAGGATTAGGCTACATCATCAGGCCTATGACATACGGCTCATTTCAGTCACACAGAGACTGAACAAATATGTTATAGGCTCGTCTATATTAAACACACAGAGCCTATGTTGATATGTTCATGTTGGTGTGGATGGGTTCTTAAAAAAACAACGATAAACACTTCACTTTGGTCGGTAACGCGTCACATGGCATAACTATATCTATATCCTATATAGATATTACTCTATTTCCAGATATTACTCTGTATATCCTATATATACTATAGATAATACTCTATGTACGATATATACTATAGATATTATTCTATATTTATTATATATGCTATAGATATATTACTCCATATATACTATGTATACTATATATTCTATTGATATTACTCTATATACTATATGCTATAGATATTACTCCATATGTACTATATATACTATAGATATTACTCTTCATTTAATATATATACTATTGATATTACTCTCTATATACTATATGTTATTTATATTACTCTACATATACTATATTTACTATAGATATTACTCTATATATACTATATACTCTTAACATTGTTTTAAGTATAAAACTGTTTTAATACTAAGATTTTAAAGTGCATTAAGTGATTCCTGAGAGAGATAGTGGATTGTCTGAGTTGGTAGCCTGCCAACAACTGAAAGCATTAATATTTCACTCAACTATCAACTATTTTTACCAGAGTGGCTCACATACAGTAACATGCCTGCATGGTTGGCTCTGCTATCAACTCAAAGAGAAGCTCAGATCACAACACACACAGACTTCAGTCTTACTCATAAGTGTCGTCATAGTTCAGTGTTATTTTGGGATTGACCTACAGAGGGTGCTACAGCTCCTCCTGGACATCTGCAAGACTGATTCTATGTCAAGTTTTATTATGTGAAAGTTCGTATGAAAAGTGTCAATTCACCCCCTCCGCCCGATGTTTAAACACTCAAGGTGACACAGTTGGAAAGAAACTATGTCCCTCGTTTGAATTGTTAAATACACTCAGAGTTCATCATCAGCTGACCTCTGAGAAACTTTGTGGCACTTGGGTACATCTGCACAGTGGTTCACTGACAGGTCGTCGTCTGCTGCCGTGTGTTTTTAGGCCTTCCGGAAGTTAAAGGAGACGGTGCATGAATGCCAAGCAGCTCAGCTGAAGAAGCTCAGGGAGACGTGCGAGAAGTGAGTGCAGCAATTTCAACTTGTACGGCCGAGTAGCCAAAGTTGGGAGTTAGGACGCAGAAGTCAGTGAGAGTGACTTTCTGCTTGTAGCTGGCACAGTGTTGATTGTAAAGTGATTCGATTCACCAGACGCAATTTAGTTTTTCCTAGCAACAGTCACAAAAATGTCAAATTTGTGTTTGCAGGGAGAAGAAAGAGCTCCAGAAGATCCTGGACAGGAAGCGACAAAACGACATCAGCGAAGCCAAGGGCTGCGACAAAGACAAGGCTGAAGTGTAAGCAACTTGTCTGGAATTGGAGAGGAGTTAATTGGATGTTTGTGCAGTCGGGTCTTATTTTGATTCACACTTCTTTCCTCTATCTCTCTCTGCAGGGAGCTGAATGAGATCAACAGGAAACATATTCAAGATTCGGTCTCCTTAATCCGCGGGGTAAGTACCCACTCGAGCTCCCATGCACACTCTTATCACCAGTGGTCCTTGAGAATTACCTACTTTTTAATGCGTTTTTCTGCCATTGGAAGACCACCATTGTTTACTACTGCACTGCTGGTGTTTCAGTTTAATGAGTGACCATGTTAACTGGTGACACTCTCCCCTGTCCTGTCTGGATTGAAGCTAGCTTGTTAGTAGCTCTAGTGTTGAGTTGAAGACATTACAACAACGTCAGTTCAAACAAAGCAGCAGGCCCTGATTCAAGCTGCTCTTTGTGTTAACGTTAGCAGTAAACCATGATTCAGTGGGAGCTAACGAGCTAACATTTAATCTGAGCTCTGATCCGCTGTCCCGTTAGCTAGCTTAGTGCGATGTCACCATTTCGTTCCTCTATCTGGTTGTAGGTCTTTTTAATTGCATTGACTACTTCACATTTGCAACATGATGCCATGCAATCATGTTAGCTGCCTCCCCATTCTACCAGTCTTTATGCGAAGCTAAGCTATTTACCTGCTTGTTCTAGCTAAATAATGAACGTACATACATGAGAATGATCAATCTTTTCATCTAACGCTCAGCAAGAAAGGGAAGTCTCAATCTATTACTTTAATTCTTGAACATGTTTTAATAGCTTCCTGATGTTTCTTTACTAGCCTCGGTCTCAGTTGGAGCGGGAACTGGAGGAGGAGTATCAGCAACTACCAGAGGAAATCTGCCAGCACCTTCAGCTGGAGCTCCAGAACAAAGGTTTCCAAAGGGATGCCCTCTTCTCGTCCTTGTCCAGCTCTGGCTCGGGCCCGCCCTCCAACTGCTCCACGCCTTCGTACCCGTCAATGCCCAATGCACCTGGAACAGGAGCATGGACGATAGCACTGCCTCGTTGGCCGATTCCACTTCCTCGTCCACCGCTCCCTTCCTGTCTGAGGCGGAGATGTCGTTCAGTTAAAATTATTGTAAAAAGGAAAATACATACATTCCACTGGGGTCTATAATGATTATAATGTGGGATAGTAATGATATTAATTATGAAGTAATTTTATTTTATTTTTTGTAATTTTTTTTACATGTTCTTGTCTCTCTGTCTTGCTTTTATGTTGTTTGGTACTTTTCTCTTTGCATCATTCCCATTGTTTTTGTCCAGTCAGTAAGCTTTTACCATGAGCTTTATGTTGACACTGTTTTTGCTGAAGTCTTTCTGTTTGTAACAGCTTTAACGTTTTTTTTTTTAACTCTTTATGAGCTTTAAACTGGAGTGAGAGTGAGAGCATTTGGCCCATGCAATTACCTAAACGGTGGGAAAAAGTAATTCACACCACAAATCTGTGACATTTTGTTTGTAGCAACGTTTAACAAATGAGATTGCTTTATAATAGCCTCATGTCCTACAATTTGAACAATTCAAAACAGAGACTAATTTCCAGAATTGAATATCAAGAGGGGATATAAAGAAAAAGAAGGCTGAATTTTATCCAAATGTAATTTTAGTTTAAAAGCTACTTTTTCAGCTGTAATGGCAGTTTCTGACCAGCAAGAGGCGCTGCAACCTCAGCTGTGTGTGTTTTTAAATTGGTGGTTTGAGCTTTCCAGTCATCGAGCCTGATTATCCTGTTATACTGTACCCAGACACACGCTCATTCACACACCTGTGTTGGGAGGATTTGCAGCGTCATCGGTCGGAATAAAGTCTGCGGCCCTTAACCTCCAATCAAAGTCCAGACAAGGTTGCATTGTGGGCCATCTGGATGGAAATGAGTGTGTGTGTGTGTGTGTGTGTGTGTGTGTGTGTGTGTGTGTGTGTGTGTGTGTGTGTGTGTGTGTTTGTGTGTGTGTGTCTGAAGGTGACAAAGGGTGAGTTTCGGTGATGTAAGAGTCACCTTCTCTCACTCACTCACTCACACACACACACACACACACACATGCACATACGCACACACAGCCACAGCTTATTGGTTCAGAGGCCGAAAATCTGAAAAATCCTCATCCCATCCAATCTACCCCCGTTTGAAAAACACACACACTTTATGGAAGAACTTCAATAATTTTATATTGCAGATTACTAAACTCTGCACAGTTATTTGTGTGTGTGTGTGTGTGTGTGTGTGTGTGTGTGTGTGTGTGTGTGCTTGTGTGTCTGTGGCCAGAAGTTAATCTCTTGATGAGACATCTGCTTTTCGGGGCAGTAATACTTCCTGCTAAATGGAAAGAGCTCTCTCAGTGTGTGTTGGTGCAGTTAGTTTGCCACTTTTGCAGCCTGGACAAAGACGTCATACAGTGTGCTAAATAACAACACAGTCCTCAGATGGTGACTTAAAGCTGCACTGTGGCACTTTAATGCAACCATGCACTAACATTTTTTGTCTAAATCACCAAAATGAGGCCAAAACATGGGGGCATTCCTTCACCGTCTCGTTGAAACACTTTATATTTGCTCAATTACTTCCAGTTTAGTGTCTAACAGCTTAGAAAGTGACCACTCAGGCAAAAACTTTCAAAGATTGCTTGAAATTGTCCAAAACTCTCTAAAATTCCTGGTTGAAACAGGAAGTTAACAGCGTCCTCTTGCTTGGCAGCGCAGCCGTCTGGCCCAGGTGTCAGCTCATACTGAACATTTAATGTGATTGTTATGTTGCACGTTATGGAAATGTCGGTGATACATATAAAACCTGCAAATCGAATGTATCCGTGGTTTGCACAGAGTCACTCTCTGCATCTTAAAGCATTTTAATGTGCTTGAACTGATAGTGGAGCTCTGCTTTGTACTGTGGCAGGGTTTCTCAGGTTGGATCAAGAAAGAAACATAAAGCCAGTAACAGTTATGAGATCATTGCTTTAACTTACAGGTCATTAGTAGGACAGCGACATCAACACACACCTGCTGGGGTCAGCACTTTAAATGGAGACACTGACCTGATCTGTGATAAGTGAACAGTCCATGATTGCCAGCCCGTTCACCTCTGGCTGTCCTGCTCTCAGTGTCCCACACTGCACTACAGTATGTAAATGCTTTTCATCAGCTATCTCATGTTGGACACTAATCTATGCAGTGTGAGTATTGACTTTATACAGTGGAGACAGAGGTGAAACGACCGCTAGTCTTCTCCAATCAAAAGATTTATTTTCCCCCAAAAGTCGTCACATTCCTGAAAGCCTGTCTGTTTAGGGTCATTCCAAGTCCAGTGGCCGAGTATTCAAAGTGACATCTGTCAGATTTGAACATCATAAGCGGGCTTTTTCTTTCAGTCTGAAGTGAAACATCCAATTTCACAGTATAACCCTTTTCATCTGATACCTCTTTGCACTTTTCTCACTCTGTTTTGGTTTCTTAAATATTTAGTTCCTGTGGCATGGACCATCAATATCCAATGATTATTGCTTTTCCTGTCAACATCAGTTGGTTCTGTTTGTGAGGTTCAGTGGCCGTTGGCAAAAGAGTCGTTGAGCACATTTGACAATTACACAGGAAAGATTTTGAGCTTTTCTTTATTTGGTATTATTTGCACCAAGAGGAGTTTTTTAATACTGGATGTTAAAGGTCATCACATAAATGAGAAGCATACATTTTTTAAGCACCTAAAACCTGTCAACTCCTGACTTTAGCCTGTCCTTGAGATAAATTGTTGAACTTAATTTTTCACCAAAGCGTCATATCCACCGGTGATACATCAACTGGCACACGTCAGCTTTTCTACACAAAACTGAGGTTTCTCCAGTGTGACAACTGCATCTGCAGCACAGTTATATGCTGTTACAATCTATTTTCTCAGGTGCTAATGCGTGATGAAAAGAGTGATGGAGGAAAAATTGGGAGAGACGTGCAATATTACAGCCCAGTAATGCAAAATGTGTCATCGTTTCCTAAACCTAAACAAGGAGCGACTAAGGTCTCCACAGTATGGATCTGTTCTCCACAGAGGTTAATGGGAGAGATTGTGTAATGTGCACACTGCAGGAAATTTGAATACATGAACTGTCTAAACACTTTTCCTGGGATGATCACTTTCTAGTTTTAATCAGTAGAATATGGTTCATGTTCAGGGAGTACTTGACGTTTTGGGGAGTTTGATCTTATGACAAGTGACACTAGTGTGATCAGTTAGCTCTGAGACCGGAAGTAATGTACTCGATCGTTAGTGAGACAAAATAACTTTAATGATCCAAAATATACAAAAGTTCAGTTTTATTTTTATATGTTTTAATCAAAATTTTCAAAAACTGGAACTAATTACTGTTTCTGATGTGAAAGTCGTCGCACAGTTGGTTGAGTCTCAGTGCTCTCATTGAGTTTGTTTCCAGTCACAGCTAAAAATCTAATTTACTCACTTTATGCCACATGTCCAGACAAAGTTAGACAGTAGCTGGTGAACTACTAGAGAGTGTAGCAGCTAAAAAAGACAGATATTTCTCCCAGGAGTTGAGAACCAACAGTGTGCCCACAAATATTATCGCTATTAGCCATACATTAAAAGAAAAATGCTAAAATGTAAATGCTAAAAGGTTTATCTTCCTTACTTGGGTAATACAAATATCTGTGATTACTTATTACTACTTGTGCCCTGTAGGCCTTCACATTGTGCTATCTACCAGTCACAGAGTTACTCCTGGGATCTTGTCAGATTTGATGTAAAATGGGTCAAACTCCCAAAAGCCAGTTTAATCCCTGAGAACAAAGTTATGAGGCAACATATTTGGATATCAGCTTTTGAATCAGAATCTTTATCGACCTCCGCTGTGAACCGTGACACTACAACAGCCGGTATTCTCATCTCCTTTCTTCAGCTCTTGCTTGGCCAGTGCTGCTTTGGCACACAGAGAGAGGTGCAGTCAGTATGCTAACGCCGTTAGCCAGTTTCCTTCCCAGCAGAATGGAGCCCGGGGGTTGTTTCTTGTCAGTCGCGAGCTTTAACCTCTGTTATTTCCTGTCCTGTTTACATTGAACACACTCATTTAAGCAGACGTGCACAATATCATACTCTCACACAAACACTGCAGCGTACCGTACCATTAGGCTCAATGCTCACTTCAGCATTACACACACAACGGCTCCTTGACTTTACTCTTATTAGACATTTGGCGTGACTGGTCCCCCTCAGGCCCACCCTGAGGCCTCTGGCTGTCATGGCTTTTCTCCCTCTTTTTTTTCTCCCTCTTTCTCCCCCTCTGTCCCACTTCCCTTCCTTCAGTTTTACCCAATAATGAGTCCATCTTTCACTTTTGGATTAGTTCAAGTAATTAAAAGCAGATAGTGAAGAAAGCATGCACTATACATTAGACAAGATACTGTATGTGGTGTGTTTTGTTGACACTGTGTATGTAGTGTATATGATTGTTGGATATAAAGGGAATACTATACAATGACCTGGATGTCATATTTAATTGTTCTTTCATAATTAATATAAACTATATGGCTGAATATCAGTAATAAACTTAAAACTTCCCGTGACGGGCTGTTGTGTTTTTCTGTGTGTAATGAAGACAGTGTTTGTGCACAATCCCAGACACGTCTTTTTTCTTCGAAAGATCAGACACATTTTCATCCCCGCTTCTGGTTTCTTTGTCATGGATGTGGTTTTCTGTCCTCTGACTCATTCCAGGCTTCCTGGGCTTTTACCTCCTTTCCACTTGTAATAAAAAAAAGTGTCTATTATTTAACACGTTCTACTCTGCAATGTGTTTTGAGTTTATCTGATATGACAGACTGTTTTTTTAAGGCGCAGCTTTGCCTTCACACTCTCTTTAATCCAGAGACAGGATTTGCAGAAAGTAAAGGGACTAAACTGAAAGAGAAACTTGTTATGGACTCCATCTTGCAGAAAGTTGCTGTGCTGTGCGTAGTTTAAAGAAAAACACACTCTACACACACTAGTAGGCAAGCCTTCACCCTTGTACAGGTTGTACGTTATTATGGGGACATAACGTGTACTAACCCACACACACATGCTGAAGAAGTAACTCTTTTTGTGATGGTGACTTTGCCTCATGTAAACACACACCCTTACTCAGCAAAGAAAGGCACTGACACCATTAGCTCACTATCCAACGAGCAGCTTTAATAGACCAGGCATAAGCTTTATCCTCACGCTCCCATCTCTTATTCTTCCCCTATTTTTCTCCCCCCCTGCCTCCTCTCATCCGTCTCTCATCCCTCGTCGCTGCTCTGGAGGGTCGTAAAGGTTAGTTTGAGAATATAATCCATCACCGATCGCTGATTACCTGCTGCAAATCCTCAGTAATCAGTGACACAATAGAGTCTGAGAGGAGGCAATTGGTTTGGGAGATTACGCACATTTTATCCGGACTCCGTAACGCATTCTTATTATCACCTGCATCGTTTCCAAATGTCCATAACCTCATAAACAAATTGTCATGTGGCCTGTGAAATCCACTCCAACTTCCTCCCTTTTCTGTTCCACAAAATCATCATTCTCTCTTTTATCATCCCTTTATTTCCTCCTTCTCTCCATCTGCTTTTTCCAGATAAAACAAGTCTTCTTCCTAAGCCCCTTATCCAAACACTCACCCTTCTCCTGCTCAAAACACTTCAATCCCAACAAGAAAAACATTTTCTCATCACTCCCCTCTCATCCGTCTTTTCCTCTATTTTTCCCTTCCTCTCATCCGTCTGTTCTTCCTGTCAATCTCATTTCCTCCACAACTTCTTTATCCCTCATGTTTGCTTAAAGTCTAGTCTATCCTCCCTCTGCTGCAGCCACTACTGTCTGCTCTCTTTGATTGCATCTGTTTCTTTTCATCCCTCCCTCTCTCCCTCTTTCTCTCGCTGTCGTTTTATCCCCCTCATCCTCCCACTCCGGTCGTCTGTCTCTCTGTGTGTCCTCTTGCTCTGTATCCTCGCTGACATTGCTGTTTCTTTTTATCCTTTCACAGTTCTCAGAACTAAAGAGGACATCCCCTTTCATCCTATAGACATCAGTGTCTTCCCTCGCTGAGTTTGCCTCCTCTCTCTGTGTTTCTTTCGGTTTTTGTTCTTCTTCCTGCCTTGGGCACTAAATATTAAGTAGATATTAAATATTTGATCCACTTTCTGACATTTTTCTTAGCTAACTAAGCTGAGCCAAAGCAATTAAACTCCCCAATCTAAGCTATTACTGAAGATACGATTATGTATATAAACGGGTATGTATTTGAATTCATAACATTACAAACATAAATGGTTAGATATTAAAAGATGTAATATAGACAACACGACTGATCCTCAGCTACAGTCAGTGTCTATTTTGAGCCCCCTAAACATACTGTTTCATACGTATATCAAAAGAAATCTTATAAAGCCATTTATTGGACCTTTAAAGCCGCTCTTATCAATACTCCTGTTTTATTAATGGACCAAATAAGTATGTGTAACGTGACAGGAGTTAGCTATGCAATTCTCCCCAGCTCTGTGGAGTTTTTGTTGGTTTTGTGCCCTGCAAACTTCACTGTTTTGGTCTCATCAGTGTCATTTTCAACCACAGCAGGCGACTGTTTTTAGCCGACAGGCTCTGATAAACTCTACTGTACGCTCAGCACACAGCAGCAGACAGACAAAGCAACTAGCTGCCGGATATAATGTATCATTTCATTTTGTAGCTAAAGAGCCAGATATTCCTCTCATTAGTCGATTGCGAGCTAAAAGGAGAATAAATATTGAACTCATAAGGAGATACTGAAACCTGAATATTCAGCTAATAATCAGAAAAATAGCTTAATCAGGATAACGAAAGGAGACGTCTCCCTGGTGGCGTTGATGAGGAACGGAGCTAGATGTGGGACAACTTTGTCCAAGGGAAACTTTTGATCTGAGGGTTGATCGGAAGTGCCAGGCATCGCCGTGTGCTGAAATGACAGCTTAATGACAGGAGAGAGCGAGAACACGTTTAAAGTTTGACAGCCTACAAAAGATTGGCAGGAGGACAGCGTGTCAGGTTGTGATTGGATGAAGAGCATGTGAGCTGGAGGAGATAGGGGGTGGCGTTAGACTGTGCTTGTGACTGGGAGGGAATGAACTTTAGGTTTATATGTGAAAATAGGTAGAAAAATAAATTGTGTGTTAAATTTTGAACACAGTTAAGTATTTATTTATTTTTCTCGCCAAAAATTTTGAATGCAGATGACCTGTAACTGCCCTGATAAGATGGAAAATATAGTGGGTCCACATCATATAGTCACCCATGGTCCAAGTTCAAACTAGCTAACAATATTTACTGAAAATAAATACTTCACACTTGGTTTTCTGAGGAAATATCCAGACACCTGGCATAAAAAAATGAAACTTTGTAACCTCAATATACCACTGCTTGAGAGTAACAGGGGCAAAAACTTGTTATAGTGCTTTGTGTCCTTATTTACCCTAACTGTGTGCATATGAAATAGTCAAAAACAAGTGCTCAGGCGGAAAAACAAGCAGAACGCATAAAACTATATAAACCTGCATAACTTCCCAGTTTAAAGCCTTAAAAACTGTGATAAACTATATATTACTTGATTTGAATCTCATTGGCTACATGAAGCATCAATCAATTGGAGGCAGGTGTTTAAGTGGCTCAGGAGAGAGGAGAGAGAAGAGAGAGTTGGTCACTTATCTATACGATCCCTCATTGGCTGTTGTAGGATCTAGGGCGGGCATAGAAGCTCATATGAAAAAGCGTCCTTGATCACATTGATCACGTTTTTGCTTCAAAAGTGCGGATGAGTTTATGATACAGTGAAAATTATCCAATTAGCTTTTCCATGAATCCATATAGTGTAATAATAATTTGATGAAAACACATCTTTGTCTCTTACAGTTCCAGGAAACACATCGTAATGCTGCTCCTGCTCAGTTTCGTGTTTATAAATAACTGAAACAGAACTTGATGCTCTCCACTTTTAGTGAATACTAATACGAAGCTGTTTGTTAAATTCGCACAGCCAATTTAACCAACTACCAAGTGCCAAAATCAGTTTATGCGTGGAGGCAAACATTTGGGACTCGGGAGAGGGGAGACAATCAATGTAGCGTGTCACTTCCTGTCTTCTTTCTCGTCCCACAGGATAAATCTGTGTCAACACCAACTCCATCACTCCTTTCTCATGCTTCAATTTGTTTATTTCTTTCTCTCTCTGTCTGTTTGCCTCACATTCTGGTCACGTTCGCACTTGTCCTCCTCGTCTGCCTTCCTCCTCTTCCTCCTCACACACTCCGTCCTTCGTCCTGTCTGTCTCAGTCTGCGTCTTCCTTCTTGTTGTTGCTCCACCACTCCTCTACCTCTCCCTCAGGACTGTTGTGTTTACTCTTCGTCTCTTCGTCTCGTTCTCCTCCAGCGGAGGATGGCGACGTGTCTCGCCGTCGTGGATAACGCAGGGTTGCTGTGGGAATAACAGCTGCCACTTTTTAGTTCAGAAACTGACAGAGAAGAACAAAAAAAAAAAAAAAACGGGAGGGAAATATATATATATGTAAACATGAACTATTTCAAAGTTTGGATTTATCTTTCCTTAATGAGGTCAGCCTTAGAAAGTGAATTTAATTAGCGGACACACACCTGGACTTTAATGCCGAGCAAGTGAAAACACTCTTTCCCATCGCTCCCTTGTCTCTATTCGCACAGTGCGTTAGACCAAATCAGGATACCACAGAAGAGTTGTTTATTGGCCAACAGAGCAATGCAGCGGTGTTGCTGGTCAGGTCCCAGGTGTGTGTGTGTGTGTGTGTATGTATGTGTGTGTTTAATCTACAACATCCACTCCCCTCTGGCCAGTGCTATAAATACGATGATGTTCTCTCTCATGTTGCCAGGTTAGATAACAGCTGAGAAAACAGAGGTACACTGAGATAATTAACTGTGAAGCTGTTTTGTATGTTTACTGAGATTATTGTTAAAAGTGATGCACAAACAAGGAGAGTTTGCAGGTTGGCCCCATATTACCCAGCGAGCATTTCACGGAGGCTCAACCCTTATCATTTACATGACGTGCAGGTTGAATGAACCTGAATTTAGGTTTTGTTACATGATAATATTTTATATAAAACCAGTTTCCCACGTTTTGGGGCATTTCTGCCCTTAAAAAAATCTATGTGAAATGATCAAACCAGAGAACAACATCCACAAGTTTACTCAAAGGATTAGTTTCATAAGTTTGCGGGTTAGCCTACATTAGATGTGAGCCAATGTTAGCCAGCAACGGCACACAAGCAGAGTGCATCTGTGTTTAAATTCGGGTAAACTCTCACTATTTGGCACTCACCAGAGACTGTAGTTCCCACTCAAAGTTGATTTCTGATCCAGCTCCAGTCAGCAGTCAACATTAAGCTATAATAACTTGATATGAACACCAACAGCGGAGGTTTCCTCAGAAAACAACTGCTGTAGTCAGGCTGATAAACAGGAGTGAAGATCTCCCGTCTGTAAACTGCTCTGGATCAGAGCAGATCCGACATGCTAGCCAACTCTTAGCAGCTGAGCAGCATCTCTTCCTCGCATAACACTCTACAGATGTCATGTTTTATTTTGAGAGGGAGCTCCCTAGTGGCTGAATTTACATTTTGTACTTTATAAGAACTTTGCTAATAGTTGCTCAGAATAATACAGATCAGCATATGCACTTTTCATTTCATCATCTATGAAATATGCAGATTGTTCCTTTTAATGGCCAAAGAAGTCTCTTGCTCTTCCAAAATTAATACAAGAGGCTTTGCACTTTTGAGACTCCACTGCTATGAAACCCTGAATCCATCATCTTTATGGCCTCTTTTATACCTGAGCTGTATACATTATGTATTTCAGTCCATCACATTATGACTTCAAAAAGGTGTCGAAAATACTTTAGGACTCCATAGAGGGCCATTTTTATTTTATTTTTTAAACTCGCTGATGATGAATATCAGCCCCATCTTGAATCTGCATACAAATAGCACGACTTTAGACTTTCATATTTCATGCAGTGCATACTCCAAAGTCCAGTGTTTTGTGGTAGTAACAATAGCCATATATACGAAGTAATATAAAGGGCGAGAAAGTCCATACAGGGATGGTGGAAACAAACATACGACTTTCATGTAAGACATTATGGGAGAGACGAACCACTTGCAGCATTTTGAATAGAAAAGTCCAGTTATGGCAGTTGTATGACACATGACTCTTCCTCCCAAAGGCCAATCGTCTGCTTTATAGCAGTCGAAGCAAGAAAGATATCAGCCAATTGCGTTGTTGAAAATATGTTCCACTAAATAGTTGCGTTTAGCCGACTTTGTCTACCTGGGAAGGAGATTTTGGAGCTTACTCGCTGAAAACATCCGCTGCCGCGTGAAACAAGGTTGATGAGGGCGGTGAGAGTGAAGTAAAACCACCGACTGTATAAAATATATGAAGCTTTCTGGTCTGTGAAACAAACGACTCCACTGGTTTCAGAAAGAAGTCTTATTGTGTGTAAACTTATGAGAAAACAACCTTACTTCTCACTTGATTTACTGTCTCAGTGAACAGTTACCTGATGAGTTTATGGTCTTGATCTCTTGGGTCAAGTCTTCTTCAATACAACATGATGTTCGTTTTGTAAATTATGGTCCATTTAGAGTAAAAAAGACAATCAAAGAGTATTTGCGTAGGGTGTGGCTATATTGTGACTGATGCTTGTCGCTACCACCTCGTTGGTCATAGTCAGATTAAATCAGGATAACCTCCCCAGTTTCCCCCACTTGTCCAAATATGGTCACTTCTGGTCCCAAAAATCCAAGATGGCGATGGCTGTAATTCCAAACTTGAAGCTTCAAAATGGTGGTCCACTGACTGAGTTTCCCAACAGGAAAAGTTGGCTGTAAAATCAAAGCAATGAGCTGAAAAGGGCTCCGTAGATCTGAGGGGAACTGCAAAGTTCACTAAGGGTTCATCACTACTAGCAAACCTTTCACATTACACATTGTCATCTGACTCTTTGTTAATATATGTATATTGATTAGCATACCTCAACAGAAGAGGAGAAATTGGTATGAATGTACAGCAGCCGATCAGCACATTGCTTCATAAGAACTGCAGCATCACATACTTCTACTGTATGAGATGTATTTGCATCTTCTTGTATTCAGGAGTTAAACAGTTTACTGCAGTGTCTTGCTCAAAGATTGACATTAGCTACAATGAGGGCATGAACCCATCTCTTACAATGATGCGAATATTGACATTAGCCAGGATGGGGCCATGAACCCGTGGTCTTTTGATTGGTCAGGTCAGGTCAGGTCAGGTCAGCTCTCCCACCACATCCCACTGCTAGTTAATGGCCTCATTGTTTGCTTGATTTGAACATGCCTTAATGATTCAAGCCCTCTGGGTTGTTAATTTGACCTTTTCGCTGCTGTTTCACCAGAGAGAAAATCCTTTGGAAAATTGTCTCAGAGTAAGAGTATTGTGTTGATACAGTATGATATATCCCCATGGTGGGACCAGTCATAAGTTCAAAAAGGCCTCAATTGAAATTAATCACCTGCAAATGTTGAAGTCAAGTTCATTTTATTAGACCAATAACACAAATCACAAACATAAATAAACTCCTCAAATAACTCTAACTGGGAAAACATGGGAGACACCTCAGAAAGAGCGAGAGAGGAGGGATCCCCCGCCCACAAGAGGACCATCTGTTCTTTTGTTAATGTGCACTTTAATATAGTGAGAGACTGAGGATATGATTCATAAAAAACTAAAAATGAACAGGGAAAAGATGCGTCACAGTCTATGTAGAATTGTGTCCCTTATTTAACCATGTCCATTAAACAAACTGAAATTTGTGTAGACATTAAAGTCAACGGAGGAACACCCAGCTCTATGTCCACCCTCAGGGTAGTAGGACCTGCTACTGTGGACATTTTAACCCCCATCCACCAACAACTTTACAAGTCTATATAGACAAGAATGCCATCAACAACATAACGTGTTTTCAATACGTCTGTTTCTTGAGAGGAAAAATCCTCATCACCCCTCGTCTCCACCTACATAAACACGGTAAACCAAAGCTAGATGCACCTAGATAAAAACAACATTCTCAAAGCTTGAACCTGATAATTATCCAGCCGATTACATCTACAAACCATTAGAAAGAAGTTTAAGGATATCACATTAGGGTCATAAGCTATGTCCATGTGGACCAGGGTTAGTGATATGTTGACTTACAGCAAGATACACCAGTTGGTTTGTGTACAAGCCTCACTCAAACAGTGATCGGGCAGCCGGTGTTCGATTTGGGTCTCTCTGTCCTCAGACACAGTGGCGCTTTGAGCTAAATGCTAACATTATCATGATCACAATGACAGTGCAAATGGTTGTTTAGCAACTACAGCAGTATAACGTTGATGGCTAAAAATGTATCATCACTGAAGTCAGTAGGAAAAACACCCTGTGGGAAGCATGAATGTCTGTAGAAACGTTAATGTCAGTTCATTGATTAGACCTTGAGATACTTCACTCTGGTGTAGGACTGACCAACCATCATCAGCTGATAGTGTGGTTGTCAGGCCTCATGCTTGCTGTGACTAAACCCAGATCTTACCCTAATCCTAATGACATAACTGTGACATCATCAGGCAGCTCTTCTGACTTAAGAAAGCTCCCTCAAGGGTCACAGAGGACATGACACAGCTTTTATTTTCACAGCCTGAGTCGTACTCCTCGTGACGAGTAAACTGACCTTTATGTGTAATATTGTACTGTATAGAGTTCCCTTTTAATTGTGTGTTTGTATTGAAACAAATTGAGTCGATTCACTTTCAGGTCAGGCGGCACCAAAATGTAAATGAATCATTGTGTGCAGGGGCTGGAGATGTTTGCTCTGCTTTGAACACGGTGCAGAAACTGAATTATGCAGAACAAATCGTTGTTATTGTTAGCCCTCAACAAGCGTTGTTCAGGCAAACATGTAATTTTTTTTGCCTATTTTCTGAACTGTCTTTGGTCTCTGCTCATTATCGTGTTTATTCAAGTGTTCACACAGCTGGCAACACCATCATGCTACACCTTAAGATTGCAAAGTGAATTAGAATTACTGAATAACTGCAGAGAGAGAGAGAGAGACACACCAGGACATCCTGCTTTGCTTATATATGTTTATATTTATTTGATCGTTACCTCAGATAACTTGTCATTTTTCATTACTGGACTGCGGCAGGCGTACAAACACAAACTGACAGAACAGAGGAAACTACACAGATTGTTGTTGTGTCAAATTAAGCTTGGTATCAAACAGGAAGTGATCACAACTAATTCTGCACCAATTACACAGTCTCCTTCTTTGCAAAAGGGCTTCACTGTATAACATTCCCAGGTTTTATTTCTCCAGTCTTGCCTTTGCTAATCTGTGTCGAGGAGGAAAACACAAATTAGGAATTTTGTGCTAAAAATACAGCAACTTTGGAAGACATACCACTTAATTTGGCTAATTTGGGCTAGTGAAGCCTCATATCTAGTGCGGCAGGGATGGCATACTTTTGTAGGCTAACCCGGAAGTTAGCGTCGACCTATTCCCTTGACAAAAAGCCTATGGGATTATTCAATTGGATTTTGGATTAAAGCAGAAAATAAACAAACACAAGTTAATGATACTTGTGCGATACAATGTTTTGTTTAGCAAAATAGTCGTCATAAGTGAGCGCCACTTTTACGATTTTTGAGGCATAAATGCAAGAAAACGTGCTAACGAGCTACATCGCAGTCACATCACTTCAACGTTACCACTCCACTTCAAGCTTCTTACTACACCATACACATTTTACTGTAAATGATAAATCTACAAGTTGTTAAGTTAAGAGTTAGAATAGTTTGCAACTAAAGTCCACCTGTAAAGACAAACTAGAGAGTAGAAGGTACATAAATGCGTTTTCTTTGAAACACGGGGTATTAAATGACTTTGGCATAGAACAAAACAGGAAACTGTCTGAAGCCTGTGATAACCACAGACCTTATTTCAGACATTTAACAGAAAACCCATTCAAAAAGCCCACTGGCTTTGAGACGAGGCTGCCTTATTTCTTTTTTTTTTTTAGCTTTAGCTGAACTTCCGAATTAATTAGGAATGCTTGCCAATACAAATAAAGCAGGGCTGTTGCTAGTTTAGCAATCAGTTAATCAATTCAGCCCAAATATGATTACATACTGCAGTCCATTTGCTGATTGCGAAGCATTTAGTGAAATTAGCAACTTCGTTTTAAAAAATAATTTCAAACTTAATTGAGTTTTCCCCCCTGTCAGTAGAAAAGAGACAGACACTGTCTTTGAGCATTTGCCAGTCAAGTTTAATTTCATCTTTGAGAAAAGAAAAAACAGAAGAGAGAAAAGAAAAGTTTGGTCTTTGTAAACATCTATATCGTTTTTCATGTCATGTCATTTTCAGCTTTTAAAAATACTTCACTCTTTACTACGACATTTCCAACATCAACACTGTATTCAGTATGAGTTTAATTCATGCATCGACACACTCATGGACGGAATGATATGAAGAAAACACACGCGTCCATGCACACACACACGCGCTCAGTAACACACACACACACACACACACACACACACACACACACACACAATAAAAAGGATAAGAGCACACTCTGTAATTTCTTACTATGCTAATTTGCTCTACTCTCTGAGGGCTTGTCACCAAAACAACACAAAACAATGGAAACAAATGCAACATAAAGAATATAACAATAATAAAATACATGGAAAAAATGAAAAACACCAGATATTAATATCAAAAGCACTTTGTGAGCTCAAAATAGGGCTGCGAGTTATATGAATAAAATGAAAAGTGATGAATAAATATAAAGTGATAAAACATATCAATATTTATAAGGTAGAGATCAATAGAGTGGCTGATAGGAGAGAGAGTGAGAGAGAAGAGAGGTCAAATAAGAGCTGATCAATAGATAGTGGCTGATTAACATAAGGTTTAAAACACACACACACACACACACACACACACACACACACACACACACACACACACACACGGGATGTTCCTTAATCTGAAAGGTGGCAATACAAACAATATAATTTATGGATCTTTACAAACAAGTTCATATAATTATTGTATTTAGAAATAAAATTCTTTACATTATATCTCAAAGTGTACAACAGTAGTGAAGAAGTCACCCTATCATCACGTGGGGATGAGTCATCAGAGCGGCAGCTAAGATTGAGCACACTGAGGTCATGAGCTTGATACTTTTGCTGGATATTTGTGGGTTTTGGCAGATAAATGAGATACTAGAACTGACAAAAGATATCGGTGCCGCTAAGCGTGAGCTCATGATCAGCTGAGAGACTTTGAAATCTGACCAACACCATAAATCTGTTGTTTAACAGCTCTGCATTCACAACATTTCACTCGTTTGTTGCTGAACCCACAGCATGAAACATGTTAACATGACGGCAGCTACCAGTCTTGACTCCAGGTTTACCACAATATAAATACTTCTAAAAATAATCTTTATATCTCAAGCTCAGATACAGGTAGTGATGTCTGTAAACGCCCCTAACACACACACACACACACACACACACACACACACACACACACACCTGCACAGCTAATCAACCTAGCAACCATATACTTGTACACTTACAGAGAGAAGAAAATAAATACATTTCAGTTTTGATCCCAAGCCACCGTTGCAATCATGGTCTAATTAATTTAGGTACAATATGTAAAAAGTGACACCTCTCAAATTCAGACTCCCTGCCATAAGCTAGTTAGCTCAGTTAAGCGTGCAGCTAGCGGTCGCATTAGCTGACTCTACCCGGATTGGGAGCTCGGAGCACAGGGGCAGTGTTGGTGTTGTCTACCATCAGACGGCTCACCTCTTGGCGACCAAACTGGCTAAGAGCTAGCTGGTTAGCATGCTAGCTCTGCAACACAATACATAGACATCCTCGACACAAAGTTAAAACTGTTATTTCTTCACATTCTGTTGATAATTTCAGTTAATTTCCAAACGTTTTAAACTGAAATTCTTACATATTGCACCCTTGATAAAGTGTAACATTATTGCAAAAAATGTGCAGTAAAAATACCAACGCTACCAAGTGCAGTACATGTGTATCGGTTATCACTGATGTCTGTATGTGAGCCAATCAGAGGATGTGGAGTCGGCGACCTTAATGTATGGAAGGCACACACACACATACACAAACACACACACCACCATCTATTCCCAGTCTTGATCGACAGCCAAATCTATTATCATCTTATTCCACACACACACACACACACGCACACACACACGCGCACACACTCTCACACACACACACACACACACACACACACACACACAAAAAGGGAGGGAATCTAATTTCCAGGCATTTTAACTGTGGGTCAGGTTGGTCTTCTTATTCATTAATCTAGCGTATATGGGCCTCGGCCAGGGACACAAAGGGCGAGCCCTTGTAAGGAGATTACAACACCAACCGACACACAAACACACTCACACAAAGGCACAAATACACATGCAGATCTACATACAAT
The DNA here is from genome assembly GCF_965226575.1 of Pagrus pagrus. Lineage (NCBI taxonomy): Eukaryota > Metazoa > Chordata > Actinopteri > Spariformes > Sparidae > Pagrus > Pagrus pagrus. The sequence continues at coordinate 17,096,920 of NC_140204.1, read as the reverse complement.
GGAGACACATGCAAACAAGGGGAGGCACGAGGAACACAAAAGTAAAAGAAACACGTGGGGGGAGATAAAAATAGTCGCATGATGAGCAATAAATGCTGAAATTCACCCGCAGAAAGAGAAAAAATTAATGAAAACTGTTGTCACACTGACTAAAAAAAGGGCAAGCAGACAAACTGAGAAACATCAAAAGATTCAAACACACGCACACACAATGTCTCACACACACCAGCAACAGCCAAGAAGACAACGACTTACAGATAGGTGGTCGCTAAGCAACAGGCAAGAGACTAAAAATATGGTTGCATTTCTTCACTCACTTGGAAAGCATGCACACACACACACATAGACACACACACACACACACACACACACACACACACACTCAGCCGTCCTCCAGCGAGTCTTATCAACCTTTAAAAAGCCTCCATTTCTAAATCAGTCCCAGTATTCTTGTGTTCCTGTGGCGTCAGCAGCACTATTATCTGGCCCACTCATTCTTAAACTGGCAACTGTTACAGAAAAGCTTAAGTCATTGAGAAACACAAGTTTGGCCCGCCGTGCGTGCTGACGTCTCAGCGGGCCAGGAGCCACGCCGACGTGCCAGTCATGTCAAAAAAACGGCATCTGGCTGATGACCTCCTTCACGGTGGGTTTACTGTTACATTTCAGTGACGTGCTGCCTGCTAAATACAGTAAATGACTGAGACGATGACTCGAATGATGATTTGATGATTTGAACATCATGTCAACAAGCATCCATGGCTGTGGCTACGACTGAAGACACTGAGGTCATGTTCTTTGTATTATTTCAGGGACATTTAGAGATCTGTGTGGGAAGATATGATTCTGGTATTTGCAGTCTTATTTGAGTATTTTTAGCCACACTAGCCGCATTATGCTAGCAATGACAACGCCGGATATCTCTACAACTTTTAAATAGATTGCCATGAAATTTTGTACAAACATTCATGTTACCAGGAGGCTGAACTCTAAACCTCCGACTTGTCCATTCACAATGACATTCACATTGGGGGTTTCTAGTGAAATGTCCCAACAAATTATTATTTTTTTTTTGTGGTGAGATTTGGCACTGACATTCATTTTTGCTTTTCCTCTTGCATCCTATGGTCAAAGTTTACTTACATTCCCATTAGCCTCAGCTGTAAGTTAGCATGCTACCACGCTAAACTGAGATAATTACCATGGTTAACTTTAAACCAGCATGTCAGCATGCTAATAATGACAATGCTAACATGCTGCTTAGCATTTAGCTGATATGACTGTTCAGGTGCCTAGCTTCCCAGAAATGCTAGCATGGAAACATTTCTACACAATAGGTAAATACATTTTCCGAGAAATATAAGAGCTACCTCAATAACTAAAACCACGGAAATCCAAATAAACTTTTCTTTTTGAGGTTTGACAAACTTTTCTGCGGCGGCGCGTTTGACGCATGACCTCAGTGCTTCTACAATCCTAGCTACGGCCCTGCACGCACATTGCACATGCTTCAAAAACCTATATTACTAAAGGAGGGGAATAACCCTGAAAAGCATAACATGGCCTCTATAACTGCAGCCAAGAAATATTCCTTTGAAACAGAGCAAGAGCATCATGGCAGGTGGCCAAACTCCTATCAATAAATCTTGGCTAAGCTTCCCTGAAATCACCTGGAAAACAATTGTTCGCTGATTTTCTGCTATTAAAGTTTGTGATATTTCACTTTCTCCTTATCTTTAAAGCTATCAGAAGGTGAAATGAACTGGTGTGGCATTTCAAATGTCACATTTGAGGAGAGGTGGTGACACATACAGACATTTTCACCCGAGCGGATCAATGCACCTCTACTTCCAAATATCCACTTATCTCCCGTTTGTACAAGCACTGAGCTTAGCGTCGGACGAGCTCGTGTTTGTTTAGCCTGGTCACGACTGAGCTGGCTTTGCAAAGCCTGCATTTACATTGAGCTGAAAGCAGTGGGTAATTTCTCCATATCTAACAAAGCGGACGGTGGGCAGGTAAATTGTTGTTTTCAGTCTCGTTTTTCTCTTAGTGAACGGGGGATGGAACAAAAAGTGAAATTAGTGTTTTCTCTGAGGATTTTTCTTTGAAGTCCACAAACAGAACTGTGGGCAGCTGAGGGGAAAATGGTTGCAGAGTTGTTTCCCTCTATGCTGTCGTTAACAAGGGGAATACATTTAACAATCATTCGCACTGACAAGCCATATGCCATCCCTGCTGCCCAGATTCAGTTCAGCCCCCTGGGCCGGGCCGGGGTATTGACACAGACATAATGTAAATCTGGATATGACACCTTCTCAGACAAACAATAACAAAAAGGTTAATTTCTAATGATATGTGGCGTAATATTCTCATATCTTACTTTCACACCATGCCTGGATTAAACTTTTCACAAAAACAAAATAAAGAGCACAGCTTTTTGATACAGACTTATAAATAATACCAATGGTTAAGCACATTTATCGGTAGTGGAAACATCATTATGAGTTGAAACTCGACAGTTATTTTTTACTTGCTCGGCAGCTTCCGTAAAACTGCACGCTGAAACTGAATGGCGATCCGTGACACCTTTCTTCCATCCAATCTTAGGATAAAAGAGACTTGTGATTTTTTTTTTTGTTCTGAGCACAAAGAAATCGTTACAACTGCTGCAGAACAAGCCGTGTGATGTTTCAGAGCTGCCGTACGTTTCCCTCAGAGGATCCGGCTCCCCTCTCTGGCTGTGAGTCATCTCCGGTTTTCGCCTTCACCGCCATCCAAACAGCGTTTCTTTTTCCCCCTTGTGATGGATTCCCTTAAAATGTCTGCTTGAACTGTGTTTCAGAGGGAAAACAATCTTCCTCCAGGGCTTTCCTTGCAAAGAAGGGGGGGGGCTTCACACAAATTACATATCAGTGTTTTCTCACACACATCAATAAAAGTTTCTTATAGTATCATGTACAGTTAGAAACACTGGGTATGGTCATAGTTTTGATTTGTCATCAATAACACTGTCATCGCCATCCTCTCCTTAGTCGTCGTCAAGTGGGATCCTCCATTCTGATTGGTCCTGCCTTTGTCTTGTTTGTCCCCGTCGCACAATTCCCTGCTTGGCTTCTGGCTCTGCTCATTAGCATGTTTGTCCAACCCCCCACCCCCACCCCGACATTTTATGCAACTTTAAAGTGTAAACAGTGTACATCACAATATGTAGTGCACAATGCTTCTGCATTGCAAGAAAGACAACTTTTACTAGGTGGACTGCTCGCTTGCTGGTCCTCCAGGTTTTCTAACCTTCACTCGGCCTATTGAACACTTCTCTGGAGATTTCTTCCAGGTGCTAACTGTCCCGAATAAGCTGCTTTAACTCTCTATATATTCATCTCTCCATACTATATGTATACGTCTTTTATTTTTACAATTGCACGGTAACAACATCAACACGTGACGCCATTGAAAAGTTTAGAAAAAAAGGGGAGAAGGTACGTTTCCTTCACGGGATAAATGAGGCTTGCTGATTGGCAGGAGAGGGGACTTGGGATTGGCTCAATTAAAAAGAGGGTTGTTCGGTCGGACGGTTGGTGGTGACTACAGCGTTTCATTATCACAACTTTTGAGACAGTTCCTACAGGAGAGGGAAGAGTAAGGCAAAAGAGGGAGGGACGGAGGAGTGTGAACAGTATCTGTGTGTGTGTGTTGTGGGGTACAAGGACGATTTCGCACAGTGTATTCAAGAAGAGAAGGAGAAAAAGAAAAGACAAAGACAAGAAGAGGTCGTCAGTTTTTATCTTGCACGTTCGCCCGCAAGTTAATGAGTGGTCCTCCACTGCAGGTTCACCTGAGGGCCCCAAAGTGTGTGTTTGTGTGTGAACAGCCGGGGGACGAGGGCTCGACAGTGAAAAGTGAAGTAAAAGCGAGAGAGAGCGAGAGAGAGAGAGAGAGAGAAGAGGGTGTCAAATATTTTGCTGTTCTTCTTCATTTCCTTCTTCCCGTCTGTTCAATAGTATCGTCTTCAGCTTCACAGACGTTTCATGGGGTCTGTCCCTTCAGCTTCCTTGATCAACTTTCACCCTTATCCTTTTACTTCACCTTTGTTTTTCCCGTCTTCTTTCTATTAAACGGCGTCCTCCACTAATGATAATCGTGATTGTGGCAGCTCTTTAAAACCTGCGATGCAATTTTTCCATTCATGCTTTACGTCAAATTTATCTTAAAGGGGCACTGTGTTGTTTTGGAGAAGAGGTTCAAACTCAGAATTTTAATATTTACAATATTAATGAGGTAATATTATTTTTTCCATAACTGAATAAACAAGCTGTTCTCAGAGGAAAATACGGTCCCAGAACGCTGTTCGTAGCTAGAAAGGTGACAGGGTCCGCCACATATAAACAAAGTAAAACGGTGTGAAACTGTGTTGTCCTTTAAGGTCAGTTTGTTTATTCAGTTTATTCAGTCATGAAAACAAAGAGTTTGTTTATTTAGTTTGTTTAGGCATAAAACAAACAAAAGTCAGTCACTGAAGATCTTTCTCTTCTTCTCAAAAACTTCATAGTGCACCTTTAATTTAGAGGCGTTATGTATCCTTCATCACTGGATAGTTGATGGGTTTCCTTTTCAAAAACAGCACCTAACGCTAAAAAAAAAAAAAAAAAAAAAATGCTCAGTTTAAGCATTTCATAATAAATGAAAAACTGTTTTGGACTTCAAAAAAAAAAAGAGGGAATTTAAAGTTTTCCATGAAAAATACAAGAATCAATCCAGTTTTACAAGCCATCTCTCCTCGTTAGGAAGACTCCTCCATCTCTCTCTCTCTCTCTCTCTCTTCATATTGGCAGTGGGTCTCTCTCCCTCCCCTCCTCTCTACGATTTAAAACGCTGGTAAATGGCAGTAGGCCTCCAGTGAAGCCAGCAGGATGTAAACCAGCCACAGCGAGACGAACATCAGCGACGTTATCATCTTGCAAGTCCGCGGCCCGCCCAGCTCGCCGCCGGCGACCGTCGCCCTCCGCCGGTACAGCAGCGTGAGCACGCACACCACGGCCAGGATGGTGAAGAGGGTGACAGAGAAGGCGAGGTTTCCTGGGTCCACCTTGAACGGCATGCCCTTGGAGCGCCAGGCGACAGCCGCGATGGTCCACGCCACGCCGATGCCGAGGAAGACGTTGACGGCGTTGGAGCCGGTGACATTGCCGATGGAGGCGTCGGCATATTGATCCTGGATGGCGGCGACCTTGCTGGCGAATGTGTCTGGATGAAAAAGGAAAAAGATTGGATTGTAATTCTAAGCCTTCATCATCTTTGATATCACATCTTTGATACCTGAAGTCATACAAAACCACCAAATAATGTGAAGCAATCTCATGAAAACTGATTCTGATGTTCTTTTGTAAATGTCTTTCTCAAGAAATAACCTCGAGGTAACATCGAGTCTGAAACCACCCACGTTTACTCTCACAGCCATTAACACAGATGCACTGCACACAAAGAGAAACACAAAAGAGAAGCAACGAGGTGTAGAAAGATCAAGGTAGGCTGGCTGGTATCACAGACAGGCACTATGAACCAGTTAGCGTAAATAATACTTTTCGTAGATTCCTATTGAGCTAGCAAAAACAGCTAATCTGGTGGCATTATTTTTGTGCTCGCTTTCATTTGAAATAATTCATGTTTAACTTAAGTTTATCTGAAAAGTCTGAAGAGGATTGGCTGCTTGCTATCATATATATTGTTTTGTTTGAGTCACCTCGGTCAGAATTTTCCTTTCCTTATGTTATTCTTCATCTATATTCTGTAAGATCTTGTATAAATACGACTCTGATTACTTTCAGGTAGATTCATAGCTCCATTCTGTAATCCGCAGTTTTGTATTAGCATCAGCCTAAGACAGAACAGATGTACTAAATGCTGTAAAATGCTGTAGGTGTACATGAGCTGCTGCGCTGAACATTTGAGGAGAAATCGGGTGAAAAGCGCCGAGGCTCTACAACCGGCTTGGCAGGGAACACCAGGGAAACAGCTGCCAGTTATTGTATGCCTGTTTCGGCTTATTTCTATTTTTGGACGGGCTGGTGAGATGAGTCTCAATTCTCATTTGAATGTCAGCGAGATTTGTTGAAATTCATATCCCAACGTGAAGAAAATACCCCCACTCTTTCTTTGGGGAAGATGAATGCTAATCCTGTGTGTAAGAGACCACACAAAACGAAATGAAAAGTTTGTGCGTGTGTGTTGTCACAGAGGCACATGAGATTGTGGGTTTTGAATCTGAGTCATGAAATTATTGCCTCCACACACATACACACGCTGTTCCAAAATAATGCTGGCAACACAGAAGATCAAACCCAAATTTAGAAAAGACATTGCATCACACACTGTACGTTCACAAAGTTTAGCATTTTTCCTTTCCCAGGCATGAATTACTCCAATTTAAAGGCCCAAATAATGAAAAAGCAATTATTTCATAATGAAAGAGAACAGATAAAAAGGTAAAGGCAACCATAAGAGTAGCAGTATCCATAAAATCCTCTTGATACCCACATCTATTCAAAGTAGTGCTGACTCCAGGATCTTTTCACCACCAACACAAACATCAAACACCTTGATTACTGTTCAAATTACATTGCATGTCTTCCAATGAGCTCCATAAACTTGTTAAGCAAACCGAGCCTCTGATCAGCATTTGCCCTCTAATTGCCTGAGTCAACAAATCTGGTGTAAACTGTCTGGACAATCCTCCAACGTGTCTCCAATGTAATAATGCTTTTATAGATGTGGAGGAGGGAAGTCAAGTCCTGCAAGTCAGACGGTTGGTAAAGAGAGAAGAGATGAGATGAATGTTCCCAACAAGTTTTGAGGAGATCACACACAGGAACACACATGGGAGCGCTCACTCCCAGTGGAAGTTATAATGACCTGTGGGACTCCACGCACGCATACTTGCATCACCTCGGCGGAGCAAACACATTTTCACCCACGCACGCACCTGGGTACCACAGCACACACAGGTCAGAAATGATGGATGATACAATAGTGAAAACATAACGGCCAATAAGAGGAGGGGAGAGAGGGAGAGAGGGGGGGAGAAAGAGCCGAGGTAACACCGCGTCAGGATAATAAATGGGCCGAGATGGGGCACGAGAGCAAGCGTAACTGATAAGCGAGCAGGGACGCGAGAGTGGAAACTGGAAAAGAAAAAAGAAAAGTAAAGAAAACCCCACGAATGGACATCAACATGTAGTGACAGCGAACACACACTGATAATGGATCTTAAATCCTTTAAAGCTTCTAAATTCAAACACACAACACAATATGGCTGCTGAAGGAATTGATTCAAACACCACTTTCCAGAGACTTCGCTGCAAGCCATCAAAGTTACCGCCTGGAAGAGTAGCAAAGGAGCTATTCCTATAAATCATACGGAGAGGCAACAATAAAACGGCTGACGAGAGGAATGAGGAAGGGAATTGAATTAAAGCCCCGGGACAATGCGTCCCCTCCATGCGGAGACAAGCTCAGGCTGAAGGCCATGATGGAGCCAGCCTTTTACAATTCAATTTTGATCTCCAGCCTGTTCACTGAGGGCGGCTCCTGCAGTCTGTTTGTTTGTCTGTCTTCTCTAAAATTTGGGGACAATATGCATCTTATTTCACGTTTCATTACTCTTTTTTCTGTCTGACATGCTTGAATTAAACCCCTCCCACTCACCCGGCACAGATGTCCCCAGCGCGACAAACACCACAGCCGTCACCGAGTCCTTCAGTCCTATCGTGCAGCCGAAGTGTGACGCCAGATCGCCAGTGACTGCCGTCAGGACGCCGATAAGCGATATGGAGACGATGAAGCAGGCCCAGCCGTTCCAGTACTCCGTGGGCGGGACGAAGGCGAACAGAACCTTCCAGAAGACGGTGAGGAAGTGCATGATGTAGTCGAAGCAGGACGGCAGCCGCTCCTCGCCGCTCTCCTCCTCGTCGTCGTCTCCTTTGGGTCCAGAGGGCAATTTGAAAGTGGAGGGAAGAGACGGAAGAGGAGAGAGATAAATAAAAGAAGGAGAGAGACAAAAGTGAGTGGACAAAAACTAATGTCTGCACACTAGAGCCAGGTGGAGATTAGCTTAGTTTAACATAAAGACAAGCTACTTGTAGCTTGTAGCTCCGTCCAAAGGTAAAATTGTCCACCTTCCGATGGTGCCATGTCATTGTTTCATTATTCTGAAAGCCCCAATTGTCCAAAAAATGTCCCATTGGAACAAAAGCCCATTTGTCCAACAGCCAGTTATTCTGAGAACAATCTCCCGTTGCTCCGAGGGCCCGTTGTTCCAAATTTAACCCACTCTGCTATCACCAGTTCACGTATGTAACTGAACTGTAACTATAACATACTTAGGAAAGCACATTTCCCCCAAAAGATTAGCATTAACAAAGGAAATGCAGCCCATATTTTAGGATCAGTAACAGCAATGAAACAGAACAAGTTAACTTTGAGTAGATTGAAATAAATTCAAATAAAAACCCCGATGCAAAGTTTTTGGAAATGTACTATTTCATCATCCATCATCTTTCCAAAATAAAGCCGAGAAACGCGTCGACCAAAACCGCTGTTCATAAATCAAAATAGTGGGTGTGTGTGTGTCTTACCTGCGCTGACAGTAACGGCATTGACAAACTGCTCCCTCCAGCTGCTGCTTCCCACCACCAAGGCCAGGTTTGTCTTCTTGATTAACTTATCTACCGTACTCTACACACACACACACACACACACACACACAAAAGTAAACATGCAAGTGCACACACACCAGGCAGAAACAGGAAAGAAACAACCCTCAAGTTGTTAATTCACTCGCAGCCACATAGAAAAGAGAAAGTGCCCTTTCGCTAACCTTTTAATTAGCTCCCATATTGCAAAGATGCTGTACATTTGAGAACAGTGAGAATTCAAGGTATGAGATGTGCTAATTAATACGATGTTGTGAAACTGACTCTGACGCAGCCCTGTGAAATCTAGGAAAAACCTGCGGGCAGGCTGGTTTAGCTTTCTGTGTAAGACAACGAGGACGGGGGATGATAAAAGATGCTGGTGCATAACAGCTCTCAGCAGCTCGAGAGCAGCGCACCAACAGTCATTATCATAACTCAGCTGACAGGGTTTTGTGAGGATAAAACCCCGCATGATTTACCATCTAATAAGTGAAAGACAACATAAAAAAAACACAAAATTTACTGTGTGTTAGCAGTCGCAATGAGAGAAATCGCCAATCAATTCCAGTACGGGGTGACAATTAAGGATTTACAGACTTATGGACCATGATACTGGACCCAGACGCCGTTATAATAAGTCAGTATTGTGCTGAAGAAGATGGGAGAGATAGTACTGCATGCACAGGCAAAAATCAAGAGTGAGAAAGATAGATAACCTTGTTAGCCCGCCAAATAAGCTCATTTACTGCTCTCTGCACACAAACACACACACATTCAGAAGGACACAAATGGACAAATGAGCAAATGTATTGTGCAACAAACGAACACAGCATGAGGCAAAAAAACAAAACCACAGATTCGACACAAAATCCCCTGGAAATTAGGGAATAAAAATAAAGTGACACACACAATGAAAGCTGAAGAAAAATCTAATTATCCGTGGCTAAATTACTTACTAACTGATCAGATTTTAATATCCAATATTTACTAGATGACTAAGCCAATATATTTTCTAATTTGCTGGATGAACGGTCCACCAGCAACTTTTCTTTCTCCTTTAATGCCTGTTTTGTCCCAAAGCAAGATGACAGCTCACTTTGAATAAATTATTTGTTGTCTGCTATCAGAATGACAAGCATCTCATTAGAGAGTCCATTACACGCTAACACAATGAATAATTCATCCTTTGAACTGGGGCAGCTGTCACTCACCGTCACTCGAATTTGCATTTTGGAGTTCGACTTACTTGACTTGACTATTTAGCTGACTTGATGGTTGCCAAACTGGAGGTTATCATTATTTCAACAACGCTTAAAATCGAACTGATTAGCTGCTGATTGATTCTGAGGAGCTTCAAACAAAATAAAAATGAAGGCTCACACGCGCACATTCATGTGAAAATGAGTCACAGTACGAGCACACGCACGAACACAAACACACTTACCTTGAACTCGTAGGACTCCTCTATGACCACCTCTACTTGTGTGTGTTCCCCCAGACTGGGGCAGCCCATCTTGGCCACCTCTTCCTCCTCTGCTCCCACCAATGGCTTGTTCTCATTGGAGTCACCTAGGAGACCACAGGGATGAAATGTGTCAGCATTGGTGTAACTGTGCAGTGGTTATACAGTACCAACCCATAGAAAACCAGCAATAGGTGCTGAGTTTTTTGGTACTGCTGCTGAGGATGCTGATGTCAGGTCTGTGTTAACTTTTATTCTGAAATTTAGGCCTCGGTTTGTCATTTCCTGTGGATGAAATGTCATTATGTAACTATGTGCTCTTAGATATGGTTCATGAACAAAGGTCTCAGGTGCCAAATTGAATTACTAAAGCATAACTAATGTATAATATGCGTCACTATTACTTTTGTTTAAAAAGTAAAAGTGACCTATATTAAAAAAAATGCTGCAAAAGTGCCCTCTTGGATGTCCGTTTAGTAGATAAAACATGATAAAGTGCCCTCTAGGGTGCTACAGTATTCCAGTGCCCTTTGTGCACTGGTTCCCCACCTCATGGAGCTGGTGCCCTTTTTATTTGTTTCTCTGCTGCTCCTCAAACATCCTGAGTCCGCCACTGACGTACTGTATCCTTAATACTATTTAAACACAGCTATTTTTGGATGCATACTGATCAGGTAATGCATCTATTTGTGGCTATGTAAGGTCATGACTGTAAATATGATGATGGTAAAACAAAGTAAACTTAGTTTTAGTGCATTCCGCCTTAAAAACGACTTTATGACGTGTCCGACCAGGATAAGTCAGAATCCGACCCATATAGAGAGAGCCAATCTTACGATACGCTTCATTGTGCCCTTAGGGAAATAGTTCTTGGGCTCAGTGTTGATGACGATCTTGTTTTGTTTATATAGGTCATACATTGCATCAGTATTAAACTGAGACTGTTTCACAACCCTACACTCGTCACTTAAAGTAATGTAAGTTCTTTTAGTAAAATACCTTTAACCTAAACCTAAATATACTGTATGAGATCATTCATCCCTGAAATCCTCTAGAGTCACCCCAAGACTTAACTCATCCTGTAAATCATCTGCATTTATTTCTGCAAAAACAACCTTGAAGCTCAGTCGCAGCTTAAAACATTCTTGAGACTCCTCGCACATTATTTACACTCAAATCATTACATACGAACAAACAAACTAAATTCATCATTCATCTGCTTTCGCACCTGACTGCAGGTCTGCTCAATGAGCCTTGTTGTTTTTTAATGGAAATGCTATCGGTGGCGTTTATACATCAAGGTTTTGAACTCAAATGATGTATCATGTAATTTCTTCATTTGTCAGATTTTAGCCAGTGCAGCATAAACTGATTTAATAGTATAGCTGCGTTACCACTTTAAGAATGTGTGCGAGCAGCCGTGAACAGTCTGCAATGTAAATGCTAATATTCGAACACTGATGTGCCACATGGGAAATCCAAGCTATCAAGCCCCCCCATGTCATTACAAATATGAATACCCACAAGGAATTTATATTTACCCCTTCTATCTCTCCATAACCATATGTTCCACCATGCCTCCCTCCATTGATCCATATGTCTTCTTCCTCACTCTTCACCCACAGTGGCAGTCATTAATTGAGTCGGCTGTTATCAGTGTGGACCTGCTGTAATTGAAAAGCAGCGTACAGTAGCCCATGTGATGCTGTGTGTGGTAGAGTGTGTGTGTGTGTGTGTGTGTGTGTGTAAAATGTCAGTCCGCTTGCTGTGTGACAGCGTTATAAAACCAATTCTATCGCCCTGTAATGAAACATGCCCCGGGGCTGCTGGCTCCTCATGACTGACATCTAGAGTGTGGACCCTTACTCCACCAGGAAGTGTCTGTCAGTGTGTCTACACCGGCGCCTTACCACGAGCAGCGTGTTAGCCTCGACTCCAGGGTTTTTAATTTAGCTGGGCGCTCCATTGGAAACACGACTGCTATAGTGCTAATGTTGGCTTATTAGCACTAAACACCAGGGAGACGCAATATAGATGATTTTTTTCAGCCGATACCGCTAACTGATAATAGGTTACTCTCCTGACCGATGTGACCAGTCAGATGACCGCTAATTTGACATTTTAATATCCGTAGCTAATAAGATTTTTCGTGTTACAGCTCGCAGACTTTTTTCCCTCCTCTCTGAACCTTTGTGATTGCAAATTACAATCATGCTGTCTTCTTCTGAGTCTAAATAAAACTTTCACACCAGGAGCAGTTTCCTCCTCTCTCATCTTCTTCTTCTCTTTGTTTATTGGTGGATCGCAAATCGACTGTAAAGATGCAGTCCACCAACTACTGCATCGAGTGTACAGATGCTGCACTGAAGTCAATAAAAGGTTTGTATTATCGGCTATATTTTCTTTACTGGAATAATATATACTCATATAGATTTCCCCTGATAGGGCAGATCATCTACTGGCATAAAGTATAGTTGAGGCTGATGGGAATGTGATTAGTTTTGCTAGTATTTGTTGTGAGCAAAGAGTGATTTCTAATTCTTTGGTTTATTTTTAGAGTCCTGGAGGGTAAAAATATTAAATAAAATACTAGAAAAAAAGGAAAAATCAGATATTTTGTGTAACAGATTTCTTTGAGTAATTTCTTTCATCTTGTAAACTTTCAACATTGCTGTATTTCATTTAAACAGAAATGTCAAAGCCGACCGAGGAGCTTCTTATTGACTTGCAGCGATGGTTCTCTAGCCTTGAGTTACCTGCCAGAGATTAGCGGTCCGCCCGCTGTAATGAGCCTTTTCGACTAAAGCTTCCTACATTCTTAAAAAACCTGAAGGGCTTAGATGTTTTAGATTTGTGGGTTTCGGATCTGTGTGGATTCAGAAAATAGGAGATGACAGGGCAGAGCTGCGTCTGAGAAAGGAACCAGCAATGAACTGCACATTGTGTTCAGTCTAGCAGCTTGTTTACAGAGTGCAGTGATTTCAGAAACAAAAATAGAAGCTTAATGTCTATTTATATACTGTATATACAGTATGTATGTATATGGCAATGAAGTGGGCCAAACTGACTGTGATAAGTCTGGTTTCCCTGTTATCTGTGTGATTTGACATAATGTGACAAGGAATTAGCTCATAGCTCGAGCCCAGTGTTTCTGGAGTTCGGATCGAAGATTTCAGGCAATCAATGCAGGTCTCACCCTGTTTACAAAGAGATAGGTGTGCAGGATTCCTGAGACTCATCTGGCGGTTAAATAAAGATTCAGTCTGTCAGTCTTGTTCCCGTTTCCTCTCCTCCACACGCACACACGAACACACCAAGACACCCACCGTGTTTCTGGCCTATCTCCAAAAGGACAGGCTCTCCCAGCTCGATGGTGAAGGCCTTGTTCTTCTCGTACTCCTCATCATCAATAATCTTCACCTCGATGATCTTCCTGTTAAAAAGCGGAGAGAGAGATGAGCCTCAGTGAGGGTATTCCACATAATTAACCTTTTCAGCTTCACGCTCTCCCTCGTAATAAGAGAGTGTGTTTAGAGGAGTCTATTAAAATTGTGAAGGTCTCACCCCGTCAGGCTGTAATCAGACAAGAGGGCAGTTCTGCTGTGTGGGTAAGGACTGCTAGGTGATCCTTATTAATATCAAAACTATGGTATTAGCTAACCTGAAGTAACAAATGAGATACAACCTCAAAAAAACGAACATAATTAAATTTGCGCTCCTCTGTTTTGTCTGGCTGAAAATGATGAGGAGCCTCTGCAGATATGAAGGTCAAAGCCCGAGCTGAAGCTGCTCATTGGGACATTATATGAAGCTCTTTACTTCCTGTCAGTTCCCTAATAATGTGTTTCTACAGTTGACAGTGAAGTGATGCAATGAGCATTTTCAATAAGGAGCAACCAGGAGAAAGGCTGAAAATGCACTGAGTCTGAGACGTGCACCACGAGACATTTACGAGTACAATCGAAAAAAGAAAAAGTTGTGAAGATATGAGTGCATGTGAGAAGTGTCTTAGAAGACTGACAGAAAAGGTGAGATGACACTTTTATCAGGTGTATTTTGAGTGTAATTTAATTTGAACTTTTAACTCTTTTCATTAACTTCACTGTACTAATTGGAAAAAATGCATATTGGTGATTATAACAGTTCAAGTAAAGTGCTTTTGCAAAAAGTAGTTGGCACATTCATTTCCTATCCTGTGCTTTAAAGGTGCAATATGTTTTGAAAACGGTTTTGACGTTATGTCAAAGTCTTATGTATAATCTTGCAAGGATATCCATTGAAGTTAGCACGCTAACCAGCTAGCCCCTAGCCACTTTGTAACTCAGGAGGTGATAGTCTGATAGTGAACATCCCCAACACTGCCCCGGTGCTCTGAGCTCCAACCAGAGTCAGTTAATACGACTGCTAGTTTTCATGTTGAACCTAGCTTACAAGCTAACGGCAGCTGCCCCCTGTCTGTTTGGAGTATGAATTCAACAGGACCTAACAGGACCACCTTAAGCTGCAGTATTTAAGAATTGGCCAGCTATTGAATTCAAACAACTAGGGGCAGCATATCAGTAGAGTAGCCGCTAACTGCTGCTAACTGTAACTGCAGCTATTAGCTAGTTCAGCTAGCAGTCGTATTAGCTGACTCCTCCCGGACTAGGAGCTTGGAGCACCAGGGAATTGTAGGTATCGTTTACTATCGGACTATCACCTATTGAGGTAAAATGTGACTAGGGGCTAGCTGGTTAGCATGCTAACTTCAATAGAAATCCCTGTAACACAATACATAGGCGTCTTTGAAATGACTTCAAAGCTGTTGTTTCTTCACATCCTGTTGATAATTTATTTTGCTATTTTTTTTAGTTTTAAACCAAAATTCTTACATAGTGCACCTTTAAGAATACTCTTAATATGCTACCGACTCAAACTGATAGCACAAGTGACTATTCAAGTTTTTTTATGGTTATGTTCATACTCTCAAAGCACTAAGTTTAAGTTGACGGAAGGATTCTGGTGTTAGTTGAATAATGGAAGAGTAAAAAGTGACTTGCAACACTAGAAACAATGTGTTTACCTCATTAACATTTAACAAAAGCCAAGATCTCTCTTCAACTGAAGCCAAAGTGCTTTTATTGCCTCAACTCAAACACATGCAGGATGTGAACCTTCATGTTCAGTGTCAAAGTCTCCCACAACTTGCGGGGGGAAGAAAAATTGTACTTCTTTCATACTAGAGAACAATACCACTGAACATAACCCAGTTTATAAAGTTCAAAAAGTTTTTCACTGCTGTGTAATAGATTTTGCTAGAATGCATCTTTTGGCATTGGCAGATAATGTCTGCATAAATAAATGAAACCTCGAAATGAGAAAATCCATACTAATTGTAGAACATCCCAGGCCGTGCATTAGCCTTGGTCCAATGGAGATCACATCAGTTTGGCCCCTTTCTGGTCTGTTTCACCCAGAGTATATAATCTTTATCTTAACACTACATCTGTATGTCACAGGCAGAGAGGAAGAGACAGTGTTCATTTCCACCTGGTTGTGTCATCATATGCTTCACTGTCAGCCATGTTGACTCTGCCACCACAAATAGGCTTCGGATCAACAGAGAAAAACAGGAGGCAGGAGAGGATTGTGAAAGAGTGATGGAGGTGTGCAGAAGTGGAAGCGCGTTGTTCTCATTGGTGAGCTGTCACGGCAACAGTGGATGAAACTGGCTGGATTTGCTATTTCCAGCATCACAACAGGCTGAGCGGCCAACACTCAACAATGTTGGAAACGATGTGAAGATATTGTTTGGTCAGATGTGAAACGAGAGGAAAACACAGCGCTGGCTTCCTTTCTTTAATCATTTCCAGTCATCTGCCTGTAATGTCTTGATTTTTAATCATTTTTATGGTTGTCACCATCTTGGTTTTTTGGAGCCAAGAGCGAGGGTGAAGCTGAGAAGTCTTAAATTAAATGGCATACATTCCCTACTGTATATATTTACAATATTTATCCATTATATTAAGGGTGGGAGTCTTATTAAGAAGCCAGCACCTTGTTATTACCTTCTTGCTTGCTACCATGAGAATTTTGAGTAAACATTTGTCTGTGATACCCAGTTTCTTAGGTACGTTTCCTAAATAGACAGAGAGAGAAGTGAACTCGATATTGACTCTTAATATGCTCTTAATGGCCGCTTGCATTTCAGTCCAGAAAGGTGTCAAGGTAGGACAAGACCAAAAAATATGAGTGTGGTCTGCCGTTAAGTACCTACATTTTGTTTTAGTTTAAATTGCACCACAATTTACAAAATGAGCAACATGCTGTATCGTAGAAGACTTGAAAGTAGCAAAAAAATCATTAGGAAATTGTTTCCTGGGGTAATAAATCAAGTGAGAAGTAGGGCCATTTTCTCATAAGCTTAAAAGCTACTCTTTTTGCAACCAGTAGAGTCGCCCCCTCCTGGCAATTAGATATAAAGCATATTTAAGGAACTTTTGCATTGGCTTCACTTGTCAGCTCTGTCCGCTCATAATGCTGTCAGTGCCTCTTGGCCAACACTTTGAATTAACGGTAGCTAAATTAGCTAGCTAGGTGATAAATTCCAGTGCCAGTTTTCATTTTAGCCATTTTCGGCTAGAAATTAGAAGCCGCTTTTGTCTAATTGTCTCTACAACAAAGGACCCATTGTTCCAAAGATTTTCTATGGCAGATCTGCCATCTTAATCACTGTAAACTGCATGTGTCGTGCTAGAATAGAAAGATTGACAAGTGCAGCAACGGTAACTAAGGGGACTGGCTCAGCTAACTGTCAATTGACAGTGAAATGGAGGAAGAAAGACGAAGGTAACAGTACAAAGGGAGGCACAGAGGAACAGCAGGGTTGGAGGGAGGAAAAAGAGACTTTGTGAACATTGAAAAAAAGACGCACATTGAGGGGTAGGAGGCAAGAGAGGGAAGGAGTGAAAAAGAAGAAAGAGATGGAGAGACAGAAAGAGGTTGAAAGAGGAGTATGAGTAATGCATGGACTCTACTGAGCTGTGAAGGGTTACGACTCAATACACACCGAGTGAGTTCACTCAGGGGGACGAGAGTACACACACACACACACACACACACACACACACGTGCAGTGACGGATTACAATACTCGTTGCATATACAACCACAGACAAATCCTATAATCTACAATGATAAGGGTCACGCACACATGCACAGTGGATGTGTACACACATAATGCCTGTCATGTTGCACATCATGCACATTACACAGATTGTGGTTTGTATGAACAGACAGCCAGCCACCCCCGCATGCACTCATCTTTCACTAGCAATACTGAAGCCGTACGCACACACACAAATTCACAAACACGCAAACAATTCAGCTTGACGTACAAAAACAGTGATATGCATGAAAACACGCTCCTGGTGAACACTTTGCACATTCATAAACATATGCATGCACTAATTTAGCCTATTTACACCTGCTGACAACCCACACACACACACAAACACACACACACACACATACTGACTGAAGTGCTTTCATTATTCATAGTTGGTGCTGGCTGTAGCAGCACTCCCATCTGTGCCCTCTCTCTCCATCTCTATCTCAGCCCCCATCACTTCTCTTTAAGGCCCATCTTTAACTCTTCTTTCTGTCTCACTGATCTTTTCTTCTGTCCTCACATAAACATAATTCTTCCTTCCCCCTTTTCATTAGTAATTCATCCATCCATTCATTTCTATAAACAGCTCATTCTGCTAACGGTCACAGGAGGTTTCAGTCCATCATCAGTCTTCAATTATACATGTGACCCTAACCATAATTGATATAAAGTATTAGGCGTTTGGCACATTCTTAGCTCAGTTGAAATGGAGCGTTTGGGTGCTTGTGTGGACATGAAACGGTTTATGACCCCTAGCCATTTTGTTCCTTAAGAGGTGACAGTCAACAGCACTTACACTGACCCGCTGCTCCGAGCTCCCAATCCGGGGCAGAGTCAGCAAATACAAGCGCTAGCTGCATGGTCGACTGCCCTTTCTAACTAACGGCAGCTACAGTAAGACGCAGTTAGCGGTTCCTCTGGTGATATGCTGCCCCCCTGAGCAAGTTAGCACGCTAATGTGAGAATTTAGCACCGCTGTATGAAATATGGAAGAAGCTCCTGGGGCTCAAAAGTAAACCCAATGCAAAAGGAGCCTTAAACTTGCATTCTTTCTAATGGACAGTGGTGGGCAGCTCCACTGGTTTCAAACCAATAGGTGATGTCACAGTAGGTTTACACTTACAGCCTCACAGAGCTTCTAGGATGACTGTAGTTTGTTTTGTTCAAATCCGCAAAATTACCTCGTTCCAATTCACAAGTGGCCCCACTGGTGGGCATACTTTCTGGTAGGCATGAGTTCCCCCCCAAGCCTGACAAAGTTAATCTCTCAGATGAGCAAGTACGTTCAACCAGAGCTGCAGGCATTGCTATTTAATATGCTTTGCTTGGGTTCGAACCAACAAAACTTTGCCAAGCTCGTCCTGAGAGATCTGTACTGTTTGTTTTTCAGTATTTTTCCCACTAGGAGAATTCTTCTCTGCTGGGTAGGATACAATTTGATTGTGAATCTGCAGCATTACCTTTCCTTAATAAGCTCACTAGCCAGAATCCAAACAAGTTCCCATCAAGATGCAATAAAAATGTACCGGACAAAACTATGCTCCTGCCTTCTGTGAGTTCACGAAATCTACTTACATTTATTATTCTGAAAACTGCTTCAGCGCTCCATACAATGACCAATTGACAAATAGAATCACAATCGCGGGGGAAACTCATGGGCTGTAAACTTGTCAGTATTGAATCCCTGCTGGCTTCCGACGGATATAAACCTTAATGCAATACATTACTAGATTCCTCACTCCGGCTCCCTCTGTCTCGTCTTCTCTCTATATTTCTACCTTGTTACTTTTTGACACCTGCTCCCCAGACTTTTCCTCTGTCAGACAGTAACCTCAAAGCCCTGGTCTGTCAACGGTCTGACACGAAACACAGACACACAGATACTACGTTCACCGAGCACAGAACTCACGCCACCAGAAATAGACTGAAAAAGGCAGAAAAAGATGGCGGCAGAGTGCAAAAAAGGTCGACAAAAGTGTGTTGTTGATTGAAAAGCCTCAACAGAATCAGGCGGGCTGTAGATCAAGTTTTATATCGCCGCAGAGTGTGTGTGTGTGTGTTCGCATGTGGCTCTAAAGTTCTTATAGAAGTGAATGATTGAGTGACACTTTGATTAGTTGAGACCTCATCGCATTACTTAATGGACACAGACTTTTATACCTCTGTCTCCATCTCTTTCCATTTTCTCCTGGCTCCAGCTCTTACTTTTGATTTACAACAACTGGAAGCCGTCTGTTCGCGAGTGTGTGTGTGTGTGTGTGTTTTCCTGCAATATTTTTAGAGGCTGCGAGCATGTGAGCGTGAGAGAGAGCATCTTAGAGGACCGCGGCAGCAAACAACTCATTTTCTTGAGTGAGGCTGATTTATATGCACACTTTAGTTTTACCGTTTCAGCTTCAAGCAGAAGCTCTAAATCTATCCACCTCTCCCTCAAACACACACGCACGCACGGTAAAAGTGAGATCATAAAAAGTTTACAGTCGGAAGAGAGGAGAAACTCAAACAACAATGCGAGCTGCAAAGCCGTTGCTTTAAAAGAAAGCGAGAAAGATGGAGAAGAGATGAGAAGGAGGACGTGTGTCTTCCAAAGACCTTCACCTGACAACTGTTATTGTAATAGAAGAAAACTGGATTACAGTCATTTGATTACAGTCCAAAAAGGAGAGAAGCTCAGTCGGCTACAGTTCTTCTAACCTTTGAGGAAATAGGGGACAGCACATTAGGATATTCAGAGACAGGCACCTGTAGCTTGTGAAATCATAATCACATTACAGTATGCTACGCTTATGTTATATATATATATATATATATATATATATTCGCTGACTCTGCCTGGACTGGGAGCTCAGAGCACCGGGGCAGCGTTGGGGATGTTTCCTAACAGACTATCAGCGGCTATTGGCTAGCTGGTTAGCATGCTAACTTAAAAAGATATCCTGTCAACATTATACATAAGTCTTTGAAACAAGGTCAAAACTGTAATGATTTCACATTCTGCTGACAATGTGAGATTAGCAAGTATCAGTAATGACTGATACTGGCAGTAGGAGATGCATCAGTACACTTGGAACTGCAGGCTGGTAACGCAACAACCTTGCTTGAACTTTGACTTTATGTAACTTAACTGTGATGCTGATAATCTAACAACTAAAATGTCAAATATACAAATGCAGCTCTACACTATCTGCTGTCGTACTATCAGGAAGGAAAAGCTGCTAACTAACACTGGACTGGATTCTGAGCAACAGCAGCGTCTTAGTGTTTATAGATAGTAGAAAGTGCGGGAAGGCAAAAATGTACAGCAGATCAAATGATGTGCGTCGGTCTGAATTTGTCTCTGGCTGTCGCACACACACCCACACACGCTTCTTCTACAGGAGCAGGTAGGCCGAGAGAAAGCCTTCGTTCAGCTCTTCATCTGAGTGGAGGCAACACAAACAAAACAATTTGAGGGAGGCCAACAGAGAGAGAGCCGGAGAGATAAAAAGCTCTTAAGGGGAGAGATATTACCCCTCTTAATGATATCATGGAACACATAACGCGGAACAGCACAAAACACACACTTTGTCTCTCCCACGTACACACTCGTGTTAAGTGGTCTCCAGCTGTGGTGAGTAATAAAGTTGCATCTCTGGTGAGTGAGTGGGATGGCAGAGATGGATCGTTTCATGAGATGATTTGAGGTTCGGGGAGAGGGACAGAAGAAGATGGGAGAGGAGGAGGAACATGCTGTGATATAGGAAAAGGTAAGACACGGAGGACGCAAGAAGATGTGGAAGCAGGCGAGACCAAGATATGAAGAGAGAGAAGAGAGGGCAAGGGCGAAGAAACTGTAGAAAAAGAAGAGATAGAGGTTCTCCCTGTGGCTCACAAGGGAAATCTAATATAGTCAGGACACAGGTGACCTTGTGACAATTGAAATAACACATGGATGACACTGTCTGGGTCTCCAACAAAAGGTTATCATAGGAAAAGGATTTCTTTCCAGGACTTCATGAGCTTTCCACTACATTCTCACCTCTTAGGACTCCACATGAGTCCAAATGAAACTGAAATTGTCACCTTTTTGCGGAGATTTTCAAGCTGCATCGAACACGGCTTTAAAACTTTGAGTTCAGGGTATTTTCCGGGAACTAATCTGCCATAGCTGCTGGCACAGCTGGTGTTTGTTTACATGGCGTAGCTGCTACAGATGCTATTTTTGGGTAAACTTAGGTTAAAAAAATTGGATTGATCTACTCAGACAATCATAATTAGGAGGTAAGAAGCCAGTACAACATTACAGAGTCTGTCAGGGAACGTTAAGTGAGAACTGGCAGACGATCGCTGTGAACACGATGCTGTTATTCACCTGAGACATCACACAGGACGTTAATACATTTTTTTGTTTTCAACTAAAATACGTGCATATTGTACCTTTAAGCATCTTTCTGCTTCTGTTCTGACACGACTGTGCTGTAGATGCAATTTTAAAATGCACGTGACTTGTTAATGGATGACACATCCGTCTCATGTATCGATGGCACGGGGCAAATCAATGCATGGAGCTGTACATTAAACTGTAATTCAATTGCTACATAGGAGGTTCCTGCCGTGTGGTGGAACAGCCAGAACACCTCGATGGAAAAACATAAATCCAGCTGTGAATCCCTTTGTAGATTCCAACATGTCGACCTGCTGCATAAACAGCCTCTGTATGGAAAAGAAGAAGAGCGAGAGGAGCCAAAGAAGATGGAACGGAGGACGGGTGTTAGAATTTGAAACACTAATGGGCAGTATGGAGGATGTATGGTTGGCATGGAAACCCTGAAGCCAGAGAGACGTGAAGAAGAGTATCAACCCCCACCACACACACACATACAGTATACACACAGCCGCTTATATACCTCATATATTGTACATGCTTAAGTCTGTCTTCAGATCAGTCACATATGCACATGCTAATGCCTCCCAACTGCATGAAGTTGTGTAGGATTAAGTTATGTCACAAATCACATCATGCATACATTAACACACACACACTGTGCTGTAATCCAGAGGAGCTACTAGACTGTTATCCGCTCGGAGTAGAACTGAAAAAAGGGATAGAAGAGCGGAGAAAAAAGTCAAGTGTAAAACAAGGAAGAAAGATGGAAAAAGATTTGACAGAAGAAGAGAAATCAAAGGTAGATGATGAGACCAAAAGAAAATAGGAGACAGAAGAAGAGAAAAAGGGCAAAAGACAAAAGTAAGAAAGAGGAAGAAGGAAGAAAAACAGGGCTGTGATTTCCGCGGGACTGACGAGGCTTGATCTCGTCGCCCACATGAAGGTCGGACTCAGCTGAGAAGGCATGCGAGCGCTACTACTACCTCTCCCATTGGGTTATAAGTAGAGCAGGGCAGATAGGAGCTGACACACACACACACACACACACACACACACACACACACACACACGGAGAGTGGCAGCAGCGTAACAGACAATCTGCACACTTGCATGAGCGTAAACACAGTTTTATATTTCCCCTGATCATCATTTATCCCCCGCAGCTCCTCTCCATCTCCCTGCCTCTTGATTCAACATGCTTCATTTGCATGTATTTGCAATGAGTATGAGTTATTAACTATCACTGCAGAAGAACGTGTGTGATGTGTGACTGTACGCTGGATCTACGAGGAAATACGAGCATTAGTCACTCGATTTTTTCTATGAACTGTGGCTTGTTTATAGTATATTTATTATTCACCATGACCACAATCTTTATGTAACCTTAACAAAGTGGTTTTAGTCGCCTAAACTCAAAGATTATCTCACATTTTTATATCAGAATGTCTTAAAAACTACTAGACGTTTGTCCATCTCCAACACTGTCCAACCCAGAAGAGAGTCAGAGAGCGAGGAAGGAAGCAAACGCGACTAAATGTAAATTTAAAACATGAACCCGTCTGTGAACATCCTCGCCTGAGTCATGTACATAGATGCTCATTAGCAACGGTGGTTGTTTAACAATGAAGACAACGGCTCCATGTGGCCGTGCCTCCCCTTTCAGCATGATGCATCGCGCTGTAGGAGGAGCACTTGGTGTTTTCACCGGGCTCCATCTTGCTCGCAGATGTCACCTGGCAGTTTTTTGGAGCACACAGTAATTGTTAAGTGTTAGAAATAAAATGCAAATGAACTTAAGTGCCCCCCTGCTGGTACCGTGGTAATGATGCTGCACAGGGCCATTACTGCCTCTGGGGCAGGGTGACAAAGAACAGACAGCTGTAATCTGCAGATATTTGTCATTTTTAAGAAATATGTTTGTCAAGCAGCAGAGGAGGAAAATGCCGCTCGTCGCTGCTGCTCTGATGTCCTAAGTGACAACGCATGCATGCCTCCGCCGCTCTTCCTCTCACAGCCGTGTGTGATGTGTTTCTCGGCGAGGATCTCGTGAGGACGCGACTGCACTTTACAGTTTATAAGAGGGAGAAAAATGAAGAAGCAGGGCATTAAAAATTAAAGGAAGTATGCAAAATGGCCAAAAACGAGGGAAGAGAAGTGAATTTGTGTTTACTGAACAGCCTCTGCATTTGTCAGCTGTGTGTGTAACACAAACACATTCACAGGTAGGCACACTTTATTAACACAATTTTCTATTTTGCATATTAAAGGTGCAGTGTGTCGTTTTGGGGAAGAAATTGTAATCAGAAGAGAAAGAGCTTCATTGATTGTTTTTTGAAGCCTAAACATACTGAATGAACAAACTCTCTGTTTAGCTTCATGACTTAATAAACAAACACAATTTCACCCTGTTTTACTTTGTTTATATGTGGCGGACCCTGCCACCTTTCTACCTTCAAGCAGTGTTCTGGGACCATATTTTCCTCTGAGAACAGCTTGTTTATTCAGTTATGGAAAAAATAAACATTTCTGAGTTTGTATTATTACCTCATTAGTATTGCAAATATTACAATTCTGAGTTTGAATTTCTTCTCCAAAACTACATAGTGCCCCTTTAAATACAAAGTATTTGATAAAAGAATGGAGATTTGGGATTGAAGGCTCAGCTGAAGATTTGAGGCTAATGACTTCAATCATATGAGACAGCCGGGCCATCAACTCAGACTCACTCACTTATGTTTGCGTGGCAGTTTGCCCTCGTTTAAAGACGTGAGAAAAGAGGCCTGACACCACCATAGGGTTCTGGGTACAGAGGAGTCACAGTTCGCCTTCGAAGGGAATCGCCCGACCTCGTGAGAGCGCACAAATCTGTGAGTCAGCCGAGAGTTGTGTTTGATGCGGCCCATTCTTCATGGGTCATGGGTCTGACCAAGCGCTTTGACTTTATGTAAGAGTTTATGTAACAGCTTGTGTTGTGTGTCAGCCATTTTGCATTCTCGGTTCAGTGTTGGATGATGTGAGAAAAAGATAAGAAAACTGACAACTCGTACAACAATAATTGTTATACATTCACAAGTAAGTGATTCATTTCCTCCTCCCAACAGGCAGCTGTTATGGTGTGAAAAGTGAGTTAAAACTGAAGGCGCTTTTTCACAGCTACTGTATCACCTGTGTTTGAAAAAAAAGGCTATTGGCTTCGCAGCTACAGTGTTGAAGCTTTTTCTTGAATAAGAAATCATGGCAAATGAAACTCTTGGAACGCTACAACAAGATATATATAAAACACACCAGCATACTGCAGAGATCAATCTCAAATTCTTGACAGTGTTGCACCTAGAAGCTGTCATCGGACGGTTGCCATGGTGATGACCAAGATGCATAATGGCCACCCTGCCCTCCCGACGTTGTTGTTGCGTTTCAGAAAATGTTGTTCAAGCGTTACGGCTGTCGGTTCCGCTCGCCTCCCCGACTGCAAACCCTTTTAGCAGCTTTCAATTATATATTAGGGGAGCGATGGGTGGAAACGAGGACGCACGAGAAGAGGAAGAAACAAAACAAAAAAGGGAAACTGGAATTGAAGAATAAGGGAAATACAGGCGAATGAAAGAAACCAATGAGCGTTGAGGGATGGATCAGTCAACAGGGACCAGCAGGTTGAGAGATTAAAGTCAAACACAAAGATGCAGTGAGTGAAAGAGGTTACATGACAGACTGAAAAAATGAAAAAAAAAAGACAGAAACACGCAGATAAACAGCAAAACAGTAAGACATAACTTCATTTTAACTACTCCTCCATTCTCCATCTTCATCGTGGGTGAAAAAATGGCGATTAACAAGCGGCGTTGACGACAAACAGACAAAGAGGGTAAATGAGCGACAGGCACTTGTCTCCTCTTCTGTTGTCATCCCTTGTTCGTCCACCCCCCTTCCTCTCCCTCTCTCTCTCTCTCTCTCTCTCTCTCATCTCGTCTGTTCTCATGTATGTTTCATTGATTCTCATCATATATTTATGTTCTGGTCAAATAAGGGGGCTGCCATGGAGAACCAAGCTGTTTGAAGAGTGTCATATCACACGGATAAAATCTGTTTCGGTTGCCTCCATGTTGGTTGTAACCACGTTAGGTTTAGTGTCGTATATATTCTTTATCAGCTTGAGTGAAATACAGTATGTAAAACCAAGACTCCACTTCCTTTAGGGCGGCAAAAACTCCCCTAAATTTAGCCTGAAGTATTTGGTATCTTTGCAAACTTTGCATGGCCATAATAACCTGCTAGGGGGCCCTGGGGCAAAACCGAGCTGCTCGGCTGTGCATGATTCCTTTTTTCTTTTCTTTTTTTGTCGGTTTTCCTTATTTTACTAATTAATAAGAAGGATGTTATAAAGTACAAGTGAAACGCACACTTAAAGAAGCACAAAATAAAGAGGGAGGGGTTGGTAAATTATCTTTCAGAGTACTTTTATCCAGAAATGACATATGAGAGGGCAAATCAGAGTCAGAGAACTTAAAATAAATGAGCAGACAGACCCTTCAGTTCAGCTGTAAAACTACCTGACCCAAGGTTGACTGCATGTGCATGGTGAGGGCCACTTTAAACGCATCAGAATTAGCCTAAATCACTTGACATAGACAGTAAGCCTGGAGCACAAGGGGCTCTATAGCTCCTGGGCCATGGGGCAGTTGCCCTTTTTGCCCAGTTGGTAGTCCAGCCTTGATCTACACAGTTTAAACTAAAGTTCAGTCGGTCTGAAGACTATTTGAGTTTGTAGTGAGCACTGTGTGATAAAGGTTAGTAGTCGGTACGCAGTCAGCAGTGGTCCTCACAAATGTAGACAATGCCTAGTATGTGTGCAGTGACACTTGGTTTGATGGACTGGCATTAGCGGCTCAAGGTGAGAGCCTTCAGGCAGTGGGGATATATATATCGCCATGCCAACCGCTGCCAACCTCGCATTCGGCCGCCTGCCAAAGGGTCTCACTCACAAACACACACTCTAATTCTCTCTCTGCCCCTGGCACAGGAAAAATTACCACTCTCCTTTTTCCCTCCCCTCAATCTCTCTCACTCATTCTTCCTCTTTCCGTCCCGTCATCCCCCTCTCCTCCACCCAGGGTGCCAACAGTTGGCCTCACCGAGCGCGAGCCATTCTCATCATCCGTCGCTCCTTCCTCTCTCATCCTGCTTGTTTTACTTCCCTCCCTCCAGCCATCACTTGCTCTCATTCTCTATCTTCCCACCTCCACCTGCCCTTTTCCTCTCCCTCTCGTCTTTTCTCCGAGCAATTCATCCGTCTCTTTCCACCACGACACAAATAATATTACTGTGCATCAAGTGGTGCTGTATATTATAGCTGAATTGAATGAATGAAAAGAGGAAGTTTGTGATGTTATTTCTTGTTAAACAACAGCTTTTTAAAGAACTAGTCCAGTCAGACAATAACATAATGCTTATGTCTCGGCTCTGGCTACAGCGCAGGTTGCCAGGTATGGCTATAGGCATGTTTTCATCCAAATTTAGCGCAAATTTTCTTAAAATCTAGGAAAGAAAGTGTGAATTATTGTGACTGTCCATCCAGCACTGTTATGCAAATGGTAGGAGTCAGACATATTGAGATAGTGCTTATCTCCAATTGGGTGCCATTGCAGGAAAAACAGTGCAACAAGGTGATATAATTAAAAGAATGCCAGTCAAACCTCGAACGAACAAGGTTTTCTTCCTCCTCGTCTTCCTCCTGTGTCTCTTCATTCTGTCTGCACTAAAATAAATGCGGGCACTCTCTGAGCGCAACGCAAGAGATTTTCTAAATGCGTCTCTCCTTCAGTTTGTTTTTCTCTCTCCAGTTTACCCTTCACCTTCCGCCTCTCCTCCATTTGTGTTTACTGACCAATAAAACCCCGTGCACAAAGCTTTTATTGGCTTTTATTTATGTGTTTATGGCACGTCAATGGTCACAAGAAATTAAGTATACTAATAACTGTTTATAAAAGGAGAAGGTGAGTGAGTAAAAACCCTAACCGAAACCCTTAAACCCTAGCCCAAACCCCCAAATCCTAACGTACACCCAAAACCCATTAGGCCGAACCTCAAACCCCCAAACTCCAACCTATTCCCCCAAAACCCAGACCCTAGCCCAAACCCCCAAACCTGCCGACCTCTCTTAAGCTTACTAAAAACACACTCCTGCTGTTAATATTCACACACGGAAACGCACAAGAAAAAAAGAGGAACACGAGAGAATTTAAAGAAAAGACGGAGGCACGATGATAAAGTGAACGGTGATAAAGATGGAGGGCAAACGATGAAGCAGTAAGAAGAAGCGATGCAGCAAAAGAGAGAGCAAAAGAGGTGAGAAGGAACGGATGGGTGAACGATAAGACGGCGAGGGATGATATATCATCCTGTAAAATGAAGTGGGAGACAGGGAAGATATCTGCGATGGGAAGAATAAAAGTGAGGAGACGACAGCGATAAGATGGATGTTAGCTGAGGTGGAGGGCAAAAAAGACAGATTAATAAGGGAGAGGAAGAATGAGTGAGAGACAGATGGATGTGGAGGAAAGAGGGGCAGATCAGGGCAGAATAATACAGGGTGGAGAGGAGGAGAGTCGGAGGAAGATAAAGGAGGAAAGGAGGGCGGCAGAGGGAGGGTATGAGGGGAAAATGGGGGGACAGAACAATGAAGGAGACAATGAGCTAAATGGATTCAGATGGAGAGAAGAAGAAGAAGAAGAAGAAGAAGAACTGTATTGGAAAGAGTACTGAGAGGGAGGGTGAGAGATGTGAGTTGCGATGGAGAGCTTGTGTGAGTCACATCGTCTCCTCCGCAAGCTATTAGTGATTTAATCACTCTGACATCACTGTGTGTGTGTGTGTGTGTGTGTGTGTGTGTGTGTGTGTGTGTGTGTGTGTGTGTGTGTGTGTGTGTGTGTGTGTGTGCGTGTGTGTGTGCGTGTGTGTGTGTGTGTGTGTGTGTGTGTATCATACCAGATTACCCTGAGCTAGTGCAGTCAAGAACTGGCTCATCACTCTTCCACAGCAGCGTGCATTCATCACGTCAGAGACCAGTTTCTCAATCTATAGGCTGAGACCCAAAGCAGGTCACAGCCTCCACGAGACTAATGTAAGCGCTTGCCGATCTACGTCCTCTGTGAGACTGATATTAGCAGTTTTATCAACTTAATAACTGATGTAATATGACAGAAGTTAATATGGCGTTGACAGAGTGGTCACACAGTCTTAAGACTTGGAAACTGAGATGGGAGAAAATGCAGGCTTAATCAAGTCATGAGCAGTAGGTGATCTGAAGAGGGACGAGTCGTCCCGGAGGACATCACCCCTTGTTAGCAAAGTGACCAAAATGTGTTTTCCTTGTCGCCCAACTCAGAGATCATTAAACCGACCAATTATTGAGAATTCCAACATTTTGACGGAGCGTCTCTTTTTTCAACGGCGCAGCTTTTCTAGCCTTTACAGCACTAACGGCCCAGGAAACTCACAGACTGACTGCATGCGCTGTTAATTACTCACATGACACTACTCAAGCCAATCAAATCTGTGTGTTGCATTAAGCATTGTGAGTCAGACAGATAAACGCACAGATGAGAAATATTAGTCTTCAAATACCACCATTATGATGGATGTTAAAATACAGTAGCATATGCCGGCTCTATGCAGTTTAGTGTTTTTGCACCTTTTGCTGCTACCGTTAGCCGGCGCGGTGGACGCTTCAGCGTTGCTGCTTAAGGAAGTAGCCACTAGCACTCATGCTTAGGTCAACAAGAAACAAAAATATTACAGGAAAGATCAAAACTATTGTAATTACATTTCAGTTTAATTATTCTAATCCAAAATTCTGCAGTATTTTAATAATATTACCTTTAAATCAACTCATTTAATTTCCGATAAATGTATCTCGGACTCCATGTACAACTAGGGGGAGCTCGCATTAGAGAAAAGTTATAAAAGTTAAGAGAATTAGTACTTTAAATAATGCAAATTTCGTGTCAAATTCAACTTTGGCCATATTCACAGAACTTACCTTTAGGGAAAGTAAAAGAAAAAGAAGAAAAATAAGAAATAAGGAAGTCTTACACCCAAGCAAACAAGCTCGCTAACCAACAGATGGGAAGCAGTGAGCAAAGTAAAATGTGAAAAGTAAGCAAAATAGTGGGCCAGTGAATGGCACAGGAGAAAAAAGAAAGAGGCTCAGACTCATTGTGACTGTTCAGCGTTAGCATGTCCTGGCTGGCTAGCCCGTTAGCAGTAAGTTACAGTCACCTAGTTCTCCAGCCAGCTAGGCCACTCTCTGATCGTGAGTCGGCCTTAAGGATAAAGTATAGACTCATAACTAGATTTTGAAGGTTTCTGTCAAAATGCAGTTCAGCATCACTGACTGAGTCCTACTCAAAAATCTTCTCTGCACTGTAGCTAATATAGTGCAGCACAGTGTAATTATGTTAGTTATTTAAACGAAAAAAAACAAAAAACAAGATCTAACTAATTACAAGTGCTTCTAATAAAAAGACTATTGATTGAATACTGTTATTATCATCAACACTTTTAGAGACACAATGTAGGAAATGATCTTGTTTAAATCCATCCACCTGCCACAAACCCATCTTTCTCTTCGAATTAAACTCATAAAAACTCTCAACCAAGCACTTATCATCTGATTGCACCTGATTGTTACGCCCACTGCGTCCTTCGCCTGTTGCAATCAGAATATTTCTCTTATTTGTAATCCTCGCGTCCCTGCTATGGGATGGCACCAGACCGTCTGAGGCTGCGTCATCATTCCTCACTTCACTTCATTAGATTGATATTGCCATCAGAGCAGATCCCATCATGCACAAACAGAGGTCACTGCTCTAATTGCAATTAACAATGCCCTCTGACCAATCAGCCGGGCCATGCCTACAGTATGTCAGAAAAGATGATCAAAGCAAAAAGGGCAAAGAGAGGGCAGACCGAGTTAACTCAGCAAAATATCTGCAGGATATACATGGACAGAAGAAGAAGTTCTGGACTAACAAGAGGGGACACTTTAAACTAGAAGAAATACAGTAAGCCTGCAGTCAAACCTCTGTCCTATCATGTTACAGTTTGTCAGTGACCCAAGAAAGAGAAGCCCAGGATTTTTACTGATATTGCAAAACTTAAAGAGGAAGTTCGAACCACGGAAACTCAGATACGTGGTTTTCTTTCAGTGATTTAACTTCAGTAGTAACTTCCAACAGTAAGAATTCAGTATTTACCACTTTTCCCAACTACAGATTGTTTATAAGATGATTTGCCTTTGCACTGTATGTTAAGCTGTGCACCTCCTGCATGTTTGAGGTCCAGAGAAGAGAGAGGGCGCTATTCTTCCAGCACAAACAGAACGCCTGTTTTTCAGACTCTTTCAATGGCAGATGGTTGAACTAATTTTAAAAAAACCCACTTCCCACATGTTTATGCTCTTCGTTGGCAAAAAGAAGACACATAAAACAGACAGAGGACGCCGCGGGTTCATGGGAAACCAAGTCTTTTCACAAACAAGACCAGTGGTGTGAAACAGAGGCTGCAGACATAGCAAACATGGCCTTGTTGGATGATATAGAGAAGTTGATAAATCTTTAAGACGCCCGCTATGTTCCAAGGCCGTTCTGTAACATACAAACATGAGAAAACTTTCAGTCAAAATGAATACATGGAGAAGCCTGGAGCTCCTACCAAAGCCATTATGGTCAGTGAACCCAGCAACGTAGCCTTTAATGTGGCCTTGGCGTGGCAGGGTGGGGGCCAGTGTAGCAGGGAGGCCCGGGGCAGATGGGAGGAGGGTGGGGGTTACAGAGGGTGTATCTATCCCCTGTTTAGGCTCTAATCATGGGCATGGCAGGGCAGCCTGTTGCCACAGCTCACGGTACTGTAGGTCTCCGAGCCGTGATTACAGGGTGTGTTGCAGTCCACAGGGGGTCGGATCACAGGGATGCATTGGCAAGAGTTAAGTGTGTGCCTGTGTGTGTGTGTGTGGGCGCAGGACTCTCTGACCATAGGGTGTGTTTTTCTGTGAGTGTGTGCATGCTTGGCAGAGGAAATTGCTGGGACTGCAGTGCTAAAAAAACAACCACAGGGGACGATGCGGGGCTAAGAAGTACAAAACGAGAGTCGCAGAGAGAGCAGAGGAGCGGGGAGTGACAGGGATGCTAAATGGCAGAATTGCATAACAAAGAGACGGAGGCATGGGAGGGAAGGAGGGAACAACAACGACGACGAGGGGCGAGGAGACAGACACAGACGAAGGCGGCGGGGTTAGCGTTTCAAAGTCGAAAGCCGCCTCAACTGAAAGCTGTTTAGTATTTTAGCATCCCGACATCCTACCTGTCTGAACCGCTCCCGTAAAAGCCTCAACTGCAACTTTATCTGTCAGGCTGTCGGCTTCGTCTTCATCAAATCAATAGACTTTCTACTGTTAAACAACAGCGCTGTGAGGGAAGACACGGGGAGAGAGCGAGCAGCCACAGGAGAGGGGTTTCAAAAATGGGTTAAAATTGTGTGAAGCCAGAGGTGCTCTGCGGTTCGGTGTGTGTGTGAGACGCTGCCAGTCGAATTACTGTAGTACGGCGGAAAATGTCAATAGGCAAACAACAGACGGCGGCTGCCACATCGATTTCAATATGCAGCCGAAACGCAACACACGCAGGGCCTGCACACACGAGGAGAAAGCGACGCACACACAAGAGGGGAAAAGCTTCCCCAGTTGTTAAAGATGTTGACCTAAGCTACTTAACTTTGACTGCTTTGACATTAGGGATGAAGAGAAAGAGGAGGAGGAGGAGGAGGAAGAGGGAGGAAAGTCAAGAAGCATGGAGGAGGCGGAGGCGGCATGGAAGAGAGGGAGAAGAAAAGGGAGGATAAACGCATGTGTGCTCACTATCTCTCCTCTATTTCTTCGCTCCCTGACTGTTCGCCTTAATCTCCTCCTGCCCTCCGTCGTTCTCTCTGTCAGGCGGACCATGACTCCGCCGAAATGCGATTTGATTCTTTGACTCTTCATAATCCATTCGGCCAAAGAGTGTTTTTTCGTTGCTAATTAAAGAGCAAACAATGGGCGTGTGCCTCACACATGAACACACACTCTCCACAAAAATGGAATAAGAGATGAAATCAATGGGAGGGGAGGAATAACGGGGAGCGTAATCACACGCCTCTTAGTGTTTCGACTTTGAGCGCGGGCGACGCGGCAGCAGAAAAAACAAATCCTTAGAAGAACAAAACGCTAAATCAAAAAACAACAACGCTTTCTTTTCTACTTCCATAATTCCTCCCTTTTCTTCTTTATCTTTCTTTCTGTTTGTCTGCGTCTTTCTGCCATCTCCGGCAATGGGAGGGATCAAAAGTTGCTACGGCAACAAATGGGGAAAAAATAAAAAGAAGAAAGCCGTGTCATCCTTATAGAGACGGAGGAATCCTGACGTTCTCCCGTAGAACGGAGAGAAAAAGGGAAGATGGAGGGAGGCAGAGGAACAGAAGGATGAGGGGAGGTTGAAAGTGTTTATCTGCCCATTAGCAGGCTGCTTTTTGAACCTGGAGGGATGTGGGACGTGTCGAGGAGAGAAGAAGACATTAGAGAATGCAACGCAACTGCCGCGAGTGAGAACTGCCCTGAAATGCACAATAAATATGTGTTATATAAAACTTAATGCTTCTTTTTGTACTGTACTCTCTGTCCTGCCTCTAGGTAACATCTGCAGGGACAGAACAGATGGATCAATAATACCTGTGCCTGTATAATTAGACAAATAATCATTTAGAAACAAAACCTAAGACTACTCCATATCAAAGAAATGGTGTGGGACAACTTAAATTATTAAAATGGACAATGCCCAAAGGATAAGTTCTCCTTTGCTGATGGAAAGTCAGGTGAAGTTTTGTAGTCCACAAAACATTTCTAGAGCTTCACAGCAAAACAGTGTGGCAGCGTTCTCCTAAACACCTGACGTAGATGGGGACTTGTTTTAAAACAGTAAAGATAACTGAGAAAAAGCACATAAAATGGCTTCATACAGCTTGTCTGGTGTAATCCATTTCTCTGGATGCCTGAATATCCCAAATTGATTTGAAAAGACGTTATTTACACCCTTTTTTAAAGCCCAAATCTTCACTTGCTAAGCTAAAAGTGTTAGCACACACATACCCAACAGCACCTTGAGGGTGTTTAGCAGAATGCTGCAACGCTGTTTTGCTGTGAAGCTCCAAAAATGTTTTGTCGACTACGAAACCTCACCCGACTCTCCATGGGCACGGGGGTGAGCAGATAATGACTGAATTTAGATTTTTGGGTGAACTGTTCCTTTAAAAAAGTTATTAATTGTATTAGCAACCAGAAAGTACTATCAAAATGTCTTCAAAAAAAATTTATGGAAAGTTTAAGATGCTGCAATCTTGTCCATCCAGTTATCTCTAGAAATACCAGAACTGCCGGATCACCGGAGGCTGTTTCTAACTGTGGTAAAGGGTTTTAGTGTGGGTATTTTCTAATACTAACCCTGCTGCATAAATATGCCCAGCGGGAAGCAGCATGCATACTAAACAAGCAGGACCCATGCTGTGTTTGTGACAAATACCAACCCTCCGCTTGAAAATCGTAACATGAAGGATTCACGCACAGCTGCATGCAAACATCCCTACAATATCATGTTTGTAGTGTCGTATGTGTTTCTACAGTATCATTGGTTAATGGTGCCATTACCCATGATGCACAGCACTTCTGCCTCAGGTACATCTATCAAACAACGCCTGCTTAGACTTTTAACACAATGACATTGAGGAATAAAACCCAAGCTGCTGTCTGAAACCAGTTTATCTCAATGTGATGATAAACAGTTTATTAAGCAGCGTGCTGATAAGCAGGAAGGGCACAATGTGCAGACGTACTGATTGTTTGGAGAATGCTAAAGTGTGTGTGTGTGTGTGTGTGTGTGTGTGTGTGTATTTGTGTGACATGACACAAAGTGAGCAACAAACATGACTGTGAGGAAATACAGCAAACGGTTTTCACACACACGTGCACCTGCAGCAGTTAGCGAGCTCAGACACTGGATGCGTGTGCACAAAAAGATGCACACTTGAATGCACACACACACACCCTCGTGCACACACACACACAGCGAGCAGCTCTTGGGGATTTGGAGTTCAAAGGATGTTTTATTTTGGGAACAGCTTTGGGTTAGTCACCCTACTTTGGTGACAGACGGAGAAACAGGTTGCAAATATCAAACACTTTACAAGCACTGTGACACACGCAAACACCCACCCACACACACACAACACACACTCACACTCTCACTTTCCTCACATTTCCTCCATCTCTCCCCCCTCTCTCTCTTAATTCTGAGAAACATCTCGCCAAAGGGAGAATGTGTTGTTTAAAACTTACAGGCTGACTCTTCCTTCACAAGCAGCTAATGCATGATCACAGCTCTTCTGACAGCTTTGTCAAAAACACTAAGACGCTGCGTTTGGGCTTCATTAGCACATAACGCAACATGGCAGGAT
The DNA here is from genome assembly GCF_965226575.1 of Pagrus pagrus. Classification (NCBI taxonomy): domain Eukaryota; kingdom Metazoa; phylum Chordata; class Actinopteri; order Spariformes; family Sparidae; genus Pagrus; species Pagrus pagrus. Next base: position 17,061,717 of record NC_140204.1, on the reverse strand, counting down.
GCTGGGATTACAGTAAAACTCAATATTGTGAAGTGGTAATTCGGCTAGTGTGCTTCAGGGGGGGCTTCAGTGATCTCAATGATCCCATTAGCAAAACAAAATAACAGATTCTGTTTCCTTTAACTGTTGAAGTAAGCGTTTCCAGCTGAATCATGTTGTCTAAGATGCATGATGAGATTTCTCCAAATTAGCTAAGCCCCTTAAAATAAAAGCAACACTCTGCATTTACGGAGTTAAGGGGCTGGTGACTCTTTTATTGCCTCTCTAAAACAAAAAATCACAGGAGCGAACGTGCAAAGAAATTCATTTAACCATGTGTTTTTCTTATACAAGCTGCAATTGTTAGCATGAATGGCTAACTAGCTTTCTACCAACAGTAATACATTTCACTGACGTAATTAGTTTGTGGAGGCAACCCCAGCCAACGTTAGCCTATCTGAGATAGCGCTATAGTTGAAGGTAGCTCCAAAACTACAGGGGGCAGCATAACTACTTATTGCTGCTCAGTAAATTCTTTGGTGTAGCGGCTAGCTGCCGTTAGCAAGTAGCTAAGTGAGCCGTGGAGCAAACTGGCTTGATTAGCTGACTGTGGTCTGACTGCACCGAAACCTCGTGTGTGGGGGGATTCACTGTGGCCAGATCGAAGCCAGTGGATACAGTATGGAGGTGATTTACAGCAGCTCTGACCAAGACTATGACTCTGGAGATAAGACTGATTTGGTGTGTTTTAGGATGAGTTGCAATGAGGCAATTCTACATGTCAGCACTGTTGATTGCGTTCATTTAAAGTTAATTCCTTGAAACCTTTAAGACAAAAAATCTGACCATATTTTACAAATTGCTTCCCATTTATGCCGATTTATGGAGCTAATTAGCTTGATTAGCTGTGTATGAAATGCCTGCTTTTGTTTATGTTTGTCTGATGTTAAGGACCCATTGTTTCTAAAGTTTCTATAAACCTTGATGGATATCAATCTGCCACCATCATCACTGAACACAGAAGCTAGCTTGTAGAACGGAGAGAATAACAAAACAGTGGCGACTAAAGGCTGCGGGGCTTAGGGAACATTAAAGTTATTTCTTTCTTAAATGTAGTGCCATTTTTGGGAACACAGTAATGGTTAACCAAAGTTAAATTTGCAAGGTCACATATTAACAACAAAACAAAGTGAGTGCATACACACACACAGGGCAAGGCAGTAATTGAACAGGCGTAGGCACAGTTTGGTGGCGACACCTGTTTGAAATTTATAATGAGCAGCCAGGGGAGAGGACCCCACACACACACACACACATGCACGCACACACACAAAGTTGTCCGTGTCTTGGCTGTGACTCTGTGCTGAGTTACAGGTCAGAGAAAGGCTAAGAATAAACTGGCCCTGCTGAGCCCCTTGCTCTCTCTCTCACACACACACACACACACACACACACACACACACACACACACACATGCACACACACTGCTCACTTTGCCTTTTACTTGTGCACATACCACGGCCTCTGATTAACAAAAAGAACAAGAAGGAGAGAGTGACTGAGAGAAGCCCAGGAGAGACTCTTAAGCTGCGTTGGCGAACAGGAGAGGGATAAATAAAAGAAGCATTCATTGGCTGAACAGAGAGAGAGAATTAATTCCTTCCTGCAGTATATAATGTGAGCCCAAACAGCGAGTAAATATAGAATCGCTGTGCTGTATGGGAGTGTGTGATTTCCCACTGAGTGACACTGAATAAATTCCATCACACTGACGATAACACACTTGCATATTCACATCATTTCTCTCCCCTTCGCCATCACTTCTGTCCCTAGTTCATTATTAAGTCATGAAACGAAGACGTCCTTCTTTATCTTTATCCTTCACTCTTAAACTCTCCCTCCAGTAGTGTAAGACTGCATACGAAAATATATCTTCTCTGTGGGAATGAGTTTCCACTGCTATCCTTGGTTTTAGATTTGCATTTCTTTGGTTGCTGCACCATTACTGTTAGATGGCATGGTGGCATCATGGTTGGCAAACAGCCTTAGATTGGAGGACCAAAGTGTCAAAAGTAATTTATTCCTTTTGGGTCCTACATTTCCCATAATCCAATAGGACAGAACCTTTCGTTACATGCCTGGTAAATGCTGGTAATATTTTAAACAACATACCCCCAGTTAATAAAGCAGGCTGAAGTCTCTAAGAGTAACCCTACCGTGATGTCACTTCCTGGTTTTGCGGACACCAGCTTTGAAACTTAGAGTTTGGCAATATTGCCGTCGCCATCTTGGTTTCTGGAGCCAGGAGTGACCATATTTGGACAAGAGGGTGGAGCTAACGAAGATATTTCTTGGATCTGACTAAAAAACGCCTCAGTAGTAACTTGTAGCAGTAGCATACCCTGCTTTATCATCTGTTTGACTCTAAATGTGACCATAATTTACAAAATAAACATCATGTTGTGTAGAAGAAGACTTCAAACGAGAGATTGAGACCATAAACTCATTAGTAAACTGTTTATCGAGGTAGTAAATCAAGTGAGAAGTAGAGTCATTTTCTCATAAGCTTACATCCAATTGAACTTCTTTTTGAAACCATTTAAAAGAACAAGCTGAGATATCACTAACGACTTCACTATGACATCTGGAGTTATGTCCTTTGACTCTTAAAAAGCTCCTTCTGAACCACAGAACTAAGTAGTACACTTCATGACAAGTAAACTGACATTATGTATAAGTGTTTTTGGTGGAATGCCCCTTTAAGCACACATTTCCGCAAACATTCACCTCACTGAAGTGCAAATGAGCAAGACGACAAATTCATCAGCTCGTGAACGCTCAGCTGAAACTTGACCTCTGACCTCTGATGAAGGGAAGCGAGAGAAAGGGGGATTTTTCTTTGTGCAATCAATGTGGTATCACATCACTTTCTTTAAATTAGAGCTCATGAAATTCTCCTTCACTTCCTCTTCCTCTCTTCTCCTCCCCTCGTCAGTTCGGCTCTGATGCCTTTTAGATTTTCCCAGAGAATTTTAAGCAGCACCTGGCTCACCCCTTCTTCACCCCACGTTCCTTTATCCATCCTCCTACTTTTAGTACTTCACTCTTTTCCCAAACCGTTGAGGAAGCTCATTCCAACAGACAGATTAAACAAGTAAAGTGACAGATTAATGTCGGGCTGCTTAAATGCAGGAAACAGACAAAAGGGGTAAACAAAACTATCACGCAGGTTGAAGGAAGGCATAGTGTTGGATGGACAAAGGGAGGTGTGGGTGGTGAGTTATGTCTGGGTTGTGATCCAGCTAAATTGTCCTGGCAGTAAAGCCTTTTTCTCTGAGTAAAGGCTGGGACAGAGATGGAGAAGATGAGGAGAGGGAATAAATAAGTGAGAGACAAGACATGGAGAGAGGGAAGAAAGAAAAGAAAGGAGAGGAGGTGAGATATGATGAGGAGGATGAGGGTGTCAGGTAGAGGGAGAAGGGAGCAAAAAGAGGATGCAAAAGTCTGACAGTGTAAATAAGTAGAGGTGAAAGGCAGAAGGGAGGAAGATGCAAATGAAGAAGAGCCGAGGGTGCGGAGGAGCGAGTGAAAAGGAAGGGAGGCGAGACATGAGATGACAGGGAGGTGAGGGTAGAGGAGAAGCTGAACAAGGGAGGGAACAAGCGAGGAGGAGAGAAATCATGCTGCGTGGAGGAAAATCTAAAAATATGCCAGACAGACGGACAGAAAGAAAGAAAGAAAGAAAGAAAGAAAGAAAGAAAGAAAGAAATATAATGAGGCAAAGACGTACTCTGCAAAGGTTAACATTAGCGTAGAGGAAGGAATTTGTTGACAAGGGGCTCGGAGGCGCAATAATAAAAAGAGGCAAGAATAAACAAAGAGGGGGTAAGACAAGGAAAAGACATGAAATCTAAAAACAAAAAAAGGAGAAGGAATGATGTTATGAGAGGGCACATCCTGTTTGTTTCTCTTTTTATTCTAGTATATCCATCCTCTCTCAGAGGTTTTTCAAATGCATTCTTCAAATAACCAATCCCTACTAGTTTGTTATATCTCAGTAGCCAACTACCTCGCTAACTAAAGTTACATTGTAATTGCTGATTTGTGCATGAAAGATTTCGACATATTTTATTTTCATTGTTGCATCCCCCCCTTTGATCGCATATGATTTGCAAAATGTAACTGAAGAGAGAGGTGAAGTTGCTTCACTTTGTACCGCTCCTCTAATCAGTGATGACAGGTTGCTAATGTTAGCCTCTAGCAATGCTAATGAAGCGGTGTTCTTTTTATTTGGATTGGAAATTCAAATTGGAAATGTCCGGCTGCGTCCGTTTACATAAACGCTGTCGACAGCAACTGATGACATACGATGGTCTGCAAGGGTTGTCCCATTTCATAGGGGGAACTGGGGAGCACTCGAAAACAAGGGGTAGGGGAAAAAAATTGGAGATGGGATTGAACCTCAGGCCTATTCAGACTTCCATTTCACATGAACACACACATGCAAACACACTCTAGTACCCACTCGATCACTAACCTTGGTAGTAACACTGGTTGTTATCACCTGGCAGGTCTGGCACACACACAAAGACCTTAGTACACCTATATTTGTGAGGACCCTCACTGGCATTATGCATCTCCTGGCCCCGAAGCCTTGGTAACAGTTACAGTACATGCCTAACCTCAACCCTTAATGAAGTCTTCACCTTCAAACGAGGAAAATGACCTCACTCTCAAAGTCTCAAACTAACACTGGATTCAAGTGCAAGAGCACACACCCACACAGGTAGACACACACTCCATCTTCTCACTCTTTCTCCGAGGGCAAGCCACAGATGAACAGCTTTTGAATTGCCTTGCCAACATTCGGCTCCCCGAGGCAGGTGCACACACACACACTCACACACAGACATAAATACGTTGACTACTCCCAAGCCATCACCCTAAAGCACTAATCATTGTTCAAGCTTTACCCTAACAGTGAGCTATTTCTGACCCTGTCAATCAAACGGCACCTTGCAGAAGTGGAAATGTCCTCGCTATTCATGAATGTTCTCACTTTTAAACCGGTCCTCATACAGACACAAGAACAGGACTACACACTCTCGCTCTCTCACACACAAAGAGGCCTTGCTTTATAGGCCCCAGGAGGCGCTGAGGAAACTGCATTCCCAACCGCTTTATGTATTGGTCAATTTAACACCGCTAACATCAGCATATTAAAAATGCATGTCCCAAGGACGCGAGAGCAATTTTGCAAGTGTGTGTGTGTGTGCACACGTGTGTGCAAGCATTTTTAATGCCGAGTAGCCTACCTTGAAGAGTGACATTATTACACTGTTATCGGCCTTAATGGTGCTATTTATACTGTGAATGCATGTTTAAACACTCAATTAAACTAAACAGCAATTTCTGAATGAGAGTCAGTCACACAGAAAGGAAACAGAGACGGAGGAATGTGTCATTCCACAAAGACGTTGTTTTAGTAAATTAAAGGAATTAACTGTGGTTAATTGGGATATGGGTCATTGGTCAACTCTACCTGTTACTGATTAGGACTTCAGCATCTGTATACTCTCAAATCTGTGAGTGAAACACGCAGTAAAATGGCCAAAACAACAATCACTGACAACACGTCTGTACTTACATTGTCTCGTCATTCTGGAACTCCAGCTTGCCGGAAGCCAATTCGTAGTCCTCTCCTCCTTTAGCGGTGCCATCCACGGTCCGGTAGGGGACGGCTACAAGGCCTCGGGCACCCGAAGTCCTGAGCACTTTTACCTCCATCACGCCCACGCTCTCACTCACCCTCTGACTGGCAGTCTCAAAGGTAAAGATACCTGAGAGAGGAAGAAAGAGAAAGAAGAAAGAAAGAAATTTCAGCACTTCACAGGGGAGAAACACTAGAAGGACGAGTAAGATGAGGTTGATAATCACCTCCGCTTTCACTCACTAGCTTGCTCTCCAAGGTGTACCGTATATATAGAGACAGGGATAATAGATTACCACCCACTCTCTCTAGATAAAAGGTAATACGAATTGGGTGAACACCCACTCTCAATTCTGCCTCCCTCACTTTAAGTCTCTTTGGACGTTACTGAAAAAGTTGAACATGAAGGAGACTGGAACCTTCTTCTGAAAACTTTTAGTGGATATCCTGGAACTAAGTAGCAAAGCAATTGACTCTGCCAAACACATACTGAAATTATTTGAGAAAAGAAGTATTTATTTACTACTTATATCAGCTATATCACATCGTAAAAATACTCTTAGAAGAAAAATTCCTTCTTTCTTTTGACTTAAAGCACCAACAAGGAACTCATTTCTTGTTGATTCTGGCGGCCCCTGTGGACAAAAACTGTCTGAGCATCACCACGTCATAAAGATGTTTATCTGGCTGGTGCATGAATTTGTTTTGGAAGAGAATGAAAGACAGACACAACATACTTTTACACTAGCGATGGAGTAATTTATCCATTTGTGGCTATGTAAGACTAATAACTGAAATATGCTGATGGGGGAAACAAAGTAAACTTTGTTAACTACACAGTGCCCCTTTAATAATAACAAAGACATAGCTATTTAGATTTACATATTTGCTTATGTAGGGCATATCAGGCGTCAGTATTAAATTGTAACTGTTTCATAACCAGTTAAAAACTTCTTGGAGTCTGTTCAAGTACAAGTATAGCGTTAGCAACAAAAAACTTTTAAAGGATCAATAGTGAAAGTACTTTTTATAAGACAACAGAGTCGCCCCTGTCATGTAACGCTGACGTATATACTGTATTATCAGATTATTAGACAGACTGTTCCTGTGATATTATTCAGGGGTTGCTTTTACCGGCGTGATCGTCATCGTAGATGGTCACCGTGGCCGTGTGGTTGTCACCCAGCACTGCTTTGGGGGTGACACTGGCATCCAGCGGGGCGGTGCCAATCTCAGGATAACCAACCACTCGAGGGTTACTGAGGTGGACATAGAAATACTCGTCCTCCTCGAAGATGTCGTCGTCAATCACTCCGACTGTGATCTCTGGTAAAAAGAATCGTCATTTCAGGATTGCACAGATGAGGTCATGGCACCAATAACTTCAATAACAAACCGTGAAATCACTTTTTTGTTGAAGCCAGTAGAAAAATTTGCCTGTGCGTGACTTTGGCTCCTCGATCCTCAGTCTCAATGACATGTTTTCTTGTAAACAGATTGTGCTGCGGATGTTATTTTTTACCTTTGAGGGTCTCTCCTGGCTTGAACAGCAGGGTTCCCTCGGCAAACTCGTAATCTGAACCTGCGTTCGCCGTGCCGTCCTCAGTGCGATAATCCACCTGGGGGCAGATGGGAGTACAGAGAGATGGAAAGCGGGGTGAGGCGAGGGGGGGGAGAGCGAGCGAAAAAGAGCCGTCAAAGATGAAACAGAAGTGAACAGATATGAAAAGGGCAGATAAACACAAAGGAAGAGGGGGAACAGAGTACAGAGAAGGAGAGCGAGATAGAGAGGAGGGCGGCAAAGAGAAGCGAGATGCATTTGGGGAGATGTGAACAGAGGGCGAGAGAAAACAAGAAAAACAGCTTCATTAAACCGAGCCCTCTGGTCAGATACAGTCTGATAATAAAGACTTTGAAGATACTACAACAAAACTTTCCCTGTATCCTCTCCTCTCTCTGTCCTCTCTCCCTCTGCCCAGTTTATTAACTCTCGCTGTCCCATAGAGAGGCTTATAATCAGATGACAGGAATCAGACTACGTCACCTGTTATGTGAAAACGGGGAAAACACCAGATTGCTTCGAAATAATCTGTAGGCAAAGCTGACTCAGTGTGGCTATTGCAGTCGCTCTCTTGGCGCTGGTCTAGTTTTAGCTCTTGATGAAATTTGGTTTTATAAGGGACGCAGCTTTGACCTTATTTTTGACTTCAGTCATTACATTACACGACCTTATAATGCTGGGACTACTGTACACCAAAGCCCAATAATATCTGAGATGCTTCATACATGAGGAAATTTTAGACCTAAAAACTGATGAGTTAATGTTAATTATCTTTTATTGTTCTGGTATGGTACAGTTTGGATGATATAGCAGGAATTTAGCAAACTTAAAGCTGCAATATTTTTATAAATGTTATCTGTTTTTAACGGCGCAAATGACTTTGTGAATGTGAAAGTTGTCACTCACACTGATTAGCCTACAACAAAGTAAATCATCATGCAACTCTGCTGTTCACTTCAACTCAACAATTTTTCGCTTTTGGCTAGAGGTTTTGGTTTTCTGGCATGAAACTCTACCACGCAGCTCAACAAAATAAAAACCCCTAAAAACCCACCTGCTCAGCACCAGATAGCAGGCAAATTATCAACCAGCTGGTAATAAAAATAACGGAGCATTTAGCAGCTAATTAGACAAATGCAAGTATTAGGAATTGATGGAGACCAAAATGGAGCTAAAAGGAGACAAGGACTTGACTTACATTCATCAGTTGGGTAAGAAAGCTAATGCTAAGCAAGTGTTTGCTGCCAAGTTAGCTACATTAGCTTGAGAGGTAATAATAGTAATAGTAATAGTAATAGTAATAATAAAGTCTTTACCGCTTGTTTCTGCTGCTCTCAGGTGGCAAAACTATCACTTAATGCAGGTCTAACTTCGTAGTTTGGCTAGCCGCTCCAGGGACATAGGCTAACACATTTAGAGTCAAAACTCTTTAAAAGGATGAAGTGATGTGTAGATGTCTTTGAACTCCTTTCCTGAATCAAGACAGGCAGCTGTTTTCATCACAAAAACTCTAAATACAACCACCTGCTCAGCATTAAACGGCAGACAGACAAGTTAGCAACTAGCTGGTGAACATAGTGGAGCGTTAAGCAGCTAATGAGACAAATATACTTGTTGATGGAGACCAAAACAGAGCTAAAAGGAGACAAAAAATATTGGATTGGATACAAATACCACTTCAAATGAAAGCTAATTTTGAGCAAGTGTTTGCTAGCAAGTTAGCTATATTAGCTTAAAAGGTGATAATGTGTCTTTCCTGCTTGTTCCTGCTGCTCTTAAGTGGCAAAACTATCAGTTAAAGGAGGATTGAGTATGTAGTTTAGCCATTCCATGAATATAGGCTGTATAAAAAATGTAAAAGAGTCAAAATGTTTGTGCTAATATTGCTGCGTACATTTCTCTTAACTTCTCTTGTATAATAAAAAAGATTGAAGCCTGGGATTGTGAATAGATTCTTGAAACTTTCAACCATGTCTCTGTTAAGTGAAAATAATAATGTGTTCGTCTCTAGAGTGCCGGCATGCCTGAAGAGCCTGTGTGTGGGCTAAGTAGGCCACTTCACTTTAAAAAATCAGCCTTCAGTAGACGGCAGACTGAGGCCTCGCCATCAGCATCCCTCTACAGCACTGATGTTGCAGCCTAGATTCATTTGTATACAGGGAGAATAGAGGAGACACAGTCTTGCAAAGCCCCGGCGAGCAGATCAGATATCACTCCACTGACACAGACTCTCTGCGGGAGACTCGAAAGAAAATCTCTTATTCAGACTATAAGGCCAGCGTTAAGCCCCAGATCAATGAGCCTTTGCAAAAGGATATGTGTTTTCTTGGAGTTACAACCTGAGCTGAAAGCTAAAATGTGGTTTGTATTGTGTCTCCCGGTTCTGTATGTACACTCCTCTTTCAACCACATCTATCAGTTTAGCTAGAACAAGGATGCTCAAAGTTTCTGGAGGGAGAACATGTTATGGGTAAGATCAGACCAAGACCGGGAGAAGCTGCCAAAGATGCGAGTGAAATCAGTTCAGAGCTGCTCTCTCTGGTCTCTGCTTTCTGTCTGAGTGTCTTCTGGCATGCACTGTTCCTCACACACACCTTGACAGTGACTCCAGAGTCTCCTCCATGTCTGGCCACGGTCAGTTTCAAGGAGCCACAGTTTTCAAAGCACTGGTACAAAGGGGGCTCAAAATCCATCCTGATGGTGTGAGGGTCGTCCTCCTGGGCCTGTGTCTCGTGGCTGCTCACCACCTGCAAAAAAAAAAAATCAAGACGGGAAAACAGTAGAGATGTCAGGACAGAGTCGGGTGTGTTTTGTGGCTGAGAGTAACAGTCCCGGTGTGTGGTCTCACCTTGCGAGCCTGGTCGGCAGCGTGCTTCTTGAGGATGTTGCCGGCTCCGATCATCATCCTGGTCGCCTGGATTCGATAGAAAGCTCTGCTCTTCTGCTGCTGCATCAGGACCTGATCAACAAAGCCAAACAATTAACAAGCTGACCTGTTGACAATGTTAATGAGGTAATAATACAAAAACTGAATAATATTTATTTTTCCATAACTGAATAAACAAGCTGTTCTCAGAGGAAAATAAGGTCCCAGAACACTGTTTGGCAGGGTCCGCCACATATAAACAAAGTAAAACAGTATGAAACTGCGTTGTCCTTTAAGGTCAGTGAAGAACTTTCTCAACACAGTGCACCTTTAATTGTTTTTGCAGGTTTTTTCTGTCTTTTTTAAAACACTTTCACTCCAAAGCTGCAGTTTAAAGGTGAAGCAGTGAATCTCTCTTGGGAAATTCTTCCTCCACAGGGAGGTTAAAGGTCAAAGGTCAGCTAAAGATTCACTGAGTCACTTGGATCGTACACAGATGAGGGATGTATTCTTCTCTAAGCTTCACTCATGCTTTTAAAGACTGTATGTCCTTTATTACAGATATTACCTGTACAGACAACACAGCAAGTACAGAATCACACTAAGAAGGAATGATTTGACATTTAGTATTAACTTCAGCACTTTGCTCCAAACTTTAGATTTAATGAGCCATATCAATCTATAAGTAATGATTTCAATAGCAATTTAATATCCTAATGATCCAACAAATAGACAATTAACAAATTGGCCACTGTAGTTGGGACGATTAGATTAAATGTGGCTATTTATTTAAATTTAAGTGAAGTGCGTCAGCAATTTCACTCCAATCTGCATCTCTTTGTCGGGAATGAATCCGTAATTGTTAATTTAGTTAGAAACGTGAACTGTTTTTGCTGAGCAAGTTATATTATAGTTATATAATGATTCATGACCACGAGAACCTTGATTTATCCAGTGGAGTTAATTCTCCAGGGCAGCTGTCATTCTTGTATAGAGCACGAGGCTCGGGGAGAAGCTGCAGGGGGAGGAAGGACTGAATGCAAACAAACATCTGGGAGTTGCCCAGGGCACCTTGGGGTGCCTGCCAAACTCCTTTCCTTCTCTCCAAAAAAAAAAACAAAGACCGAGAAAGGACTTGGGGAGGAGGCAAGGGAATGAAGAGGGGAAAGCAGGAAAGGGGAGCGCAGCAGAGACTTGGACAGCGTCTATAGCTGAGAATGAAAGGATGAAATGTGTGCAACGGAACAAAACAGAGGAATCCTTAAAGCGGCAGGTCGATGATTAGTATTCATAAAGTTGAAAAAATGGTTTTAAATTTTAAGCAAGAGTGAGAATCTGTGTGTGCAGCAGCAGACTCAGGATGTTTGAGGGGCAGGGGCACCAGCTGTATGCAGTGGGGACACAATAGAGGGCGCTCTATCACATTGCCTGTCCCGAGTCCACCAGTGTGTGTTTGTGTGCGTATGACAGCCATCTAGAAGCAGATCCTTTTTGTCTAACAAGGGATGAGACCAGATTAATCAACAAGTCGATTAATCTGTGTGACACAATGAAAATCAAAACTTAACTAAGCTAACGCCAAATTTAACAAAAAGTTACATTTAGAACAAAACACGTAGTTTTCATCGACCTATAAATACCAGTTTACAAACCGCAAATCTAAAATTCCCAAAAAATCTTAACCCAAGGTCTGAACCCAACCCACATCTCACTCTTGTCCAGCTGGATGTGTGAGGTTTGGCTGAAAGCTCAGAAGAAAAGGTAACAAGCAGACCTTGAGTTACACATTTTTTGTCAAACCACGGCTTCCAACGCCAGGACTAAACTTTTCAAGCTCACATCTAACGTTCATATGACTTACCGGGAATATTATCACCTGGATGCCAGACGGCTCGCATGTTACGCTGCTGTCAATCAAGCAAACCGGCACCTTCCTCTTCGCAGACTAGTGATTTTATCAGCATATAACATTACTGTACATGGGGAGTGTCCTGAAAAACTCTATTTTGCTCTGTATATCTGTTAATATGTGTGAGAGAGACTAAAAAGAGAGTGTATAGCTATCTGACACTTGGCCAACACTTTAATTAACGTCCTTCTTTGACAAATTTAGATGAGACGATTTAAGAGGTTAATTTAAAGCAAATTTACTCAGGAAGTAATGTGATGAATATTAATACAAATGCAGATACATTTTTCTGAAAACAGCTCAGAAGTTGCTCGGGAACATTTTGAAATGTTCTCCGTGTGCTGTCCTGCAGCGGGTCCAATCTACTGAAACACCTTGTTCACGACTGAATGTGCCACAGCGTCATCTCCAACACAGTGTCACTCTCAGAGGAGTCGCATATGAAATGTGATGGATGGTGTTAGATTATCTGTGGTGTAACAAAACTTCAGGAAAAAACATGGAGTGGAGACAGAGCAAACAAGAACAACAAGAAATGGACAGGAGAAGCTGTTTCATTCATGCTTCATCCAGGCCTCATAACTAAAGGCTAATTAAATCTAAAGTATGTATGTCTTGTTGGAGTAGCTTGACATTTTTGGAGTAACCCCAGATTATTTACTTATTTGTAGAAGAAAAATTGAGACAGCTTAAGTGTCTGTGCATTAAGTGTAAAGCTAAAGCCAGGAGGAGATTAGCTTAACCTAGCATAAAGACCGGAAGCTAGGCGAAACAGTTGGGTAGGCAAAGTTCAAAAATATGTCAACAAGCACTTCTGAAGCTCATTTGTAGCCTATAGTCCATACACAACACAAACACAAACATTTTGTGTCTTTTTGTGGGAGTAACATGCTGCAAGATAAGCTATTTTTTGGCGACTAGCGGTAAACAGCAACTCCTGCTTTTGGATGCTGCTAACAAAAAGCCATGGCCTGTAACTGTGACACTTTCCAAACATTTTCTCTAAGAACCATAATGTTTCTGTTTGTGTACAGACATGTTTACCGGTCAGCTTTGAAGCGATCTAGGCTAGCTGTTTCCCCCTGCCTTCAGTCTTTAAGCTAAGCTAAGCTAATCACCTCCCAGTTCTAGCTCCATACTTAGCTAACGCGCAGACATAAGGGTGGTTTTGATATTCACGACTGACTCCTGACAACTATTCCTTCGAAAGTATATACCTAATATAATAAACTATATATAACATACATATAATGTGTGTGTATATGTACATATTAGCACACTGCTAACCTGATAATTAGCCATCTCAATCAGCTGCTCCATGTCTTTATCCGGGTGCCTCTGCTTCAGGTCCTTCAGCGTCCTTGCCATGTCCCTTCTGGCCTCGTCTTCCTCGTCCTTCACTCCTCCCTCCTCCATCATCCCTCCGTCGGTCCCACTGTGACAGTTCAATGCCATCTGTCCGTCCAGCTCCAGCATGTCCATCTTGGTGAACCCCCCAGGACCCAGCGCCCCTCCACCTCCATCCATACCTCCTATCCCTCCGTCCGCCCCTCCCTCGGTCTCAATGATGATGCCGCGGTGCTTGTCGGCACGGTAGCGCTTGCGGACGTACTTGTAGAAGAGGAGGCGACGGTCGGCCACCCAGGCCTGGACGACGCAGAGGGGGAAGAAGAGGAAGGTCAGCACTGCCTCCCATACCTACAGGAGAGAGAGGATGGGTTAACAACCTTCCTTTTTTTCTTCCTTCCTTTGATTCTACTTCCCAGCTAACATTTCTGTCGGCCCTCACCTCCACCTCTCCAGGGGAGAACACACTCAGAATCAGGTAAAGCCAGATGTAGGCGAAGATGCTCCAGGCCGCCGTGACAAAAAACACCCGAAGGTGTTTGATTTTCCGCGTCTCGCCGTCAGGAACCACGTACACACACAGGGCGATGATGACGAACATGTTGAAGGCAGCGCTGCCCACGATGGTGCTGGGACCCAGAGAGCCGGCCTCAAAGCCGTGACCACACACCTATAGTTGGGGTGAAAATCAGATTACCGTGTTCCCATTACACTCTGTATCAGTTAATCTAATGTGTAACAACCCGGCTCGCATTGTACTCACCTCAATAACAGACAGCAGTATCTCGGGGGCACTAGAACCCAAGGCCATTAAAGTGAGATTGGACACGGTCTCATTCCAGATCCTGACCGTGGCTGTGGTGGTCTCACCGTTTGGCCGCTTTATAGTTATTTCTTTCTCTTGGGAGGTTATGACCTAGAGAGGAGGGGAGAGGAGAGGAGAGGAGAGGAGAGGAGAGGAGAGGAGAGGAGAGGAGAGGAGAGGAGAGGAGAGGAGGTACCAGAAGGAAACATAAAAGTGAACAGGAAAGGAAAGTGATAATTAAAAGCAAGGACAGTGACACACAACAGGAAGCAAGACACCAAAATACTGATGTAACATCTTGAGGAGAAACTCATAATGGAACCTTGCCTACCTCTATAGAAGACATGAACCGGTCTGCGATGATGCTCATGCCCAGGAACATATAGATGAGTGCCACGAAGTAAACAATGGCCCGTGCCACTTTGTCCCCTACAGAGGGGTTCTGCGGGTTCCACACCGGCAGTACCACTCCTGAAACGAGAGGGAAGAGAAGAATATATGAAGATAATTAAACAAAGATCACAAGAAATAGTTGGTTGCAATAATTTAGCGTAACAACCTCGCTAATCTCTCTCTCTCTAATCTTCAAGCTCAGTCTCAAAGCTCAGTGGCAGCACAACCTGATTAAGCATTTTAATAGGTGGGAGATTTTCCACATCCCATTTGTCCTACTCAAACTTATTGAAATGGATCAATGCGCCCCAGTTTCTGGGCAGTAAATTGCCACAATGAGCTGATAACTCACCACTGGGGCGCTTTTGCCACGGGTGGGGGGGAATTAAACACTGCAGCCTTCGTACGGTGTGGCGCCTCCTGATGTGGGTTTGTTATGAAATATTCTGCTGACAGTGCTCACTGTTCAGCTTTAAGTAGTGCATTTGCAGCTAGACACCGGAAAAATAAATCTCTGTGCTGTTATTTGCAGAGACTCTGGACGGGTCGCGCAGAATGAGCTGCCAAAATATACTGCAATGACTGCTGGGAGGTCGAAAGTATGGAGACTAATTATAAAACTGGTACCACATGGGAAATATACATAAAACCATGGAGTTGAGGAGAGGTCTAAAGTTTGTGTTGATACAGTATGAAAACCAAAAAAAAGATATTTTAAGAATATTATAATTAGTCATAATAGGAATACGGTATTATAGAGCTTCAGCTGAGCCCCACCTGCATTAAACTAACCCCAAATGTCTGAATATAAAGATAGTATAGCTGATTTTTCACACTTTCATTCATCCTGGAGGTAAAGTGCACCCAAAAAAAATGGAAACTAGATTAATACATCTGCAGGATACCAAACGACATGATATTCAATCATGAATTTCATGCTTGATTAATGAAAAGGTGAAACTGAATGTCTTGAGTGAGCCACTTCAGAAATAAAATGCAGCAGAAGAGATGATTTGAAAGTGGAGGAAAGACGACATTGGACATAATGTTTTCTCTTTAAATGAGGCGATATGTAGTGTTATTGTCTGAAATCTGCTGCTCAGAAACTCTGCTCAGCTGAGCTTACCTGGCTGGTACGTGAATAATCAGACTAGAAGCTTAACTCGTTCCCTGACTTAACCCTTTCAACAAGCTGTACTTGCTGAAAGGGTTCAGTACGGACGTCTAATCGTGTTAATCCCTCTCTATGTGCATTAAACTGCAGCCTCCTCACAGATTTCCTCACATATATCATATGGCTTTCTTATTCACCACTGTGCATTATTGTGTGCACGTCGCCTCAGTCATTTCTTAGTTTTTTATTTATAAAACCATTCTTGGCAAAAAAAAAAATGTATTTACTTATCTTCTCTTTCAAACTGGAAATATGGAGATCAGAATCTTTGTTCTAGACATTTTTCAATTTGTTGTCCCTAAAGTCTGAACTGAACTGGAAAAGAAAGATTTGAGATGTTCTGCACCTACTGTACTGCAGGGAAACAATCTACAGACTGATCTTAACTTAACATCGTCTACCTCACCGATTTTAAGGCCACTGTGAAATCCATTCAGTTCAGGTTGTCAATGTCCACATGTTTTAACTGATCATCTACTGTGTAACTGTGTTGCTGCCATTATTGACAAAGTGTCCCTTGATATCCAAGCGACAGGTCGGTTAAATGGAAGCTAAGTAAGAAAGTCACAAAGTAAGTTAGTCAAAAAGTAAGATAGCAAGTAAATAAGTCAGTAAGTACGTAAGTAGAAAGTCAGTCAGTAAGTGAGAAAGTCCATAAGTACGTGAGTTAGTAGGGAAGTCAATCAGTAAGAAAGTCGATAAGTAAGTTGTTAAGTACATGTAAGTGTGTAAGTAAATGGGTAAATACGTGAGTAAGTCAGTAATTAAGTAAGTAAGTCAGTCACTAAGTAAGTATGTGAGTAAGTGAGTAGGTAAGTCAGTAAATAAATGAGTAAGTGACTCACAATATAAGTAGGTAAGTAAGTACGTGAGTAAATGAGTAAGTAAGTAGGTAAGTAAGTCACTATGTGAGTCAGTAGTAAGTCAGTAAGAAGGACCCACCTTCTTGACAGGGGTCTCCACTCGCTGAGCAGTTTTTCTCAGATGAACCTGCATCGACCGATCCCGGACATGACAGGAGGAGAAAGCAGGCGAGGAGGAAGAAGAGGAGTGAGGAGGAGAGGCGGGAGCAGTGGAGGGAGGTGAGGGAGGACGGAGGCACAGACATGGCTGCTGAAGCCATTTCTTCTAATGCTGAGGGGACTTCACTGGACTCTACTGAGGTCTACTGGGTCGGCGCAGCGTCGAATGACGTCCAAATCCTGAAAGAGGGCAGACAGAAGAAGACAGGAGAGTCATTACTCAACCTTTAAATCACACCACTTAGCGAACTCTTTCTGTTTCTGTCAGCCAAAACCCTTTTTTTCTGTAAGTGAGAGACTCGATTCTTCATTTTTAGGAGAACTCAATAGAAGGTGGTTGCAAAGTGCTTTAAAGTCGATTAAAAAGAGATCAAATGAAATAAAAAGCAATAAAAGCAGTAATGGAAGGTCATTACATTAAAGTGAGTCTGGAAAAAGGAAAGAAAATACTCCAAATAATGTTACACTTGTAGGCAGTATCTGTAATAAAGTTACAATAATAAAGTCCAAAGTGAGCTCCCCAGGAGCCCAGATGAAAAAAATCAATCACTTCTTGTTTTTAATCTGGACCGGTCAATAGAAACATCTTTTTCAGCCGGACCACAGAGCACACACCAGACCCACATCACTCTTCTTTCCAATGTAGACTTCAGAACTTCAGGTATGTTTTTCATCTATACTTGAGATGCAGTGGAAACCTTCCAGAGCACCACAGGTTATGAACTGGCTCATATTTTTTCAAGCTCACCAAACCAATATAAAAATGAGACAGACTACAGACTGAACACATCTGTATTGATGACTGTTTTTGTAAAGTGAATCCTCTGGACAATGACCTGCTTTATTCACATACAGGCCCAAATTGATTTGTACTTCAGAGCTGGTAGGGTCAAGTACCGCCAACCGATTTGGACTCTTGCGTTCGAACGCACAGCTCCTCCGGGCGATTTTCCAGAAAATGCCAAGCTAGCCGTGCATGTGTGAAAGATCCTCTGTCTTTCACGTGCTGCCTGAGAGGCGTTGCTGAGGGGAAAAACTTCTCCCGACTCCCTGCTACCGTTTCATCTGTTGATGTGAGTTCACGGCGAAGGCCGAACTCTTCAAACTTTGACGACTGTTTTAGCGCAAGGCGCTCTCATGTGAGCGGTATTAACATACTATCTAACACACACTGCAGCATTAAAAATGGCTGAACACTGAATTTTAATCGCCCCTGATTCCCTGGTGAAAATAATGGCCCTGAACCAAGTCTCTCATGTGTGAATCGCTACGCTCAAGTCATTATAGACCGCTGTATGTGTGTGCAGCCAGCTGTAAATGCTGCACATTTCATGCAGCTATACAGTGTTTGGCAGCAAACACTAGCTGAGCGGAGAACAAGCAGTCGACAACAGAGATACAACGGCAATATGTTTTCGTGACGAGGAAGCAAAGTGGCTTTTCAGTTGGACCAGAGTTAATGTGTTGTGAGTGAAAGTGGGCAAAAAAGGGAAGAGGAACAGTTTGAACGGGCCGTGTTGGGTCAAATCAGAGCAAACACACACACACACTGAGAGGAAGGGAAGCATACTCGCCGCGTCAACACACACATGTATACACACAGAAAACACACCAACACAAACAGCATCAGTTAGCTTTGTTGTATGGAAGTTGCTGACCTTGTATTTGCATACTCTCACCACACACACGCACACACACTTCCAAATGCTGAGACTCTCACACACGCCACAATGTGGGTTAGTCAGCCTTGGGCGAAAAATTGCTGACCCTGTCTTCACACGCACGCACACACACATACACACACACAACCACAGTTAGTCATCTGCCGTGACATTAGCGGGGAGTTGCTGACCCTGTCTTCATCTATCTTCCAGGGTCTCGCTGCTCTGACAACAACCTGTCACTTCAATACTCAACTCGCTTCTCTCCTCCGCCGTCTTTTCCGCCACTGCAGCCCACCACTCTCTCAGCCTCGCTCTCTATTTTCTATCCTTTTCTGTCAGAAACTGGACTTCAGTCCTGTATCACAGGTTACTGTCGGATGTTAGCTCAGAGTGCTGGGGAGACCCAGGGGAAAACTGACCGGGGAGCATTAGTTTGCAATTAACGTGCGTCATTTAAGTGCAAGAGATAATCGTGTAATTGTGCACAGGTGCACAACTATAACACTGTCACACTCACAGTGGACAACTTGAAAGAGAAATTGTCAAAACGGATGCAGCAGAACCAGAGATATTGTCTTTTTTTATTCCACATTCCTACATTAACCACAATGCAACTTGACTGTAGAAAGCCAGTCGTGCCGAGCAGAGATGAGGAGCAGGCCACAGAAGTCTTGTATTCTCACTTCTTTCTAAATCAACAACCCCAGGTTTCAATAGTCTTGAAACTCTGGGTCCAAATCCTCCCTTGTTCTGGGGCCTTTTGTCTTAATCAGCCATTTGGGTTTGCTCATTTGTTCTGAGAGTAATCAAAACTGAATGTGTTGGTCAGTGCTTCAGAATAAGCCAATAACATTGAGGTTTTCAAGGTTAAAAAATAAACGCACGCTCGAAATAACTTTTCATTTTCATAAATGACCTTGGTTAAATTGGCATAGCCAGACTAATTCCCAATTTTGTATTAGTCTGGTCCCTCTAAATTCATCTTCAACTTCCAAAGGGCGTTATCAACAGGTGCCAACATAATGCCTCTGATGCAATTTCACCAACAACCAGGGCCATAGTGAGGATTGTAGAAATACTGAGGTCATGTAGGCCTGGTAAAGGGGTTTGGGGGCAAGAAAATACTAGTCTCCAAAATGTTGGAGACTAGTATAAATCTCTGCATTTTAATGTATTTTGGCATGGCAATGGCAGCGCATGAAGATGCAGGGGCCGGTAGCTTCTCCAAATTACGCTATGTGATTTATTACGTAATTCTTCCCACGTTTATTGCTGAAACACATAATGCCCATGGCGTCATCATCATCACTGGAGAAGAAAGCAGGTGTTTTGGATTAAGAGCAGCAGACTTTGAGACCATCACGGCCCACGGCTTCTTATGATCATCCAACCCGATCGGCTGGACCACCCCAGGGAGGACGGGAGTCAAAATAAGAGCCATGCTAATCTAGCTTGGTTTAAGGCTGCTCCTGGCTAATGTCTGATCACAGGAAAAGGAAGTGGACAAAATGGGTGGACTGTGTAACACCGATGCTTGGTCCTTGATGGACAGTGATTCCCAGATGTTGAACTTTTGATGTCAAGATGTCGACCACATTATCATCAGCATCTTGTTGCTGCTGTTTACATGCACACTGATGCTCGACTGTATCAGGGTGACCGTGACCCCCCTGTGACCTATAACCACAAATAGGCACTGCAGTAACAGAATCTACTGTTGGTTCGTGGTTGTTTGACAGTTTGCTTTGAGTTTGAGTTTCATGAGCCTCGATGGATCTGCAGACTGGGCAGAAGTTTGCATAGTCCCACAACTAATGAGAGCAGCAAAACGTGAGACTTTTCAGGTCAATCAGACCTCTGATGAGTCATCGTACCAAACCCGCCCCGTATTAGATTCACAGTTGTGATTTGCCCGACATGGCCCAAGTGTGGTGGAAGTCTGTGTGAACAGGAGGGGGGCCAGATATATCTGCCAGAGCAAATAAAACATGAGCTTGGCAGGTTTGTCTGGTTCCCTGGCTAGATCTTGGTGATTTAGAGCTTAGAATCCATTCTTTATTTTGTTTACCACAATACAAACACTGATGATGCTGAAAATGCCACTAAAATTAGATTTATCAGTATAACTCGAGACTTCTTTCTTCTTTTACCTGCTTCATTAAATCTCCTATCTTCTTACTATCCTCTCCGTCTCCACCTCTTTCCCTCTCAGCCTCTCTGTCAGGCACCGTCTCCTCCTGCCCACTTCCTTCTGTGTAAGTTAATGTCCTGTCGCCTCCGTCTCTCTCCCTCCGCCTACGCGCCACTTCACGTCTCTAACATACTCTCCATATCCACTGCTCACGCTCCGTTTCACACCTTCGATCCATCCAAGCTCACCGCTCCGTTCATGTCACCCTCATCCGTAAACAAATCTGTCCCATTTATAGCGCACAGTATGTTCATAAGCTGGCTACGGTTACTTCAACGAGATAGTGAGAAAAAGAGATGGAAGAGGAGGATGAATGTGAATGGCAACACAGTGAATAAATACAGAATGACATGGCTCTGGTTCAATACGCAGCTGTGGCTGAAATTCAGCTGAAGTGCTCCGTTGTTTGTCAAGGTATCTATCATTTCCATATATTTGTGCTACAAAAAAGTTATTAGCCTTTTCTCGGGCTGAGTCAAGATGCTCTTTAATTTTCAGACCCAACTTAAGTGCAACCCTTTAATAAAAATGTGCAAGGCTGCATGACAGAAAGACGACTGTGCACAGAGAGGAAATGAATACTAAATGGGAAAGTGGACCCTTAGAGTATATTAGCTGAAAAAGAGGCATTTTCACTGTTGAAGGATGCAGGATTGATATGAAGAGAGCCGTGACTAAAGATTATTTGTATTATTGATTAATCCTTTGACAACTTCCTGGTTAAATGAGTAAATAATCAGAAAATAATTAGAAATGCCCACCACAGTTTCCTGAAGGTCAAGGTAGTGGTAAAGGTTTTGTAGAGACCTTCGTCACACAACGGCCATTTTCCTCTGACATCACACTACAGGTTTTTTAAGTCGTATTGAATCTGTTTTCATATCACTGGGTCCTGATTGATCAGCAACTGAAAACACAATTAATGGTGCCGATCCTCTTTCTGCCTATCTGCCAATCGACTAATCGATGCAGCTCTTGATACAAGGGGAGGATATGCAGAAGATGCTACACTCGCTATCATAAGGTTAAGTGGAAATTTTGAACTCTTGAAGACGGCGGAGCACCCTTTCATCTTGGAAAGTTGTACACTTTGATATTTGGTTGCAGTGACTTCAGATTTACGGTAACACACATTAATGGGATAAACTTGTCAGGCTTTGATGCTGCAAAATATGTGCAGCAGACGAGAAGTCACATCTTTCTTGTCTGACACCAGTCCAGAGCTCCCTTCTTAATCCTTGTGCATGTATGAGTGTGTGTATCTATATGTGTGTGTTCCTTATTTCCCAAAGGGCTTCCCTTGTAGGACATGAATCATTTTGACGGATCACACACACGCGTGCCCACACACACAATGACCTGTTCTGACTTTTCTCAAGCTGACAGTGATGCTCATGCGTCTGTGCAGATGTGTAAATGCAGACAAGGCACACATGAACTGTATGACCCATCGTCACACTCACATAAACACACATACACACACACACACACACCTGTGAAGATGTTTGGTTCTGCTTTGCATCGGGCCAACAGGTGTTCACAATGTTTGTGCGCAGGGGGGGTGTGTGTGGCCGTTTTGATGCGTGTGTGTATCGAAGCAGATAATTTGATGAGCGGATGACGCATGTTTACAACGTCTTCTTAGGTGAAAGGCTGGAAGACATTGATATAACAAGGGGATAATGAGCAAGGAGAGAGAAGAGAAGAGAAGAGAAGAGAAGAGAAGAGAAGAGAAGAGAAGAGAAGAGAAGAGAAGAGAAGCAAAAATAGCCATTCAGTGTATTTTATTCAGTAATCACCTCTCTATATGGATGCATGCTAATATTGGCACGTCATCGGTATCTATTTAAAAATGAAATATTACACTGAACATCAAACATTTCTGCCAATTAGATGACACAGATGAATGTATATTTTAAAATGCACTGAATGTCTGCATCTTTCAGTGGGCAAACATAATAAGAGTAATAATGTGTTAACTCCACTGCAGAAGAGACTATGGTACTCTCTTATTAGGTGGAAAAAATTGTCCGTATATCGATATCGGGATAAGTAATATCAGAATATCAGATATCTGCACAAATCTGCCCAGTTGTTTTGATTGTTGGTGGCAGGGTCCTGTAGCTTTGTAAACCGTTACACCTGTTGATTTACGTTTTAAATTTAGACGAATTGCTGCAGCATTCAAGGTGCAATATGTATATGAATATTAATTAAAAAATTATCTGAGTGCATCAACAGAGTGAAGAAATGACAGCATTAGTATTATTTTTAACGTTTATGTATTATTTTGCAGAGATATCTACTGAAGTTAGCGTGCTAACAAGCTAGCCCAGGTCTGTGTAAACACCAACACTCCCCATGTGCTCTGAGCTCCTGCTCATGCATACAGTGTGTGCCCAGCATACTGTGCTAGCCCTAATGTTAGCTAGCTAGCAATTAGCTAATAGCAGGTAGATTTAGCAGCAGTTGGTGGCCATTTCTTACATATTGCACCTTTAAGCCACACTTGCTGTTACTACCAGCAACCACAGGTGTCGCCAAATCAACCACAACCTTACCTACTCTGGAAATAAGTCCACAAATGTCAGAGATAATAAAACATCTCTTTTTGTAAAGCAATATAAAAGAACAGACACCACAACAATAAACAGACTGACAAAAAGAAACTGTCTGCCTGGAGGCCGGAACAAGGCGTTCGCCTCAAAAGTGAATTTGGAAAATGTTAAGTATAGCATGTGCCAGAGGGCCTGAAGGATGAGATGAAGGCAGACAATGCACATATTCACACCCACTGTAAAGCGCATTACAAACACGCACGGGCTTCGTCCCGTTTATTGAAAGCAGTAAGAGCATTGACCACGGTTGTTGATTCATATCTCATCAGCTGTGCTCTGCTGCTCGGGCCGTGTTTGGCGCCATGAATCACCACACACACACACTCACACTCACACACACACACACACACACACACTGAGGGCTAATGTTATCTCAGGGTTAAATGACATTTGTTTCATCACATCTTCATGGCCAAAGCAAGCATTCCTACTTTCATTAGTCCATCCACGGATCTTTTCACACCGCTTACACTGCCCTAACAAGCCCAATGACCCAACATTGGGTTGTTAGAAACACTGAAGTGAGATCATATCAGTGTTTTCTGTGCAAATCACCTGTGACTTGCCCAATGCCCTGAGGAACGTGTGAGCTAAAAAGGCGCAGGCAGTGTTTTGGTTTTTATAATAGCGTTCCCCTCCAGACACTTTATATAACTGGTGGTTGGACACGGAGTTAGACTCTCTCTTTGGCCCAAAAGTATATTTTAATAACTTTCTCCAATCAACTTTGAATCTAGAGTTAGTTTATTGGTTTTATAGCACTGTTATGTGCCTTATACGCCACATAATTACAATTAAAGCTACAGAAAGGGCAGCGATTGCCGCCCCTGGAGCAGATCAGTGGATGGCAGTCAAGAAGCTAAGCAATGTACTG
Organism: Pagrus pagrus; assembly: GCF_965226575.1. NCBI lineage: Eukaryota > Metazoa > Chordata > Actinopteri > Spariformes > Sparidae > Pagrus > Pagrus pagrus. The sequence goes on along the minus strand of NC_140204.1, from coordinate 17,037,604 downwards.
CTGTGGACAGGATCAGCAGCAGAACTTATTTTAGCACCTAGAAAGGGCCTACCTAAAAAAAAAAAAAAAAGCGTATCTCATATTTAGAATGCTTTCACCACTTTACCTTGCCAACAGACATCCTTTTCCAACCAGAAAATGCTGTTATATAAGCCAAATATCACTCTCTCCAAACAAACCAGACTCCATTGGCAAAAACACTAATTTTACCTGGCAGAAAACAGGAGTTGCTACTCACCGCTGCCTCGATTTTTTTTTAAATTTTCTATTTTTCATTTCCAGCCGATCTGTTCCACGAGGGAATCCAAGCAAACGTGACTGGTCAGACCTATCTTAACTCACCACCGGACCACTTTTGAGTCTTGGATCGGCGTTCGAGGGCGACCGACTGCTATTTCGAGGTTCCATTCCCAAAGAATGGCTGTGAATGGTGAGTGCATTTTAAAACTTTAATGATCCCTTTTAAAGCACAAATGGAATTGGCTCTTGACTTTATTTCAGACCGTTGTGATGCAGCCTGAGATCCTGATGGATTTTTGTCAGTGAGACCAGAACCTGGAGTGACCCGTCTCGTTATCTTCACTGAAATCTGACTATACATCAACACCTTCTTTTCTTAAATTGTTCTGTACTGTGCATCTCTGCGGTTTCATTGCACTGCCTCCATCTTCCCTGCCCCCATCCGTCGTTCTATATTCTTACCCCTTTATCTCTTCATCCCTTCCTTTTCCCCTGACTCCCCCTTTTCTCCTCCATCTCTAACAAAGTTATTATCTCTCCCCCACAGAGCGAAAGGCAGCAAGATGAAGCCAGCGTGACTGATCTTGGTCATATCTCTCCTAGTGTGTGTGTACGGAGTGTTCCCTGCAACTTTACTGGTGTTGTGCTGTGTGTGTGTGGATCTGATGGGTGTGAGCGTGTGCATGGTTATGCAGTGTGTGCGAGAGTGTATGTGCATGCGTGACTGATCTTTGGCTGCAGCCGTGGGGGTGGTGGGGTGGGGGGTTGGCGGCGGCGGTGGTGGTGGTGGTGGAAGTGGAAAGGGGGGAGGCAATGAGGCGTCGAGGCGAACCCAGGAGGGAGCAGTTAATGTGGGAATGGGGGAGCCACGGCGCTGGCTGCCTTTGGTACACAGAGCTGAGAGAGCTTGGTTACTTGGTTAGGACAAGATTAGAGGAGAGATGAGGAGAGGAGGGTGATGCAACAGAGAAACGGAGAGGAAGGTAGTGAGAAAAAGAAATGAAAGCGCTGAGATAAAACCCAAGAAAGGCAGGGAGGCGATGCACAGAGATAAAGGAAGAGGTGGAGAAAGAGAGGCGGTGTGTGAGTGTGAGTGTGTGTGTGGCTCTGGGATTACAGCTATCGAGCGGCTGAAGAGCTGATGAGATGCGTAATTAGGCAGATTTAAGGGCGATAGCAAACGCGCCCCACTGGGCCGCGGATACAGCTGTCCAAGCATGTTAGAGAGCGCTGCGAAGTGCTGCCCGTGCTCTGGAGCGCGGCGCAGATTTAAGGCGATGGCGAACGCAACCCAGTGGAACAAAACGAAAGACATCAGGGATGCAGCCTGGCTGTCCCCTTCAAACAGCGTTAAAAGTCGCTGCAGAATGTCACGCATGCATCAGTGGGCTTTCAGTTTGTGAAGTGTGCGTCTGTGTGTGTGTGCGTCTGTGTGTGTGCACAGGTCTGTAGAGGACAGCGATGCAATCTGCAGACAGACTGACAGCTGTCCACTACATTCACTGCGTCTTTACCATCCGATGCACATACAGATTGAGCATTTAGGACACAAAAAAAGCTTATTCCTAAGAAAGATTCATACATTTTGAAACATTTTGAAAGATTTAAAAGTGCCAGAGCATGCAGCTCACTCAGTCTAGACAGTCAGGGAGGAAGCTCCTTTAAACTGTTGCGCAGCACAGATTTATGGTGCTTGCAAATGCATCCCACCGGAGCTTAGAGCAGCCACTGACGCACCTGTTCCTCACTCTCCTTTCATTTTTAGGGAGGGATGCCTGACGGTAGGTCGCTACAGAGTTGTGTGAAGTAAAAAAAGGGAATGATGTTTTCAGGTTCATATTTGTATTTAGTAGACTGAAACTAAGAAAAATACTTCAATGATCAACAGGCTGTCAGCAGTGTGTGTGTGTGTGTGTGTGTGTGTGTGTGTGTGTGTGTGTGGTCAGTACTCTGGTGGTCACTCAGTGTTTCTCCCTACAGAACTGTGCTCAACATCGATCTGCCACCGGACTCATCCATCACTCTGAGGACAAACACTCACTCTCACACGCCGCCACAAGATGCACGATGCAGAACCGACCAAACACACACCGTCTACTGTAAACGGGCAGAACATGAATACTCGTAGATTTATCGACCTACACACACACACATACAATCATGCATTTCTGACATAACGGGCTCTCTGTAGGGTAAGTACAGGAGGTATACATGCTACAGTACAATATATGCTGGGGACACATACAGAGAGAGAGAGAGAGCTATGCATGTAATGTATAGATGTCAGCTTTAGTCATATGATGTGCAGAGAGTCGGATCAAGCCTCTAGCTAAGGTCACAGAGGTTAAGACTGAGAGAGAGACAGTGAGTGTGTAATCCCACTGCTCCTCTCTCTTATTCCTGCCACTTTTTCTCCTCTTTCTCCCTCACGAACCTCCTCCATATTTGACAAACACTCCCTGTTTTTGTTATGTGGCCGCACAGAAGACATCGGCCTCAGAATTATTTAAGGGAACAGGAGGAGGTGAAGTGAGGTTTCAGGAGGAGAGAGAGGAGGAGTCTTGCTGTGCTCTGGCCTCAGAAGAGTTTGGCTCCTTCATTTGCTGCATACAAATGTCACCACAGGGTACAGAGTCATTGTGGGTTAATGTTATCCTGCCCCAAGCAATGAAAAGCCTCCTTTAGGGCTTATTCTTTCTGTGTGTTTTAAGCAAATCTTCTATGAGGAAATCTAACCATTTAAAATGCTGTTATGTGTTCCTCGGTCATATACAAGTGTATGAAGTATGGAAATACGGGCCAAAGTTCTCACTCTTTTTAAGCATGCCGCTTAAATGTGAAAGTTTGTGTAAGTGAGGACATTGCCAAATTGGGTTAAAAGGGCTTTAGTGGGATGTGACATTAAAATGAGAGGAAATGATGCATCGTATGATGAGGCCGGCTGCTTGTGGGGTTTGTGTGAGTGAGTGAGAGAGTGTGTTTGTGTATTTAAGTGAGGAAACTCTTTTTAATGGCTCTGTGGCTGAGTGTGAGTGGCCCAGGGCATTTATTTTTTTAACAATTTTGAATACTTTTATCATGGAGAGAGCACAAATAAGCCTGATTTTAGCCAGTGGGTGTGGTGGCATGCATATGTATACTTCGTGTGTGTGTAGCTTAACAAGCAGAGCTATGGAGACAATGCTTCGAGTTACGTGAGTGTAAATGCGATAAAGACATTACATGCAAACTAACACAGGCCGAGGTTCTTGCACCAACACTTTACAAAATAAAGACAAAATAAAATGGGGAGTCTTGGCTCTGTCAGCAGTATCCTGTCTCACGGGGAGCGGAAGTACACCTGCTCTTCTTCATCATACAGGTTACATTGCCCACTAAACAAAAGGAGGCGCCACCTAGTGGGGCTACATTGAATAACTGACTGTTACACTACGTATTAAAAATGTTTTGGGCCTGATCTAAGCTCTAGCACTGAGTGTATTCTTGAGGGCTACAAAAATGTACTGACTGCGTTTCCTCCCTCATAAAACATTCACAAACGCCATTTTTTGAAAATATTTTAAATTGTGCATTGTTTACGTCCATGTTTGTTTGCTATCACTCCTCTCCTTCCTATTACCGCATTGCCACATACAGCTGTAAATCAGCCAAACCATGAACCATAACCCGCTCATGAGAACATTGCTCAACAGCACTACTAGTGGTCAAAAAGTCCTCAGGGTGCCTTTAATTGGCTCTGGGAATAAATAAAATTAACTAAATTAAAGGACACAGGAAGCAGCTCTAGTACCTGTTTGTCAACATGTGTGGTGAGTGAGCCCGTAATGGCAGTGTGAGTCTGCTGAGTGGTTGACTACTTTATCACTTGTTTAATGGCCTCTAATGCTCCGATCCAGCTTTCTCCCAGAGGATGTGAGTATTCACTGAGAATGTGATTGTGTGTGTGTGTGAGTTTTGAGTCCCAGTTGACTGTGTTTAGTGAAACCTACTTAATCTTAATTATTTTTTTGCAGAATATGATATATCCACATGGAACATATGATAATATGGCTATATGATATATGGATTAATGTTTCAAGTAGCCTCTGGGAAAAAAACTAATTTGGCAGGTGGTTGCAAGCGATAAATCACACTCACATCGATGGCCTAACCAACATTCATGATCTCGGCTGCAGAGTTGAGATCTGAACGTATTAACATGAGGATTTCAGCTTTAAAATAAACACAACCACGGACTCGAGTTACATCTGTGGCAAAGCTGACCAACATAATGCAAATGAGACCATGCATGGCTGTGAATGTGTGTGTGTGTGTGTGTGTGTGTGTGTGTGTGTGTGTGTGCCAGACTCAGTGAGGGTGAAGAGTTTATCATCACAAACATCTTCCTCACCCTCCGGGCATGTTTTAGATGGATGATGCAAGTTTCTCTTGCTTCCTCTTCCCTTTCTTTCCCATAGTCGTCCTCACCGCTGCACTCATTCCAACAAATTCATCCATTCTGTCTATCGCAGTCCATGTTTGTTCCTTTATCCTAACCTTGTCATGTCTTTCAGTTTCACACCTCTTCAACCTTTCATTCTCCTTCACTGGCCTTTTTTATCCAATCCTCCCTCCCTCACCCCCATCCCTCCCTCTCTCCTGCTGTCTCTCTTGTGTGACAAATAACAGCAATCTTAATAAAAAAGGCTAAAGAAAATCCCCTTGTCACTGAGAGCTTAGAGGGAAGAGAAAGGGGAGAAAGACAGAGGCCATTTGCTCATACATGTGTGTGCAGGATGGAGGGAGGAAAGAGAGAGGGAGAGATGGGGAGGGAGGGAAAACACAAGAACAATAATTTGAAGCTGCATTAATCCCTCCTGACCTCTCTCTTATATCCCTGACTAGTGAAGTATGCACACACAGTATACCTGTCAGCACACACACGTCATTTCTTCACATGCCACACACACACACGCGATTTTGCTCGCTGTCGCCACAAGTACTCTGTCCTTTAAACACACACTCTTATCTCATCACTTTACACACTCACACTCTCACCCACTCGCTTCATGCTATACAGTGACGATAACTTCTGTATCCCATTAGTCACCGTGGTAACAGCATAGAGCCAATCATGTTCCTTAAGCCAGCCATTTTCAACACTCGTGCGTCTTGTTGTCACCAGTTTCTATATATACATGCACTGTATCTATTTCCTCTTGTTTCCCTCCTCTTCTGCCTCCCCATCTATCCTGTCACTCTTTGATTGTCAGCCATGGACGGATTACTGACCGAGCCGAGCAGGCACAGGCTCAGGGACTAGAGGGGGTCAGGGAGTCCCCTGGGCTTAACCTGCTAAATGTCAGTGGAGGGACACAAAACCATCACGAGGAGACACAAAATGACCACGGAGAGACAAAAAACAACTGCGTACAGGCATAAAATCACCACAAAAAGACACAAAAGGACCACAGAGATGACAAAAAACTACAAAGAGACACAAAACCACCACAAAGAGACACAGAATGACCACAGAGAGATGAAAAGACTACAAAGAGGCACACAACAACAACAAACAGATGCAAGATTCATAAAACAACTACAAAGCAACATGAAACAACCACAAACAGATGGAAAAACCATCACCACTGTTTTATCAAACAACTACAAGAAAACCAAAACAACCACAAAGAGATGGAAAATAACAAAGAGACACAAAACCACAAAATGACCATAAAGAAAAGCACAACAACTACAAAGAGACACATGAAAAAAGACAAATCATGCAGCTTGATGAATTAGAAACACAAAGCAGCCCAAAAAGACACAATGTGACCACAACAACAAAGCTACATTAAAAAGGCTAAACAACCACAAAGTCCACAACAAAGAGACTCAAAACCACGACAAAGACTAGCAAAAACAAAAGAATAAACATTATCTCCTAATCCACCCATGCTGTAGCCGCTCCGGAAAATAGATTAAGTCGTCATTTGGTTTTCATACAACTTCTAAAAAAATATGCATAAATAATTTGGTGAGAAGTTTTTGTCATTTAAAAAGAGCGGAAACAATTAGTCAATTAACAGATTGGTTGACTGACACCAAATTATTCATCAACTATTCTGATAATCAATAGTTTTGTGACACATAACCTAAATAAAAATTTAATGAAGAACAATTTTAGCGCTGCAAATGCCTCGGCACTAATCCTGAACAATGAGTCGGACAGCACTTATCTTGAGTGCAGTGTAAAAGTAGCGAGCCTGTCGCGCAGTGTTCGGTTCGAATGAAAGAAGGGGTGATTAGAGAGAAAAACACAAGATGAGAGTGGGGAGCAGAGACGGAGCAGGCCCTGTGTTGTTGTGGCGTTGCCACAGTGATTAATGGAACAGGAAAGTTATTATCATTATCATTATGGATATGAAATGAGTGGGTGATGCACTGGTGCATGTGTGTATCATCCAGATGGCAGAAACCAGAGAGTAATGTTAGCAGATTATTCATAGGGATCACATTAACTAAATCAATTAGATAAAAGGGTTTCCCACATAAATTAGATTGTTAAATGGAGATTACAATAACAATCAGGACAGCAAACAGCCAAGCAGGCACTGGATTTCCTCATAAACACTGTTAGTTTTAATAGTGTAACGTTATCCTGTGTGGACTGTGTGATGGGAAACATAGATGGTTTGAGTTCAGGAGAATTCATACGTCAAATTTTCTCTCGCAAAAACACTGCTGAACCCCCAGACTGTTTATAAAACGGCCCAACACTTTGTTTCGAGATACAGAAAGCCAATTAGAGATAAAAATGAGTTTTCCACAACAACAGCAACATGTTTGGATTCTCTTTTGTTTGTTTCTCTTGTGCCCATTTTCTCTTTCTCTGTTTTAACTCCACTTGGCGAGTCTTATACCAGTTTTTTATTGTGTTATTCAGCATTCATTAACTATTCATGCACAAGTACACATCATTCATGGGCGGTCATAAAAAACAATTTAGAAATGGGTCCATCCTAACTACTGCTTATTATACTTTATTACCAAACATTACACCAGTTACGGATAGTTTAAAGATGTAAATCTTGTAGAAAAATGCATTAACACTTAAAAATGTCTTTAATATCTGCAACAACATTTGAGTGCGTTATAAAACGTTTAATAATTAATATACTGCTCATAAATGCTAATTAAAAAATGCAGCGAAAGTGCCCTCTTGGATGCCCCTTTGGTAAATAAAACATGAGAGAAGAGGGGAGCATCAACAAAACATTAGGCTTTAAAAGGACATTATGCTCATTTTCAGGTTCGTAATTTTATTTTGGGTGACTATAAGAACAGGTTTACATGCTTTAATGCTCAAAAAACACATCAGTATTTCTGCAGCACTGTATTCCCCCTGTGTAAGAAATGCTCTGTTTTAACTCTTGTCTCTTTAAGCCCCCTCCTCCAAAATACCCAGTCTGCTCTGATTGGTCAGCTCACACACGTCTGAGCCAGCACCACTTACATCAACAGAGCAGCTGTGCTAAATCAATTCTTACATGCCAAACTAGCTGCTGGGACTAATTAAAGCAAATGTGTGACTCTGTGATGTAGTGTGATGTCAAAAAGCCAGAAATTAAAGGCGGGACTACTGACGAGGCGTTTCGGGAGCAGTGTTTTCTGTGGGAGAGGGGAGCTTCATTTGATGCAGACTTTGACCTTTTTAACTTTCAAGAACATATAAAGCACTGAAGGAAAGGAAAAAATGAAAAGCATACCAGATCTCCTTTAACAATCGAGTCTGCTGCTCAATTTGTGTTTCAAACCAACAGTCAATGAAGTGAGTGTGTATTTTGTAAGTGTTACTGGAATCGTTCCTTGACCTTGACCTTGATGAAGATTCTCCACAAACGTCATTTTGGTCATTTTAACCCAAACCATGCTCTTTCCCCTCAACCTGACCAAGAAAAGACTACAACAAACATGAGACGGCCCAGAAAAGGCTCCTGTGTGTCGTTCGAGAGGGTACAGGCAAATGGCACACTGCATGTTGTTGTTTAGTTTGGAGGACTTGTTGGAAAGGTGTGGGAGGAGGGGGTTCAAAAGCTGTTTGACACTCCAGCAAACACGTGGGATGAAGCGCGCTGACCCCTCCCCTTCCTCGCGGCTGCATACGTGGCTCAAGTGATGCTACGGGCGGACGTCTTTTTCTCGTCTATTAATACTTTTCTCGTCGTCGCTGAAACTTTCCCGGATTCAAAGATCCAACTCATGCATCTGCGCTCGCAATCTGCCCGAACCTGACAATAATAACACTCACTCAATAATTACTGTGAGTGGGCGGTTATCTTTATTCATGCGAGTGAGGGAGGGCGGGTGGGAGTGTGGGAGTTGCACTGGTTGCACACAATGTGAAGTAGTTGGAATGAACCTTTACTGCCATTATGAAGAAGAGAATAGTCGCTGTTCCTGCCAGGCTGAAAAGCTGCTGGTTGGCTAGAGATAGTAACACACACACACACACACGCACGCATGCATGCAAACAATGACTGTAAAATGGAAATGAATGTGGATGGACCTTTACTGTCACCATTGTAATGACTAGGACAGTTAAGCAATGAGGTTGGCAAGACTTTTAACAGGTACAATTAGCACAGCAACACACACACACACTAACTGTGGCACAGGCTTAGCCGCAGATGCGCGAGGTCGGCGGTGAAATCCAGTCGGAGAACAGACAGCGAGGCCAAGAGGCGGGGGACAAAGGCAGGGAGAGGGAGGGAGGGGAGGCGTCAAGAGACAGAGGAAGGGGGAAAAAAATGCGAGAGGGGGAGAGGTTTAGATTAGGAGGTGAAAATTTTTTCGGTCCTGGCAGCGAATCAATTCCCGGCATTACCAGCAGCGACACCAGAGAGGCCTGGCAATCAACAGCTGAAAGGACCTCGTTACCTCAAGGTCACACACCTACACACAGACACACAAACACAAAAAATGAAACCAGACAGCAGTGTGTTTCTACGGATTTTAAACGTGCTGTCTCACCGTCGCATGAATTCACTCTCGTCAGATTCATCTTTTTAAATAATGTCAACAAGCTCAAACTCCTCCTGCAGCCTCCTCCGTGGCAGCACCACAGTTCAAGTCCTCCACTCTGCACTGTCTTTATTGATTGTTTGCTGGAGCTCAGTGGAAGGATTAGCCAGCATCTCGTGTGAGCATTGATCGGAGACGAGTGCAGGACTTAAATGAGTCTTCTAATGCTGCTTTACATCCCTCTGAGCTTTAACAGAGACACTTCAAAGACACATCTAGATGTTCCCAGGCCCCATTTACACCCGCAAGAGTGAATCCAGAAGCACTGAATTCACATTTATACACTTAGCTCAGCTTAGCACTTTAGGGCCCGACTTCCATATCAGGTGATGGAAGAGTGTTGGCAAGCCAGCGACCACAGTTCAAGACTGCGTTTCAACAATTCCAAGTGTGTCACCACTGGTTATTTTAAAGGAGACCTCGAGACAATTTCATGCCGCGTTTGTGGCGACCAAAACAGGTATTTTGAGCCAAAACAGGATCTTTTCCTAACCACAACCAAGTGGTTTTTGAGTCTAAACCTAACCAGAGCACAAGCACAGAGTTGTCACAAGATAAAATTGAAGGTTCAACCTAAAGAAATGCAAGACCGACATGTGCTCTGGCGACTGGTTTGGATTATTCAGTGGTTGCACTGATCAGAAATCAGATTAGGACGACGACAGCGTGTAATGCCTTCTCTGTGAATACAAATGTCAAAATTGCTGGAGCTGCTGTCTTTCCAGGCACTTTAATAAGACAAGAGGTGCAACTCTATCATCACAGCGGCAGATAAGAATTCCAATATTGGACATCTCTGTGTAGTGAATCCTCCCTCCTGTAGGAAACCTTTCTCTGTGAAGCATTTCTGAAAAATAAACCCTTCACGCTCAGGAACCCGCAGCCCACTCCTTGATATTCTTTTGGCTCTGAGGGGAAACTTGGCAGCAGAACCGGCTATTTTCCAGCCGCTTGGTGCAAAGAAAAAACCTCCGGGGGCCACAGCTACTGTATAGCTGCGATTGGGCTCAAAGCTGCTGTGGTGCAACGGCAAAGCGCCGCGGTCGGAGGACAGTCCGATTATTTTCGACCTCGTGTTTGAAGGTCTGTCCGAAGCATCGCAAGACGTTGTTTTTGCGACTGGAACAAGGCAATCAGTGTTTGGCTCATTAGGAATAAATTCTGTTAATTAACGGGAGCAACAATCAATAGAGGGCGAGGGAGAGGAGAGGAGAGAGCAGACGTTTATATTTTACGACTTGGCTGACAAAAGGAGGAAGAAGAAAGCGTCACACGGCCCAGATGAAGTGAGAGTACGCTATGAAAAAGGAGGAGAAGTCAGGAGCTAAAGGAGATATACAGCCTGACTAATATGGACAGTGTGGATTTCCATTTTAACCTTGAGGAATAAAAATCCTACACACACACACACACAACCACAGAGACAGTCACAAAGACACACAAACCATCTTGACTCATAAATAAGCCTCTGGTAAGATGCTCCATCCTGCTGCATGAAATCCTTAAAACCTTCTAATCATCTACGGAGAGAAATACAGCACGCAATGCCACATTATACTCCAATTGTTCCATGAAATACAGGGCTGAAATGTCTTATGTAAGGCTATAAAGGATGGGGAAAGAGATCCGGGTGAAGAAAGATTTCAGTAGTGGACTGGTGAACAGGCAGGGATCAATTTCAGCAGCGGCAGCCATGCAGAGCGCTTTGGCCATGGCCTTCATAGTGGCTCCATTAGCCCAGGGTGGAGAAGTTGGGGAGGGGGCAATTTCACCCAATTTGTCTGGCCTCTAATGCGTTCATTTCTGGCTAGCAGGCGAGCTCGGGATGTTTAATTTTAAAATGCACTCCATCTCAGATTGCCCATTACACAGTGACAAAGCGCAATCAATCCTGTGACCACAAGAGATTTAAAGTAAGTCGAGTGAGAAGTCAAATCGGATCGCCTCAAGTTACTTTTGGAACTTCTGAAATCAACTCGACAAGCAGAGACAAAGATGCTACTTCACAGTCGTGATGTTAAAACACTGTGTCTTCTATTTAACCCAAATGTCCACTGAATGCAGCTGCATCTCGCCAGTGTGCAGATGTTTACTGACTCCTTAATATTTCTCCGCTGCTCTATTTTTACACAGCGGGTCTGTTTTTGCCAGATCAGCTCGCGTCTCTGAAGCATGAAATGTTTGCAACTTTGCCTTCGTTACATTCGCTCTACATTAGCCTGTTAGCATTGTCATTGTGCGCACATTAGCATGCTGAGCTTTTTATTTTTTATTTTAGCAGTTCGCTCAAAGCACAGCTGTGCCAAATTACAGCCTCACAGAACTGCCAGCAAGGCTGCAGGGGATGAAACAAGTTCATGTTAACAAGAGGAAAAGAAATGCTGTGATTTGGAAATAAGGATACCAACAGATAGTGAGGTGCAGAATAATTTAGACAAGACAGTATTCGGGGGTTGGAGGGGGTGGATTACATACTTTTTACATACCAAAATTGAAGTACATACCAAACCAAGCCTCCCAAGCACTGTTACTGATTACAAAACTTCTCAGACTTTGATTAAAATGGCCTTTTTGAAAACCATCACCTGACTGGTCACAGACTTTTATGTGATGTTACACCTCGCGGTGAACTTTGTGGAGACAGTCCAAGCCCTTGATGAAGTTGCACTGAAAATGACCCAAGTGGTTTTAACATTTAACCGCCGGCTTCTGCCAGAACTGATAATTGTCTCTTTTATTTAAAGAAAGCATTTCAGGACCACGAGGCCAGGCCAAACCACCGTAATGTCTTTTAAAATGCCACAAGCATTTGGAAGAAAAGGAGAAACTGGAGGGAATCCTATCTCGTACTCCAAATTACAACAATGACTCTCATCATAAATGCCAATTGCTGTCTCCAGTGTGAGAACCCTGCAGTCTGTCCAGTCAAAAATACACTAATGTCGGCGCAGAGTAAGTCGATGCTGCTTTCATCCCTGAGAAGACTTTCCTGCTGGACACATGACGACGCTGAGACTAATTGTCCATTATGTAGGTGGGAGCGTCAGATCCCACCTCGTTCCTGTAATGATAATGGCTCCTCACAGTTAGCTGTTAATTACTGCTGCTGCCCGCATGTGTCTGAGGTGTTTGTGTGTGTGTGTGTATGTGTGTGTGTGTGTGTGTGTGTTGTCCTTCATTATGCTGAGCACGCTCATGCAGTGTGCAGCCATGGGTGAAACCACCCCTCTGCTGCAGGGAGAAAATGAACAAAGTTAGAGTTTCTGACAAACAGGTGTGGTCGGTCCTGGAGTCACCCTGACCTTATGAGTGGTCCGCCTGCACGCACACACACACACACACACACACACACACACACACACACACACACAGTCATGAACACACACCTACAGAGTGTGTGTTGGGACCGGTGTGGCGCGGTGATGTCAGAGCAGTTGATTTCAGTGGTCTGCGTTTGACACCACCATCTGCCTTGGCTGCAGGGAGGCGCACACACACACACACACACACACACACACACACCATTGTGACTATTATTGTTATAAGGCCACACAATAACTAACCCCCTAACACATGCAGATTGAGGATACGCACACAAAAGCGCACACACTGTTACTATAGAAACACAGAAGAAACATTTACAGTAGCTGTATGACACAGTCATCATTCCCCCCTAACCAAAAGCACACACACCCATATTCCTGAACATGAATAATGCATTTATTCACAGAAATTTAAAAATATCCAGCTTGAAATCAATTAAAATGCAGATGTCCTCTCTCTATCGCAGCTCCCTAACAAATCTCCACTGTGTTGCCTCGTCTTTGCCCTTTACAGTGAAATATAGGAGTCTCCTGAGCTCTCCGCTGAGCGCTGCATTAAATCAGCACTCAAGTATTAAATGCAGTCATTTGAGACATCGAAAGATGGCTGTGACGTTAACGGCCTTGCTGTTGTTGTGCTGCTTCGCTGCACTTCGTAAAATCACATTAATTAAGCAGTGCGGGCAAGGCCGTGAAACCCTTTCCTTCGATTTTCTACAGGAAAAAGGGCTTTTCCATTGCCATCTTCGACCGCGCTGGTTCGAACCATGCCGCGCTGATTCACGTTTCCATAAAAGCAGTTGTGGTGACGTCAGAGGGTTTTTGTTATTATGAATATGAGCAGTCCATCCACGTACTTCGCCCTAGCATCATGATAGCCATTTGTGTTCATTATGTGAGTGGAAACAAGTAGCAAACAGGAACTTTCTATTGTTTACAAGGCTCATTATTAGTTTATGTGACTTATTAATGTTAAAATACCCCGTGCTCTTGGCAGTCTTTCGTGCGAACTAACTCTTAAACCAAACTCCATTCTAAAAACAGGCATTTTATGGCAAGGTCATATTTTTTTCGCACTAAAAACTGTAGTTACTCCATCACAAAGACTACAGGCAAAATCGGCACACATGTCCATCTCTGCGGATGACCTGGAGACCTCTTTTTCATCAGTTAAAGACACACCTTCGGGCATGTAGTCCTGCTGCAATGGAGATAACAATATCTTCCACGCTGGGCTGATGTGCCAAGTCAAAGTGATTCAAGCCGAGCCAGCACACATGCATGGAAAAGGAGCAGTAGTTTTCTGTTGGTGATGGGCACTGTAGGCTATGAGTCCTCATGCTAACTACATGGTTCCTTCCACTGCTGTAGAAGGTGCGAGGGTCACTTCCTGTACAGCAGAGAAAAACCAAACCTGTGTCCCAATCACTTACTATTTCACAGGATTCACAAAGATGCAAAGTAAATCCACTTTATTTCTGAATGTGCCATCCATGCACACTTTTGTCCCAGAATCAATTGCATCACAGAAATGGGGGAGCCACTCACGGCCTGGAAAGAAATGGAAATATAATAGGAATCGTGAGAGAGACGGCTCAACGGCGATCTTTGGAAACAAACAAGTATTAAATCTCTGAAGAACATTTTTGCTTGCTCAGTCCCATCAGAGAGCTGGCGTTCCACTCGCTGTTTGTGTGAGGATTACAGTATGCATGAACCAACTGCTGTATCTCACTGCAAGCCAACACGTCAGTTGTTCTGTTTCTAATGAGTCCGAAGGCCAGGATTTTTCTAAACTCACACTGTCTTTTATATTAAAACCTTAAATGTACACGTCAACGGGGGCTAGAACGTTGCATACTTAATGATGCAAAGTTGTAGAATTACATCCAGGCCATTTTAAGGTCACATAGGGATTTGTTCATGGAGAAAACCTCCAAATATGTAATTGTGAGGAACAGAGATGAATTTTCATGGGTTTAATTAATGCCAGGAGAGGGACTTTAAAAATGTACTTAACTAGAAAATGCTCTCTGACCTCCAGCAAGGAGGCAGTTAATAGTCGATACATAACCCACAGTTCAACTATCAATAAGTAAGTCCTTATCTCAACAAAAAAATCCTCTTTGGGATGAGACTCAATAAAACAGTTGGACCACTGAACATTAACCACACAGAACATTTTGTGACTTATCAGACGAGCTTAATGATTCTCTGACTACTCAGCTCTCGTAGTCCGGCCAGTGCACTGTTGTGGCTCCAGGGAATTGCCAGCCTTGGAGCTGGGCGACTTGATCGTGGATGCACGGAGTTGTAGAATAACATAAATCTAAATGTATTTTCTTTGTCACCTCTGCCAAGGAGGTTTTGTTTTTTGGTTGTTTAGTTTGTTGTCTGGTTGGTTTGCGGGCAGGATTACACAAACACTAGTGAACAGAGTTCTATGAAACTCAGATGGAGGACAGGGTTCAGCCTGGAATAGACCCCATTAACTTTTGCAGCAGATCAACATAAAGGGACGGATCCATGGGCATTGGCAGAGGTATGCCTGCGACTGTATGCCATTCTAGTTCATTAATATTCTACGGGCAGAATGTAAAGCTTCGGCGGGCTGGATGTGGCCTGCTGGCTGCCAGTTGCAATCTCTGGTCTAAGTGTTGACTACAGACCACTGACTAGAGTAAAAGTTGAGGTTATTCTGAGGTCTTTGCCAGTTTAATAGCATATGCTTTGCTTTTTGGCTATAAGAAGCTCAGATCCTATGGCTAGTCAGTCATGTAATGTAGCTGTCTATGACACTGTTAAAAACCGTCGCCAAATACAGCACCAGTCTCGGTGATTAGTTGGGTAACCGCTCTGTCGTGAGCTTTCATATCCAATACCTGCATTCTCAGACTCACTTACTTGGATCACTTTGAATAAGCCATGTGATCCTCAAGAAGGAACAATGTGAAACATGTTCGGTGTATTTAAACCTTCAAAAATAGAGGCAGATGAGAGGAAGAGGTACAAACATAACTGTTGTACTGAGGGGGTTAATCGGAGGCGGTGTTCACAGTTTGATTAGTAGCGTTGTATCATTTCCTGTTTGTACATCGTGATAAAGTACCCTACATATTGGTACGCATCAAATATGAAAACCTTTAAATACTGGTTCACTCAATTTTGTAATACATCGGCCAGCATAAGGCAGCGAAATGGACATCTCCATAAAAGTGCCACAGATCATTACTTTAACCTTCATCTGGAAAAGGTTGATTAAGCACAGTTGCCTTTTTTCTTCCAGCTTCACACACATTTCTGCACTGTCGGCCTCAGTTAGGTCTACAGTGTCCTGTTCAAGGGCAGTGTGATGGTGGCTGCTGAAGGAGGGCAAAGTGTATGTGTGTGTGTGTGTGTGTGTGTGTGTGTGTGTGTGTGTGTGTGTGTGTGTGTGCGTGTGTGTGTGTGTGTGTGTGCGTGTGCTCTCTCCCCGTTCAGACACTTCAACCTCTCCCGGGACCAAAACTGTGCGATCACAGGCCTCACCTTTTTAACCATCAGTCCCCGGTCGTCTCTGCTGGAATGACTTTTGTGCAGCCGTGTCGCCGGGCTGTGGCTAAATGCTGTGTTGAATATAATATACAAGCTACTTCAGATTCACCTCCATTAAATGCCAGTACTCCATTCGACTGTGCTGTGAAGGTAATGGCACTTGTACGTTTCCGTGCCTGACTGTACGGACTGCATTTACCGGCCTGTCAGATGTGAATAGTGTGTGTGTGTGTATGCAAGGGAGTGAATAGAGGTTGCTTAAGCTTCCAACGCATCATTCACACACACACACGCAGACAACGAACATGCACTCTAAAGCTAGTTAAAACTGTATAAACTATCCCCATCTGAGTTAAAGTTGAGAGCCCTCCGCTGATGTAGATAATCTTAAAGGGTAACTACACCAATTTTACACATTAAAACGTGTTTACAGGTCTTGGGGAGTGCTACTAAATACGTGAAAAAAGTAGTATAAAGCTTTTTGGGGCTCCAGTGGAAGCTGCATGTAATCCGATAAATCGCCTCCGGTGATGTCACTCAGTGCTTAAGTTGTATTGTGGGTAATGTAGGCGCCAGGTTTTAAAAAAGCAGTCCACTTGTTGCTCCTGGGTATCTTGTCTCTACTGTCGTTCTCCACCTCATTTCATTACCCTTCTCTCCTCTTCCAAGCTTTCTGTGCCGTTTTTGATATACATCTTTATTCTACGCTGCTTTCACCTTGATTTTTCTCTATTCTCTTTGTTTATTCTCTCCATCGTTCTCCATTTGTTTCCCTGCCCGAGCCTCAATAAACCCATTTCAACCTCTCGCAGGATTTCCCCCCCCCAAAAAATGACCCCGCTTAGAATCAGTGTTATTCTTCATTAAAGAGCTGGCCTGTCTCCCATTCTTTATCTCGACCATAATGGCCACCATCTATTTCGTTTCACCTTACAAAGTCATTATAATGTTCTAATTAGGTTTAATCTTGTCCTGCACTCCATTTTCATAGCAATCATCCATCCATTGTCTCCGTCCCGCAGCTGCCTCGTACTCCGCCTTGCATCAGCCACTCATCTCTGCTCATCTCCGCTGCTGTTTTCACCTCTTTTACCTGTCGCTCCACCTCCTCACCTCTATCTGTCATCTGCGTCTTCTCCTCTTCACTCTTCACACTCACTCACTCTCCTTCCTCTTAGAGCTTGTTTCATCTGTTTCTTTTTGACATCCGTCCTTCCATCCCTCAGCCACATCCACCTCCTGTGCATTTCCTATTGTCTGTCTCTTTCCTTAATGACGATGTGGCCTTGCAGCTCCGCCGTCTCTCAATTACTCTGTCATTTTTTTAACTGCTCACTTGTCTTTCTTTCTATTTCTCCTCCCTCACACGCCCAATCTTCCCCTCCACTTCCCTCTTTATGGCTCCATTGATTTGTACACAGACCGATGCAATGAAACAGCCTCTTCTGCACACATCAGCATATGGCTACAAATTAGACAGCGTGTAAGTCGAGATCAGCAAAACTAATTATGTCAACACTGGAAATGGTTGCATGCTAAATGATTCAGAACCAAGGAAGGATTTCCTAATTAAAGGGGCTCTGTGGAACTTCTGTGCTGTGCTGGAAGCCGGTCGTCAGTTTCTGTTTGCGGACTCAAAACTAACGTTAGGAGAGAGACACTGAGAACGGACTGTCGAGGATAATCCGACCCGAGTCTTTAACAAAGAAGTCAACAATCCAGCAGCATTAAAAAATGGAAACAAATCGTCCACAGGCTTGTTAAGGCAACAGAGAGAGACTGGGAATGTCTCATTTTTCATGTGATGTTACAATCCGCTCACATATTGCCAGTAAAAAAGTGGTTAAAACATGTAAATTGCTACAAATTGTTACACAGAGCAGAACATTTTCACCCGAGAGAGAAAGAAAGAAAGAAAGAAAGAAAGAAAGAAAGAAAGAGGAAAAAAATGACTCAAGAACAAGAAAAAAAGCAAAGAACTGAAGAGCGGACCAATTAATCAAAGAAAGAAAGAAAACACAGCCTCATCCATACTGCTGGCGGCTGGCGGCTAATGAAAAGACATTTTTTAATTATTCTGCCCCAATCATGTGAGAAGGACTTCATTTGAATACAACTCACCTCTCGCGCCCTCAGGGAATGCATTTCAATTACCTCCTCATGTATTCATTATTGATCCTGGGCCGTTCTAATGCAAGGATTCAGATAACGATCAGAGCCGTGATCCATACGTGAGCCTGCTTGTAATAACACCGCCACACATTCAACAGCTGTTAGAGAGCAGTTGGTTATTTCATTCAATCTGTGAGTGACCTTTGACCTGTGGACTTTTGAGCTGCAACGATTAGACGATTAATAAATGAGTCAGTCAATAGGAAACTAATCGCAAACTATTTGGATAATTAATTGTTGTTTTGGGCTCTGGGAAATTGTGATGGGCATTTTTCACAATATTTTGAGCTTTTATAGACTAGACGATTAAAGGGGCACTTTTAGTTTTGGAGTAGAAATTCAAATTGAGAATTTTAATATTTACAATATGAATGAGGTAATAATACAAACTCAGAAATAGCTTGAAGCTAGAAAGGTGGCAGGGTCCGCCACATATAAACAAAGTAAAACAGTACGAAACTGTGTTGTTCTTTAAGGTCAGTTTGTTTATGCAGTTCGTTCAGTCATGAAAACAAAAAGAATTGTTAATTTAGTTTGTTTAGGCATAAAAGAGATCTTTCTCTTCTGATTAAAATTTCTTCCCCAAAACTACGTAGTGCACCTTTAATAGATAACTCCTGAAAATTATCGGCAGAGTGATCGAAGACTTCTCTTTCTCGGCTACATTTGTCTCTCTGTATCTTTGTCCCTTTGACTCTTTTCCCTAATTGAATTCATGGCATTGGTAAATTATGCATGAAACATATCAAAATCGCACAAATTCAACTCTGAAATTAAACATTTATGTCCTTTCTCCTCCTCTCTCTCTCTCTCTCTCTCTCTTTTTATGGGCTCTCTCTCAGTGTCTGCACACACACACACACACACACACACACAATTGAACGGCGTGTGTGGATCTATAGTGAAGCAGCAGTGTGTGACGGATCGAGGGAATTCCAAAGGTCAAACAGAAACATGAGGTTTCAAATACAGATTCACACACACACTCTCAAACAGCTCTCACATGCAATAAACTGTTTGTCGACACTGAGACGCATAGCTTATGCAACACAGGCACCGAGATGCAAAAAACATCCAAAAAAAAGCACACAAACACAGGTGCTGAATGCAGAACACACACACTCTCACACCTCTGAGTGTGTTGCAGTCTTGTCTAAATGACACCGCATTGAGTCGAGGGTGACTGAGTGACTCACTGTTGCAGGTGACTGGCTATTTGGCTGTCTGCGTCGCCAACAGACACACAAACACAGAAAGTCAATAACTCGCACACGGACACAAACGCACACTCGCTCAAACAGACTGAATGGCCGTGCACAAAATGTTTTGAGCGGTGTGCGAGTCGGCTGAAGGGATGACTCATACCTGTCTTCAGACGCTGCTCACAACTGGGAGTTTGACTTTGCCATAACCTGGCAGTCTGACCCGCTCTGTGTGCTCTCAGTAGGAGGATGTCTCACATTTCGCTTGACACGGACCGTCGGAAACCTGGACACTCGCGACATGTGGAAATGGTCAAGTGGGCGAAGAAAAGCACATCCCTGAAAGCTCTCACAGCGTCGCTCTCGGCCCTCGTGAAACTATTCTGAGATTAGATGTTGCAGCTTCATGGTGCGCCCGCTATCCCTCAACAGACCCTGTTTAATTATAAAGGAGCAATTAAAGTAAGGCATTTGGGAAAAAATTATTTCCTTTGTTGCCAAGAATTGGATGTGAAGGTCAGTACCACACTCGTGTCTGAGTAATTAGCTAGAGCCAGAGGACAATTAGCCTAGCCTAGCATAAAGACTGGAAGCAGCTGGCTTGAGGCACTTACTAGCAGCACTTATCACCATGCAAAACCAAACCTGAGGTCTTAGCACTATGACCGTTGTACATATTAAAATAAAAATATAAGATAAGATAAAATATGTTGTTAGATTTTCGTTGTAACCACTCTTAACTAAACGTTATGACAGCTATGTATTGTGTTGCCAAGCTATCTACCGATGTTAGCATGCTAACCAGCTAGCCCCAACCTGTCCTGGTCACATTTGAGCTACCCACCCTGACCTTGAAGTCAAAGGAAAATGGCCGCCATGTGAATACGTTCACTGACCTTCTTATCCAACTCTCAACAAGACAGCAAATAAATGTATTTTCTCAGCATTTTAACATCTGAATATACCCTGTATAAAGAGAACTTTATCAATTGTCAAAATGGCGCCAGCAATGCAGATGAAGTACCGTTCAGCGCTCCTCCTCGGCCTCTTGTGCCTGCAGGAGCACTCTATATCAGCAGCTAAGCGGGTCGGCGGATGACAGTTCTGACTGCAAGTCATCCAGTGTTGATGTCTTTGCTCCAACAAAGACCAGGAGGCTTCGCTGCCTGACACCAGACCACTGAAACGCTAATCACACAGACTTGTGTGTTTTCTGCTGAATCACTTCTGTTTTCTATTTTTGAGAGAGTTTTCTATTTATTTGCTTCTCGCCGTTCCTGTGAAGAATTTATGAGATGTCAGCCCCCAACAAGTACTGTTCATTGTGTGCGTTGCTCCATCAGAGGTCATTTGAGGAGACAGGGTGCTAGTGATCTCGCCTAGGGCACCAAATAGTCCTGCTCTGTCACAATCAGCGGACAAACGCTTCACGTCACAGCCTTGACTTCCCGCCAAATCTAATATGTCTGTGCTGTCTGTCAGAGAAGATGAAGACAATACATCAACCAACATTAGAAAGAAGAAACAAATCACACAGAAAGTGTCAGTAACGTGGCGTTATATTTAGTTTGCAAAGGTCACGTCCACAAGCTTATCAAAGCTTGTGAGTCAGAGCAGTGACAAGCATGATTGATATTCCACCATAACAACAACACTCTGAAGTTGTTATGGATTTTGTCCAAGTCTCAAATCTCCATCCCTGCTGAGAGCAATATCCCCCCCACCCAGCACCTTCAGGAGCACTTTGATTTAATGTCTTTCAGTCCGGTGCAGTAGGAGAGTAACTCAACCAATTTTCAACCAGCGGACATGATCTCAAGTCTCTGACAGAAAGCATCCTAGAGTCAACACTGCGTCCCTGCAGCACTGAGGGGGTGAGAGTGAACTGAGAATGAACCCGCTGAAAGAAAGCAACATAACAGAGACAAAATTAACAGGCTACATTGATGCAACCTGGCTACAACTCGGGTCCTGTAATGTGGATATGGGCTCGAGTGGAGCAAACACACCACAAGCTTTATTTCGAAAGAGCTGAGAACAACAAGACAAAAACAAGAAAGACTATTGCCAACAGGGAAAAGTAACGCTTGGCAACAACAACTACCAAACTCACAAATCACTCTCTTGATTATTGGAGTGGCTGGACGACTTGAACTAGTGGTTTCTTGGCAAAAATGGACCCAAAACTCTCTGTTCGCAATAGACAAGGCAGCCAAGAATGGTTGGAGTACAGCCGGGTGCCTTTGTTACACATCGTTTCCCATCTCTGTCTTTCTCTCCATGTGTTTCCTGTCATTTCTCTCCTGTTGACTTTCAACAAAAGGCCCCGAGACACTTTAAACAGGCTAACAGGTTAAAGCAAAGTCACCTGTGCCATCTTGAATGACAGCACAAGCTAGCTCCTAAAAAAATACATCCAGAAATCTCCTTATATGTCACTTTGTTATCTGCACTCAAATTCAAACAAAGCTGCCCTGTGATGGGATCAGTGAGTGTCACTATTTGTGATTCTCAACAAAGGTCCTTTGAAAATACATAGATTTAAAGGTTGCTCTGCATTCTGGTCGAAAATGATAATATTGATCAAATATTTTTACAGCTCAGAAATGATTCACATAATAGAAATAGAGGCAGAAAATGGAGAAAACTGTCTCAATAGATATAATCATAGATAAACAAACAAATAGGCAGGAGTGGAGTGCTGTAAATAGTATATTAAAGGGGCACTATGTAGTTTTGGAGAAGAAATTCAAAGTCAGAATTTTAACATTTAGGGTAATAATACAAACTTTTTTCCATATCTGAATAAACAAACATAAGGTCCCCAGAACACTGTCTGAAGCTAGAAATGTGGCAGGGTCCACCAAATATAAACAAAGTAAAACAGTATGAAACTGTGCTGTCCTTTAAGGTCAGTTTGTTTATGCCGACATGAAACAAAGAAAGTTTGTTTATTTGGTTTGTGTAGCCATAAACAATCAACAAATAAAACTGAATTTTAAATAAAAAACAAAAACAGGTTTCAGGTTCATACTTCAGTGCCTGTCTCTTTAAGACCCCCCTCACAAAAAAGCCCAGACTGCTCTGATTCGTCAGCTCTCACAGGCCTAAGCAAACACCACCCACTATATTTTCTCTTCAGCTCTACATGTGTTGGCCATGCTGAGGGTGGTGGCTGTACAGCTGTGGCATCACAACCTTCAGGAAGTGTTGAAGGCTTGTTTAAAGGCACAGTTTCTGAATACGGGCTTTGTGCATTTCTCTGTGAATTGAGCGTTTTGATACTTTCACAGTATTAAAACAGCACCTAGACCTGCTGTATAATCAAAAAATAAATGAAAGTCTCACTTTCTACAATGTTGGACCTTTAAAAAACCAAGTTAGAAAGAAAACCGAAGGGAGAAGTGAGTCTCTAACTTATGTTTATTAAATGTTCTAACTGACAACAAAATAACCTGAATCTTGATATAAGGCGATTACGTTTGAAGCCGAACTTTGTGATTTAGCTTGAACAGGCAGGTGGGTGATCTGTTTTAAAACCCCGCTTACTGCAGCTTTAAAGTCAGATTACCTGTTTGGATGCAAAGCCAACTGTTACTGAGCTTACTTTCATAATTATATATCATTGTACCATATCTCACATCCCTTTTCTGTTTTCGTGCTTTGGCTGGTAGGAAATTGTGTTTATGTAACCCCCTTAGGGTGACAACCGCGCATACATACACAATCAGCTGCAGGAGCACACACACCATAAATGAATCATGTAGCGTACGCTCCAGTAGCATTCGAGTTCCCATCTGCTCGCGCTTAGAGACATCTTGAAGTGTTCTCACCTGCTTTTAAAACACACACACACACACACTCGCACACACTTGCGATCTACAACCTACGTAACCAATCCATACAGACCCGGCAATGTGGACTGCCCCTGCAGCACACACACAGACGTACCGCTACTCTGTTAACAATGCAGCTCTGCTCTGAGGGGGGTTACACACCTGCCACAGCCTCCAGCAGCCACTCACTCATTCTGCTCCCACACACACACACACACACACACACACACAGGGACACACAAATGCATGCATGAAATCGCTAAGAATCCAGCAGGAAACAAAACGCAAGCAGCAATGAGTATGCATCAGCAGTATGCCATTTCCAATAATATCCAATACAGTACCGAATATGGATGGCTGTACAGTGGAGGAGAATGTAATCACCAAGTGCGCGTGTGACAGAGAAGGAGAGAGACAAAAGAAATGAGAAAATCCTCAGCGAAACGAGTTCAGTCCAGGCCCCCCGGCTGCTTTTCTATCCTTGGATCGATGGTGTTTTGGATCTCATGGGGCGCCATTTGACGTGGAGGGTGATGGAGGTCAATAAAAACAAACACCGTGTATACAGAAGGTTTTAGAGCAAATGTGAGCGGAATCAACTTTCTGCCCGCCTGTCCTCTCTCCTTTAAAATATGAATCAAACTCCTGCTGCAGGCCAACAGCTCCAGGCAGCACACCCCCTGAGAACGCATGGAGAGGTTCACCGGCGGACAGAGGTAGCGGCCGGGTCAGGGGAGTATGTGTGGGCTTGAGACTGGAAGGTTGCCAGTTTTAAATCTAATAACTCAGCTTGGTAAAATGTGACTTGAGAAGATTAATAAGTAATGTGCTCCACTACCTCAAGATTTAGAGCCATGGTGCCTTTGAGCGAGGAATCAAACATCTAATGCTCCAGAGGACTGCATAGAGAACTACTCGGCTCCAGTGCGTAACTGTGAGGAACACATCCGCTTTTCTCATTTAAAAACAGTTCACAGAGCCACAGTGTGCTGCAGGGGGATTTTCCGTGTCATAAGTGCTACCTAACCTTTAAAAATTCAGAGTAAAGTGCATTTCCTCTTAAGTAACTTGTTGGTGGGGACCAAAAAAGTGAAAATTGGACTTACATTCGTTGAATTTGAACTATCCCACAGCTCTGCGGTTCCCTTCAGAGCTCCGTGAAGCGTAGAAGCATCTTTCGGTCAGGCTCTCGTCAACGTTGTTTCCGGCTGTAGCAGATGACTGTTTAAAAAAGAACCGAAAAACAAACTTTACTTACTGTCCAGCACCAAACAACAGACAAAGTTAGGTCTATCTGATATCGTAATGTTGGCGCTCCCTCTAAAACAGCGGTGGACGAAAAAAATAAAAAGGGCAGCAGCTGTATGAGGTGGGCAACAACGTGCAGATAGAACTTTATCATGTTTTATCTACCATAGGGACATGGGGGACACACCCAGGACATTGGAGTTCGTATCTCGACTGCAATATGCGATTATACCGCACAGTTGTGACTTTTAATTTCAGGAAAACAGAGTTTGGGTTAGAAAAACACTAACAAAGAATAACTCTGTAGTAGGGTATCGACTATCGACTATCGGCCCGGCCAATTATCGGATCCAAAATTGGCCCGGAAACAACAGAGTCGAGGCAAAGAAGAAATGACAACAAGCACAGGTGATAATTATGACTGACACACAATCACACTGGTAAAGAGCCCCGTTCAATGCAGCTTCTCACGCTCCTCGATTGTACATGTGTGTGCATTCCAAGGTTCGATTGCAGAGTTCCCGCTTCCCCCAAATGAGTCAAATTAAGGCTGGTCAATTGATCCGCAGATGCAGAGGTCGATGTGACCTCACCGAGGCAGGCATGAAAGAGCTTTTGAAGCATTCGCCCCTCGCAGACATCCTACCTAACAAGCAGATCTGAGAATAACAAGCATTCATTACACAGGCAATCACACACTCAGCTGCACACACACTTTTATGCTCTCTCACGAAAAACCACTCGCAGGTTCGTTCTAATGCTCCTTTCCTCCGCGTTCATACATTTTTCATGTGTGTGCATGTTAGTCGCGTGCACTCACGTGTGCGTAACTTGAGTGGGTGGGTTGGGAAGTGTGTGGGCGTGCATGCGAAATTTCAGGGATAACGCACGGCACGGCATTTGTTCAGGTCTTTGAAGCCATTAATTTGCGACAGGCTCATTGTGAGAGTGTGGAAACGCATGCGTGTGATGGCCACATATGTGTGTGTTTTGGCGTTTAATGTCTACTTTGATCCGACTAAAAGCATGTTTGAAGCAGCGACTGAAATGCAAGCGAGCAACAGATTGTCGTGCCGGTAATGGCCTGGGAGAGGGTCAGGAGAAAGGAAATGGATAAACAACAGTGAGACTAAGAAAAGCGAGAGAACGAGAACAATGAAGACGCAGAGAAGAGAGTAATGGAATACAGAGGAGGAAATGAGAAAAGTGTCAGTGGGCCCTTTAGGCTGTAAAGGCCAGAGAGGTTTGGTGGAGTATCAGCAGACAGATGAATGGTGAAGCTTGTATGAATGTTTCATTCCACCTCTAGATTAGGCCTGCATTAGAGAATGAACTTAATGAACACTGCCCTCAGGCTGGAGGTTAATAACTACACCGCCTTTATAAAGACATGATCAGGGATCAGAGAGGAGAAATAACTGAATGGACCGAGCCAGCCCATGCGTGTGCGTGTGTGTGTGTGTGTGTGTGTGTGTGCGGTAAATGATAATCCCAGAGCAGCAGTATCAACAGTAAAACTGGCTATAATTAAATAACTAAAGTCATATTTTATTAACGTTGGTACATAGACCTAAATAAACACTAGAGAGAAATGTTGATATAAATAGACAATGTATTCAAAACACCTCTCAGTATTGATTGATTCAACCCTTATTCGCTGACACCCACTGAGAGCAGGTGTGACAGAAAGCAGGTGCAGGATATGATACAACATTACCACCAATAGTTAAAGGTGCAGTATGTATTTCAGAATATTAAAGAATGAACTAAAAATGTCAACAGAATGTGAAGAAACAACCGTTTTGATCTAATCTATGTATTGTTACAGAGATATCTACTGACGTTAGCACGCTAACCAGCTAGCCGTCCATTGCAGTCCAAAAATTCACTCCGGTTATTCACATTAGAAAAAATTCTAATAACGTGGACATTGTAAACATAAAAAGTATTTGGATTTTGTGTATTTATAACATTATGGTGATAGACGCTGGTGATAGGCACCCTGGGAAATTTTGCCATGGGCCCTGACAGACTCTGGTTTTGCGACTGCAGATACACATCACCAAGACAAATACATCAACAGAATTTAAATTAACACTCACTTGTAAACACTGGTAATGTTTCAACAGCTGCGTTTAAATGGACTCTACTGTTCAATAATAATAATCAAATTAGCAACAACTCAGTCAGAAAACACTGATCCAACCTTAAGTGCAAACAGGTTGTTGTGCAACACCCTCCACTGGTAACACATTGCAGCCGTTCTGCTCCAAACTGCTCCAAACACCAGCTGGTTCGGTAGATAGAACCAAGATTCAGGTACAATACACAGAACTTGATTGGTTTACGTTGAATCAACACCTCTCTGAACATCATCTCCTTCCTTCTGTTAAAGGCAGTTGTGCTAAACTGGATTAGTATGTGCTTCAACCCCTCCAAAAAACAGCAACTGAGTGTAGATCCATAATTGTACCTACTGCAGGTTATTCCTTTGATTCTGACACACTGCATGTTTCACAGCTTTAGGCTGACTGTCACATCAGTGGCATTTCAAAGGCAAAGTGCCGGTTAGGTGTTGTCACTTTTTAATCAAACGACTGTTCTTTTGCCACGGATCTGCTCTTTAATATAATCTGGCTGAGCTATAGCATCCAGCATCTGCTGCTACCGTTTGTCCTTTATCACAAATTATACCCTGACATAACGTGAGTGAGTGTCCAGCAATTTTATCTAATGTAACGTATACTGGCTGAAGCTGTTTGATCAATCTTCTAAATGATCGCTCTGTTTATTTAATCACTAACTGTCGTGTGATGTCACGTGATGCTTTTCATGCACTCCTGCAGTAATGCATGTGCTGTCCCATGTGTCCAGGTGTTTTGTGATTTCAAACAAACACAACAGTAAACTGTTGAATAGCCCCCGTGCAGCTGTGGACTTCATGCTGTGAGAGTGTAAGCCTTCCTCTAACTGGCTCTGGCAGTTTGACAAGTCTCGAACTGTGGCTTTAGATAATCCCCATAATGTAAAATCTCATAATGCATATTACACGTATTGTATTACGCAACACACAATCAGCATAATCTCCCCCCGGCTTTCTATGGATATGATGTCATGGATAGGTTTTGTCCACGCTCAAAAACACACACACACACACACACACACACACACACTTTGCTCTCCCCGAGCGCAAGTCATATTGCAGATGTTCATATCCAGTATCTGCCAGCCTCCGTTTGTTTGTTTTTCCATCTGTGTGTGTGTGTGTGTCAGTGTGTGTGTGTGTGTGTGTGTGATGTTGAGAGGTACTGGCAGCACAGTGCTCAGACTTCCGTCCCTTGCTAATGTCACACACAGAGAGGATAGCAGAGAGCCGGAGGGAGCTAGCTAGCTATAGCGCGCACACACACGCACTTATCATGCATAAATAAATGGATATGAACATCGAGAGAACATTTAAACTTAGTGTACACCATGCTCGCATTCTATAGTGCTCCTTCATTCGTATGGATCTGCTACAGTGACTTGGTGACACACACACACACACACACACACACACACACACACACACACACACACACACACACACACACACACACACACACACACACACACACACACACACACACACGTCTGTGCAGGCTGTTCATTGAAGTGTTATTTTTCTGCTGCGGGGCCCTCATGACACAAACACACACACATGCACTCACGTGGAGTTCACAACTTCAAGTCGTCACACCGTTTGAACATGCGTACACTTTCCATCCACAAAGACCTTTACATGGAAGCATTTTCTGTCGTTTAGCAAACACACTGAACACCAGCCATCCTGAGGGATCTTCAGTGTGTGAGTGTTTGCACTACGCTTGCTACACCTCCACCTAAAGCTGCTCTCCATTTTCATGTCACGGCCGTTTTGCTGTAGCTGAGGCGTTTATTCCGAGTGACTCGCGGTTGTAGCTACAAGATTTGAGGGGACCAGCTATCACTTTATGAACAGAGCGTGGTGAGCAAAGGATTTAGTCAAGTTGACTTGTTGGTGAATCAGTGGGTCAGGAAAGGAGAGGAAAGGAAATCACCACAGTAGATCTACATTTCTGCAAAGCACAGATGTGTTTTGGCTTAAAATACCTGTTGTGGTCCCTACAGACACAGCTGGAGATGTCCCTTTCATGTTTTGGGTTTTTGGTTTAGTGTTTGTTTCCTGTTTTCCTTGGTAAGGTTTGATTAGTTGTCCTGATCAGTTTCACCTGTCCCTGATTATCCTCCTGGGTATTTGGCCCATGTGATTTGATTTCCTCCTCTCTTTGTTTGCCCTGCTCACCTGTGTTCAGGGAGTGACATTGTTCAGTTAATCTGCCTGTTTCCCCCCGCCAGTCCTCATGTTCCTCGTGTTCATGTCTGTCTACCCAGTGAATCTTTGGTTTGAACTTGATTTAGTTTTTGTATTTTTGTACTTCTTTAGTTCTCAGATTTGCCCCTGCTTGCTCCTTGTGTTTATTGCTGCCTGCCTTTTTGTTTCTTGCATTTTGGATTTTGTGTTCAGACTCCAGCATTGTTATTTTTGATTATTATTATTATTATTATTATTATTATTATTATTATTATTATTATTCAACCTGCTGCTGCCTGAGTGTCTTGCATTTGGGTTCACCTTCTCTGCTCTGGTGTGCCAGTACCCAGTGGTTACACACTGAAAAAAATGTTGAAATGCAGTCTCGAACCGGCTTGGCAGCCTTCTGGCTAGGCAGGTCATAAACATATAATGTGAATGTGATATTGTAGAAATGTTAATATGGTGTGTAGTCTATGACATGTACAATAACCAACGTATCCGTGATTTTTCCTGAAACTACCAAAATTGTATCTTGTCTGGGCAAGAAGAGGGCACATATGGACAAAATGCCCCTGCTGTGCTGCGAGGGGGGAAATGTGTGAGGATGTTAGATTCGGTTAAATTAATCTCCATCCTCATCTGTCATCATTTGTTTATTTTATCCCACTGTGATTTAATCCTCTGTTGTTTTCCCTCCATCGCTCATTCTTTGCCCCCTCTCTCCATTTTCCCCCAAATCTCATCATTCTCTCTCCAGCCCCACCGCCTTGTCACTGCTTTCCTCCAGCTAAGAAATAAGTGCACTTTACAAGTCCTTTGGCTCCGCGCTCGGCCATATTCATAAGGAGTTGGCACTCGCCTGCTCTCTCTCTCCCCTCCATTTCTTTAATTTCAAAAGTAAATACCGCTGTGGCGATGAGAAATTACAGCTTCTTCGCAGGAACGCCAAAAAGAGGTGTGTCACACAGTGTGTGAGTGTGGGGGGTGGCTGAGAGCGATGCCAAGAAGCAGTACAGCTTGATAACAGAGCAGATGGATAACATGAGCGCATTTGATTTGTTTGTGTTCAGGAAATGGGAGCAGCAGAGCTGTGGTAAAACTAATGAAGTTAAATGGAACTGAGTCTTTCATTAGCTCAGTGCTTTCCCGTATGATAAAACCCCCGCGCTGCCCTTTTCTTTATTTCACAGGGAGGCGGTGAAAAGGCTCGTTGTCCGAAATGTATTTCCTCAAAAGAGGCCATTATCTTTTCAGAGTAAAGGAAAAAGATGAAAAAGGGTTTTTATTTTCAGATTCACGCTGACGCCCTTTTGAAATCTTTCACACTGACGTCTGAAGGCTTTGAGAGGAGGAAAAACGTCCACTAACACAAAGATACACCGTGAAAACTGAGAAACTGCACTGAAGGGTTTTAAAAAAAAAAGGGTCGAAGAGCTGGAGATGTGCATGGAGCAGTGGCGGAGTCAGGATGACTGAGGGGCAGGGGCGAAAAAAATAAAAAGGGCACCAAATGTATGCAGGGGGCACCATCGTGATATATTTATAGTGAAGAGAAGGCATTTTACCACATTTTGTCTAATAGAAGGGCACCCTACATGCCACTTTATTACGATTTCTGCTCTTAAAGGGCACCCTAGAGGGCACTGTATCATGTTTTATCCACCACAGGGGCATCCAAGGGGGCATTGTTTCCACCAGTGGCATTGAGTGTGTTAAAAATAAAAATAAAGCAGCAATAGCATGACAACAGAGTGGATTATAGGTATTTAGGAGTGCCTGTCCTCATTTTCATTATTCATTTTAGTTTTTTATTACTGCTTTTTCCTGTCTATCTCTATCACTTATGATCCTCATCCCCTCTTTAATCCTATCAGAAAATCACCAGACACGACAATCTACCCTCGGCGCACACAAACGTACAAACCACGCGGCCTAGTGAAGCCGACACTTGCAAGATTTCACAATCACACATGCATGCACTCGTGAACACACCGTCAGAGACACATCGCATGCCGAAACACCCCGCAGTCATGCATGCAACGGGGCTGGAAAGCTTGTGTGTGTGTGTGTGTGTGTGTGTGTGTGTGTGTGTGTGTGTGTGTGTGTGTGTGTGTGTGGACTCTTATCAGATTATATAAGATAGGTTTGGGTTTATGCTGCTGTGACAGATTACTAACAAATGAATGGAAGAGGAGGCCCTGGCAAGAGAGGGATAGAGAGCCAGGAGAGAGGCAAAAAGCTAAGTAAATTAGGTAGCAAATAAAATGCAAGATAAAGCATTATACTGTGGGGCAGGGCAGGGTAAGCGCTCTAGTGACTGAGCGGAGGTTGAGCCGGGCAGGAAGACACAGTAATGAGGACATATAGGGGTGATGGTGGGGACTGGACAGAGAGAAGATAGAGGAGAGGTGAGGCAGAGGGGACACAGGTAGTAAACAAGCCCAGAGTGGAGTGACAGACAGAGGATGGAGGATGGCACGAGGTGAGGAGGCCGTAGAGAGTAATGGCGCTGGCAGGGGAACAGAGGTGAGAGCGAGAGAGGGAGAGTAAGCAAGGCAGAGACTGATACAGAAAGACAGACAGGAGCGAACCTGACGAGCGAAAAAGACGAGAGAGGAGGTAATCAGGGAAAAGACGCGGGCATGGGAGCGACTGTGTGGAGGGAAAGAAAAAGGAGCAAGGAGAGGAGAGGTGGAAGGAAACAAAAGTGACAGAAATAGAAAGAAATGGAACTATTGTTGACCTGTTGTCGCAACAAATCGCAGAGCATCGTTGGAAGAGCCTGGGCAAAAAACAGGATTTTTAACCATATACAGAGTTTGATTATGAAGCAATTTTATATTATGAAAGAAGTCACTCATAGTGGCAAATAATCGCAAACTCTGCAGTTCCCCTGAGCTCCACAAAGCGTGTTAGCATCTTTTAGCTCGTTTTGGTTTTAAGGCCAACAATATTAAAGGGGCAATATGTAAGAATTTACAAAAATTATCAACAGAATTTGAGGAAATCGCAGTTTTGAAGTGCTGTGTACATTGTGTTGCAGGGATATCTACTGAAGTTAGCATGCCAACACTCCTCTGGCCCTGCCGAAAGCTCTTGTGTTAGCAGCGTAAAGGCTAACACTCCCCTGCTCCCCGAGCTCCCAGTCCGGACTGCTAGCTGCACTGCTAACTGAGCTAACTAGCTAACAGCAGCTACAGCAGCTACAGTACATATTGCATCTTTTGTATAGTTCCTAAGAAATGGCCAGAATTATTGAAGGTAGCTCCAAAACTATAGGGGGCAGCACAACCAATTACAGCTGCTCTCTATACTCTTTGCTGTACGTATCTTTGGCAATAAGGTCTAGCAGCCGTTAGCAAGCAGCTCAGGTGGCCCTGTTAGCTGACTGGAGTCTGAACTTGAATTCAGACAGTGTACAGTTGTATTTTTCTGTTTGGTAAGAAAACAAGAAAGAAAGAAAATGTCCTTTCTTGACACTTTGTGAATTTATTTTATTTACTTTCTCTTGTTTACTTAATAGACTGACACCACGGCGGCTATCAGACTGTTACCTCTTGCGTTAGCCAACAAAGCGGTAATACGAGACAGAACAGGCCGGGGATAGCTGGCTAGCATGCTAACTTCAGTAAATATCTCTGCAGCACCATACATAAACAGCTTTCATATATCGTCAACCCTGTCATGTTTTTAACTAAAATTCTGACCATATCTTACAAATTGCTCCTGTGATGTTTTGCTTCATGTTCACTGTTCTCATCCAATTGTTTCCAGCAGCAGCAGCATGCAGCTGTTTTCATTGAAACACCCTCTGATAAATCCACTGTGCACGACCTGCTCAGCAGGCAGAAAGTTGGCGACTAGCTGACGAATACAGAGGAGCATTGTGCAGTGAAAGAGAAATTTTTCTCTTAAGAACTAATGTGTGGACAAAAGCAGAGCTTAAGGAGAGTGAATATTGGATTTAAATTCATCAGGTGGCCAAAACACAACTCCAAATGAATGCTAATGTTGTTTGTCTGTCTGCTGGATACGTGGGTAGGCAATTGTTTGCTATTGCCATGTCAAGTTGATATATAAATTATATGTGTGTGTGTTCACATTATGCGTTTAATCTTCTGATTCTTTCAGTTATGTGGGCTACATTACATTATGTAGTGATTCAACGATTTGTCACAAATTTGTTACAGTGTCAGGGCTCTCTCAAGCACGTGGTGCTCAACCTGTTTTGTATTTAACCTTTATTTGTTCCACCGAGAGCAATGCCCTCATTTACAGGAAAGCCCTGATCACATTCACACAGTAACACACTCCTCACCTGGAAGCTGCTCAGTACATCCACAGACTAAGCTAATGAGCAGCTCCACTGGACTGGTTAAGGGCCTTGCTCAAAGGCACCTTAGCAGTGGTGTAATGAGGAAGGGGCAGGTTCTGACTTTCACGTTCCCTACCCAGATTTACCCTGCAAGTCCAGGGGATTCTCTTCTCTCACCTTTAGGCCACCGCTGACCTGCTTAACGCTGCTCTGCACTCTAATTTGTGGATGGAGGCCTGCGTGTGGGATTAAGCCACTGTGCATGCAAAGTTTTCATGTAATGATTTTGAGCTGCTCCTCGTTTACACTTACTCTAAAGCACATTTTTCCACAGTCCTGCTCTGACTGGCTGCCATTTTAGTATGAAAACTAACTCGAAAAAAAGTTCTACATCTCAAAAATTGACAGAATTTCAAGGTTTACTAGTTGGCAGTAATGAGGATTGGATCGGTGTCTTCGTTTCAGTAAACACACACACACACACACACACACACACAAACACACACATGTAATAACGTGTATGTCGTGGCGCCAAATTATTACCAGGGCATTATGTAACCTGTTAAATCCTGTGGATTTAGCAGAGACTTTTATTTTGAAGGGTACAGGTTAACACTTATACTTATCACCTTCTGTGAAACGTGTTGCTGATGCATTTTTAGTAGTAAATGTGCTGTAATGTAGAATTTGAGAGACTCAGAAAGAGGAGCGTCCAACTAGAGGGAGGACAGAGAGAGTGAGACAGACATGGAGACAGGCAAGATGGAGAAAATTAAAGAGTGGCAGCTGTACAAACAGGGCGTAGAGGGAAAGAAAAAAGAAAAATAACAGGGCAGAGAAGGGAGGGAAAGAGGTAGCGCGAGTCAGACGACCATCCAGAAATAAATCTGTGCTTCAGAAACAAGTGCTTCATCTGTTCGACGACCAGTAGCCACTCCAAAGAGGCTCAGACACACTCCTCAATTCACCTTAATGCTTTGAAATCCTCCTTAAAAAGACCCACAATGCTTGGGCAAACGTTCACTTTATATTGAACCTATTCAAGCCTCATAAAAGCTGTAAAGGTCAGTGTCATCTGTGGCCATTTTCACAGTAGATTGGACACGTCTGTGATTGTCCATTTCACATCATGCGTCCCATCCATGAATTCAAAGGAGCAGATTGTGCTGAATGTGGCCGACCGAGAAAGTGACGGGGGCAAGCTTGCTTCTTTTTTTTTTTCCTTCCTCCTGTCTGATCTTCTTTCGTTCAGAAATTATAACCACCTTCGTCACTTTTCTCCACTTAGCGTGGTCTCATGCTGCCAAGCATCAAGCCATCCCTGAAATGTAATTTAAGGCAACAACAACATCGCCGACAACAATAATAACCATGTCTCCGGGACAGTCTGCCCTATGAATCATCACATTCAGATCACACACACACACAGACACAATACTATCTCTCACACACACTGTTGCTAGTATGAGTGTGCGTGTCATAGGCGGTGGTTACTCGTGAAACAAACGGCTCCCCTCCACATTGGTGTTTTCTATTATTAGCAGCAGCAACAGGGCGAGCCTCTCTGCATATCAATGCCCAGCTCATCTTTAAACATCATCTGGGGGGGATGACAGTGATGACGGCACCATTAAGTGAGATTGAGTCTGTTTGTAAATGTAAGTCTGCAGGTCGCTCTCTGTTAACTTTAGAGCAAGATGGTGTGTGTGTGTAGACTTTTGGATTTGAAGGATGACCTTCTTTGTCGGATGTTACTAACTACGTGTCGACCCATCGACTCAAGGACGCTGAGATGACTGAGTGCAGCGGCAGTCATGCGGGGCTGTCGCTAATCTTTAGAGATAAATGATTCGACCTGGTCAAGGGGTCCTTGCAAATGGTCCTCCATGCCTGATGCTGCCGGACAACCCCTCGGCCAGCCGTGCATGACGGGAGATCAACAAGTTAGTTAATATTAAAGCATTTGAATCCTTACAAATGAAAAGTTACATTTATGAGCTTCAAAACGGATCTTAAAGGTGCAATATGTAAGAACTGGCCACACGTAAAAGCTAAACTCCAAACCAGCAGGGGGCAGCATATCACAGTGTAACCGCTAACTGCTGCTAACTGTAGCTGCCATTAGGTCGTTAGCTCAGTTAGCTGTGCAGCCAGTGTCTGGACTAGGAGCTTGAAGCAGCGAGGGAGTGTTGGTGTTTGGACAGTGACAGACCGGGGCTAGCTGGTTATTAGTGATTAGTTCACTTCTTGGACGTTAAGCTGTTACATAATTTGCAATCTGTGAATTTCTGGAATGATATTGTGATTAAGTGCTTCAGATTTTGTTTTTGGTGGACTAACTGTTCCTCCTGCATCGTGTCCTCAGTGCTGCTTCATCCTGATCTATTTAGGCGACTTCACATGGAGACCTGGCGTCTCTGCCTCGACTGTGATGGATCGTTCTTTGTTTGACTAAAGAGCATTTCAAAGTGATGCATCTGGAAACAGTCTGATCTACGTTTGCCAAATGTAGATCACATTAAAATACGCCACAACATAACAAAACTAAAGATAACAAAGTGGATGTCTCCTGCATAGATATATCTTTATGATCGTCACAGTCCAAGAAGGTTTTAGCAACAAAACAGTCTTTATGGCTGTGCTGTATAGAAAAAACAGCTTCATCCTTTGTTAATTATGTTTTCAACGTATTTTGCAACAGAGGAGATTAACACTGCAGGATCCAGCTGTTCTCTCTCAATATGAGGAATGAGCAAATTATATCATTTTTATATATTCAGCGCTGCAGGATTAACGAGTCAGTTCATCGTCTGCCACTTCACCTCTGAAGGACTAAGTGAGGTACACAAGTGTGAGGGCCAAACCAGTCTGCCGTGCGATGAGACCACTGTTGGTACATCGGAAACGGCTGCCCAGCTTGGAAATCACGCCATTTGGCAATAAACGTGTCAAATGAATCCCTGAAGTGATGCTTTGGGAGTGATTGGAAGCGGAGTGGAATGAATGATGTGAGCGGAGCGGCCAACCTGTTTGGCCCCATGAGGGAAATCAGGATGATATTAGGTCGGCACTACTCATCTTTATTGGGTTTTTTAAAGTCAGAGGTTGTTAGATCCATAATATATCTAAAACCTATATTGTTCCAGCCCTCTGGGTAAATGATTATTGATTTTTTTTTTTTTTTAGCAGAGCATTTAGTTTCTTTTCATACTTGGTTGAGGTGTATTACTTTGATCTTAAAATGTGTTAGACAAAATGTGACTAAAACCTGGAAAATGCCACATTTCTCTTATGTCAAGCTCTAATGTCAGCGTTTATATTGTCTGATTTAAAGGCTGAAATTAACAAACGCCTGCACTGACCGTAAAGTTCTGGGCTTGACAAACTAGTTTGATAGTTTAAGCACCACCCCTTGGCCCGCATTCACATTAGATTTCTGGTCCAGCAAGTGTTGAGGTGCCAATATGTGATGTGGCGTTTGGGCAGAGAAGGCAGCTTTTTGGGCGCTGACTTCCATGAATGTCAAACACTGCATTAAATAAAACAGGAGAGGCCAACTGCTTTGTGTCAAAGCCAGAGACGAGATGAACACTACGATCTATCACCGTCCTCACATTCTATTGTTATAGTGACTTAATTAATCTACCTGTAGGCAGGACGCCATGCTTTTTAAAGCCTCAAGGGGGAACTCACAGTCAGGTTGCAGTAAGATTAAAATGCCTCCTGAAATTATCCTGATTAAACCGGCTGTCCAAACAGATGAAGGAGATTGAGTGGACTTTTAGATTTGAGCCACTTTCCGACCATAAGAAAAATGTAATCAAACTGCTGTTGGCAAGTTGGTTAGAAAGCTTGAGATGAGAACTTAAAGTTTAATGATCCCAAGTGGGAAATCAGTGTGTGGGCCTCTTGCACTGCACTCATCAGGCATATGGAGCCCCAAAGTCTTTCATATTGAATTAATAAAAACGCTTTAGGAATAAATAACACAATAGCAATAGCACAATAACAAATTGTGTACATAATAAACCAAAATGTTCATTATTATGAAATGTTATTTCATCACTGTTATTTTCATAAATACAGAGTTGGAGTTCATTCTAACTTTACTGAAGATGTTTTATTTTATTTTTGTCTGTGATGCATTCATGTGGTGTCGGAATAATTGGTCAAATGAGATCCCAACTGGAAAAATTCACATAAATTGACATCACATCAAGTCAGAACAACTCGGAAAAGCTACAATTTTTGTACATGACTTGCCGACTTTGACATGATGTTCACAGTAACTGACCTTTCCATTTGTTTAGCTTTCCAGGGCTACACATGCCAACTACCTAGCTAACTAGCTAGGCTGTGTTATCAGCTTGGATGTAACCTATTACTTAGCATCAAAGTGAAGTGCTAGCTAATACCACTAACACTTGCTTTTCACTTTCATGCTAAGTAATAGGCTACATGTTAAGGTTACTAAGGCAGAACTACATAGCAAACTAGATTGGGTGTGTTATAAGCTTGGATGTAGCTCAGCATTT
Source organism: Pagrus pagrus (assembly GCF_965226575.1). Lineage (NCBI taxonomy): Eukaryota > Metazoa > Chordata > Actinopteri > Spariformes > Sparidae > Pagrus > Pagrus pagrus. The sequence goes on along the minus strand of NC_140204.1, from coordinate 16,999,800 downwards.
TGATTCTGTAAATGTTCTACCAAGGAACACACACATCTCTGTGAAGAGCAAAATAACCGGTAGTCTCTCAACAGAGCTAGCTAACTCTGCTAACACTGTTTCTTCACATTGGAGCAGAGTTACGCTAGGCCTATACACCAAGCTCACAACCCTCCTTAGCTAAGAATGCTAAAATGACATTTTTAAGGCTGTGTTTTAATGATTTCTTCAATTCCTTCGCAATTTAATCATTTATTTCATTTTTTATTTGACATGAACTGCTCATATGAATAATTTCATAATGTCTTTTCGCTTATTTAATATCGAACACTTTGGGGCTCTAGAGCCTGCTGGCAATAGCCAATATCCAAAGAAAGTTAAATAGTGATTTTCACAATCAATAAGGTCGCCGCCCTCAGGAACTGTTTTAGCCCTGAAGGCTTTAAGTGGACCATAGAAAATAATTGGTTAATGTGAAGATGTGAATGTCAAGTTTCACCTCAAGGGACGATCTGCCCTTTAGCTCTGCAGGGACACACCCACGACATAATATAATGTGTAAATATGATCAATTGTTCAATTAAGAGGTTAAAAATATCATATAAACTATCAGCAAAGGTAATTTCTCCTCTGGTGACCTTTACAGAAGCCCGTGCTACTAGCGACATGAGTCACTCTGCTTTTTCCACTTCGCAATCATTGTCAGCATCATCTTCCTCCTGCCACGCCATTCAGAACACAAGGCATCTATTTACAGGGCTAACAACCCCCCACTGACACTACTAACACATACACACAGACACACAAACACACACACAGGAGAGAAGAAGATTATGACCACAGGGACTTTCCTGTCCCTCCCAGCCACTGGCCAGACATGCTATGCTGACAGTAGCGGGATCCCGCAGGGTCGGTAATCAGTCAACCTCACAAGTGACCAGAGACCGGTGCCAGCGATACACATAACCAGATTAACATGGACAAGAATAGAGGCCAAGATGTGGGTTACCACCTTTCTCCAAGCAAGGAAGTGAGTGTGTTGTTCAAGTCATTAATGGATTAGTTGAGGACACAGTCACAGGAAGGGAAGCCACAGACAGTAGAGAGTAAGTCTCGGTTATTTTTGGCACCGGCGCAAATACACAGACTAACCAGGTACGCAGCATGCATAATGTACACACACAAATTACACACATAGCAGGATGCGGACTATAAATGTGACAGCCCGACCAAATCAATGTCAATATTGACATTTCTAGGATTAGGCTTCTGGCAAAATAATGAATAAATGCATGGGGTTTTCCTTTCCAAACACCTGGTTTCTTCAGGAGTAGCAGTCATTTACAGTCAAAGCTCAACCAGGGACAAATAACTAAACACATGGAACAAAATTAACATGGATGGGAAGCACAAAACACACTGTTGCTGTCTCTGAGTTAACTGAGCGCATAAATATACGCAATATTAATGTTGTCCGATTAAAAAATAAACACGCAGCTCAATCTTGTATCAGAAAGTTGTTTCTGTGTCATGGCCTACAAAAAAGTTTTAAACAGCTTAACTCAAGAAAGTGCCCTTTATATTTGTCTTTAATCATTAAATCATTCAATCTCGCTGCCAGTAAACATCAGAATATGTTTTTGCTGAAAACAGCGCGGCATGTCAGAATCACCCCACACCGCTGGCTCGTGTATCACCACCCTGCAGACATGGCCCACATCGGCTCGAGTAAATACCCACTGGATAGTAGCAGCTAGCGCGATGGCATCAAAGCCGCTTCACACAAAGACTTATTTCTGCTGACGTGAGTCGAAGAATGGTTTGAGATATGCAAATTCATCTTCAGCCTATATTTCCTGAGACAGCTCGGCCGCTTGAATTATTGAGAGGGCGACATATCTTCATGTTAATTATTCAACACTGTTGAAAAAGTCCTCGTCAACATCATCCTGTTGCAAGTTGTTGTCATCATCATCATCATCATCACTGAATTATCTGAATCTGCAAAATCACTAGCAACTAAATTATTCAAATAAATGTTGAGGAGTGGACGTATAAAGTATAAAATGGAAATACTACAGTAAAGTACTTTAAAGTTATACTAAAGCTGCAATATGTAAGAATGTTAGTTTAACACATTCAAAAAATTAACAAAAATGATCAACACAAAGTGCAGAAATAACAACTTTGACGTCAAATACATCCAAGTATTAGTTAGAGGTGTGCACATGGCGAGTCCGCTACGTACCACGAGCTCCCTTAGCTTCCAGCGCCGTTACCTGCTAACAGCTGCTGAACTAGCGGTGTAAAGAACGCCAACCTTCCCCCGCTTCTTCACACTCCCAGTTCGGGAGGAGGACTGCTAGCTGCACAGCTAACAGAGCTAACAGAGCTAACTAGCTAACGGCAGCTACAGTTGGCTGTTACTCTCTCTTACTCTTGATATGCTGCCCCCTATTTGTTTGGAGTATGAATTTAACTGGTGGCCAATACTTACATATTGCACCTTCAAGTAAAGTAAATCATCTCCACCACCATAATAACAATAGTCATCATTATCATCATCACCGGCAACATCACCAGCAACGCAAAGCTGATAATAAGACAGTAAACGGTAAAACAATTTAATGCACAGGGCACAGGAGCAGTGGTGCACTCAGGATGTTTGAGGGGCAGGGGCGAGAAACATTAGAAGGGCACCAGCTGTACCAGTGTGCAGAAAGGGCACTGGTACACCAGGGTCAACCGATGCACAGGAGATGTAAACACGGAATCATTATAACAATCAAATATTTATCTATACCAAGTCCCAGCACTGCCATCACCAACACTAACACCAGACAATATTGTAATACAATCATCACTACCTCCACAAAGACAGGACTCGAGCAATAACTAATCAAACTACTGTTGTGCATCGTTATTAAGCTTCATCATTTTTCCCTTCATCCACCTCACAGAGTTCACTGTCCGTATCTCTTCTCTCTGGCCGCAGTTCCCCTCAATGCCTCTCCGTTCCTCTCACTCACCCTGACCCGGCGCGCATGCCTCCAGACCCGGCTACGTTCACTAACCCTGACCCCGATCTCATCCTCCCTCACCGGTCCACATAAACAGCTCGGCAGGGTTATACCCCTGCAGCTTTTGGGGGGATATGTCACTCGCTGTTTTTTTTTTATCCCCCTCTCTCCCTCCAGCAGAGCGCTGGATGGACGCTTTAATTGGATCGGTACTGGAGGAGCTGTCTCCCGGGCAGGGCAGGGCTCTGCTGCGGTGTCGCACACACCTGAGAGACGAGACCCGCGGTCATGCGTGGCTGACTGTCCGGTGTGTGGGAGATTTCTCCGCGGTCCCCTCCACTTTCCTTCTCTACCGCTCACCTTCCGCCTGACCACCTTCTGCGCTCCTCATTTACGCACGCACGCACCGATGTGTGCAAATCACACCACCCGCTGCAATTAACGGGACTGATCACACATGTACACACTCCTGACACACACACACACACGAGATCAAACAATCAGAATAAATGCACAATACATGCATGGTAACAATGAGGGTAATACACACGTTGTTTGTGTTTTCTCACCGGTCCGGTTCTCAGTCAGAAGCCCAGGTCAGGTTCCGTTCACTCACTCACTCACTCACTCACTCACTCATCCTGTCCTGTGATCATCCTTCCTCCGCTCACTCCCTCATTCAGCAGCTGAATAAACGGCTCCTCTCCTCGCGAGCGGCGGCGGCGGCAGAGCACGCGCACTTCACCCGTTGGCTCGCTCGGCTCGCGCGCTCTTGCTCGCGCCCTCCCCGATATCTCTCTCTCTCTCTCTCTGTCTCTGTCTCTCTCCCGCTCTCTCCCTCTTACCTCTCTCTCTTTCTCACCCCCTCTCTCTTTTTCTTCCTCTCTTTCTCCCCCCTCTCTCTTTCTCCCCCTCTCTCTCCTTCTTTCTCTCTCTCCCCCTCTCTCTCCCTCTACCCCCCTCCATCCCCCTATCTCTCTCTCTCCCTCTATCCCCTCTCTCCCTCTCTCTCTCTCTCTCTGAGGCAGAGAGAGATGAGGTACTGAGAGAGAAAAAATAAGAAACAGAGATGGAGACTGAGGAAGGATGAGCTGATGTGAGTAGGAGAACAGGGATAAGGCAGAGAGCTAGACAGAGGCTATTACTGTGTGTGTGTGTGTGTGTGTGTGTGTGTGTGTGTGTGTGTGTGTGTGTGTGTGTGTGTGTGTGTGTGTGTGTGTGTGTGTGTGTGTGGATCATGGAAGTGAAAGTGTAGAGCTGGAACGCAGCAGAGGTGGAGAAGCGGTAAGCTGATGATGGAAAAAAAGGATGGATGTTTGAGGGAAGAGCAAAGTTTACTGTATGAAATGTCAAAAAACAATTAAATGTGTCTTTAAGTTGCTACTTCTGTCTGACAGTGAGCCCAAACCCCATTTATTACAGTTGCAATCGTATAAAAAATAAGAAAAGCGGCAAAGTCTCGTATTTAAGAAGCTGAAGCTGATGCTCGACCCAGTCGCCAAAAGTGAATGTTGGCAATGTACATTTGTGCAAACCATGGACATGTTGAAACTCTACCTTCCTTCCGGTTAAGAAAGAAAATCACACTGTCATCACCACAAACACAGCTGGAAATGTCCAAACCTCTCGTCAGAGATATAAATATTTGTCATCACAAACCGGCTGGAAATTGTCCAGAAGTCTCCCCTGGAAAAAAATTCCAGCGGTGTCACACATAAATGTAAAATGGCAGACTTCTTCCCTGTAACTCCACCACTGTCCCCTCAACCTGTTAACTGCCACTGCCGACTAGGCTGCAGCATGCTATGCTATCATCTCTCTACTGCGCCTATCGAATAACGGCATAAAACGATTCTTCATTTATCAAATTAGTTGCTAATTATTCAAATATTGTTGTCACCTGTATACTCGCAAGCATACTTGACTTTGCCGGCAAGAAGCTGCAGAAACCAGTATGTAGGGGTCCAAATTAAAAACATCATTATAGACACATACGAACTGCTTTGTAAATGTGGTCACCGGACACAACATATAAGCATGATGTTTGGATGGGAATATATTTGCGGGTTGTATAAGTGCTGCTCCGCCTCGCCTCACCTCTATACCGAGGGGGAGGAGAAGAAGGATGGCCTCCGATGAGATGAGGGGGTGAGAGATGGATGAGGGAGAGACGGGGCAGCGAGAACATTGGAAATGTGGACGAGGATCGAGATGGGGAACAGAGGAAGGACGAGAGGGATGGAGGCCAGAGAGGAGAAATGAGAAAAGGAGTGGGAGGAAGGGGAGAGCCGGAGTCAGTGTAAATAATGAGAGAGGAGAGGAGTAGTTTTACATTATCCGTCTTTTCGACACAGTTGATCAGAGTTCTGTCTCCGCGTGAAGCATGGCCTTTACACCGCCAGCTAATTCACAGCCCGAGGGGACGCACACAACACACAAATACACACAAAAGCATGCACACACAAACACGGAAAAACTCCAGCACAAACTACGCAGAGAGTTGGACACAACCAACCATGTCCAAATGCGTTCCAGCTAAATGCATAAGTGCAAATTCATAGCTGGACACATTTGGGCACACATGCACACTCAACAGTGCAGAATACGCATGAAAGAACAACACACACAAGCACGTGCACGGACATACAGATGCCAAGACATCCACCGTGCCCAGACACAGAACTGAGGATTCTGTGAATGGATGAGGATGAAATATTAAAGGGCTTCACTAATGAATGACGCGGTGGCCTGTGTCCAGAAAGTGTTACTTTCATCTCCACTGTCTGATGAAGCTGGCAGTGTTCTGTGTTTTTTTGTTATTGTCAAGACATCCGACGTAAAGATCAAAACCAAAAGTTTGTTGTTTCACATCCCAACACATTTCAGACTTTCGTACAATTTCATTCAAATGTAAATGAACAATACTTGTTAGGATCTAATTGCTGTTGAGAGCAGAACAAATGATCTCTCTGACAGTCTCACTCTGTTAGATTTGATTAATCCGTCATGTTCAGTGTAATCAAAGACTCATTTCTTTTTTTGCTGAAGCCTGATGAAACAGCAGAGAGAGGAAGTCAGGGTGAATGGACAACAGACATTGAATATTAGTATAACTGATTTCTGGTTGTTTCCTGTTTCGGCTACTATTAACCCTAACCACATTCAGTCATTCAGTATATTGTGACCATGATGAGGTCAAATTAACCCAAAACACCATGTTTCCCTAATCTACCAAAACTCAACCGAACTTTACCATAGTGCCATAAAATCAAAAAATGTTTACATGCGTCACAACAGTTCATGAAATAACTGACCAAGTTGTTTTATTACCTAAACCTAACCTAACCTACTTGGACAATTTCTTGCACTGCAGTGATGCTATACTGAGTGTTGTTCTGGTGGGCTTGGACCGACAGCGTATCGAGTAGTTTAATTTGGAGGACTGATGAGATTCCTCCCTCTACATCTTTAGAACAAAATGGTACAAAATGGCCACATTTCACAAAGAAGCCTTCGTTCTTTGTGATTTTTTTTTTTCTTGGGTAAAATATGCTGATTTATGTCTGCAATCAAACTGAGGCCACGCTCGATATATCTCCACATGCCATCATGGTAATTGGACTGGAAATCCACTCTTTAGTTCACAGGTAGTGGCATTCAGAGGAGAACGGTTTCTCAAGAAGCTGCAGATTAGAGAAAAATGTTTTCTCCTTTCTTTGAACGTAAAGAAACACTGTATTGGGGGTTGATGTTTCTTTTAGACAGTGAATGAAATGAACGAAAGCTACTTGTCAGTGATTGACTGCCCTTAACTGAAGCACTGTGACAACTCATATCAAGCGACGGGAAATGGCAATTTCCTTTTTTTACTGTCGGGAGAGTCACAATTAACTGGAATATAAAGGTGAATCACTAAAAACAAGCATCTGATATGAAGAACTGACGGCTTCAAACACGTCTGTCTGTTTCTGGATTCTCTTAATTGTCAATTAAACATATTCCAAAGCTTAAAATATCATGATTAAAGGAAAAATCAAGTTTTTCAGTCATTCCTTGTATCTTCTGTTCAGGTATCTAGAACTCCGCCATCCCATTTTTCCAGCTGTGCTGTATCTCCTCCTCTCAGCGCAGCATCAAAGCATTTCAGATTCGGTGCCTAATAACCCTCCCCCATCGCCTCGTAGTGTTTCTGCCTGCCCTCACTACCATATTGCCAAACAAACCACAGTGAAGCTACATTTTTCTACCCCGTTTCTATGGCAATGAGAGAATAAGTAGAGCCTTGTGTCTTGTTACTGTAATATAGCTGAAAACGACGACTATCCCACGGTGCATAGGCGTCTTTACAAGTGTGAGCCGATCCTGCCGGGAGCATAATTGCAGTTCTCCATGAAATATTAAGTCGGTTCTTTGAGCTTGAGACTCGCGAACACTGTGACACATCGGTTACAGTTCTGTCCGTCACAAAGCAGGATTCAATGTTCGTGTTATGGTAAAGGTGTAATATGTAGAACTTGGCCACCTTGAATTAATACAACATATGACTGTAGCTACTGTTTGCTCAGTTAGATGTGCATCGAGGCGTACGACCAGGTGAGTATTGATGTTTACACAGCCAGCACAGGTGCTTTGGACTGCTGGGAGAAAGGCTAGCTGGTTAGCATGCAAACTTAAGCAGGTATCTCTTCAACACAATACATCGATAAGGTCAAAATTGTTATTTCTTCATATTCTGTTGATAGATTTAGTTAATTTTGAAATGTTTTGATCTAAAGTTCTCTCATATGGCACCTTTAATAGGTGCAAGAGTCAGAGAACAGTCTGAAAAGTTCAATAATCGCACAATAACTTTAAAGAGATTTTACATACTTGCTACGCCGCTCAAGCTAACTGGCTGTAATTAGTGATGCATTACATTTACTCCTTCTGCCCCTCAAGCTCTCCCGCTGCTAATGCTCACAGCTAAGCTTTGCATTTCAGCAATGAGTAAAAACAGTCTTTCATCTGCTCACAACCTAATGGTGGAGTACATGACATACTGTGCATACAATAGCCTGTTGGTATAGTATAGTATAGTGCTGCTGCTCTTTCTTTTTGGGGTGTTTGGAAAAAAAATGTACATTTCTTCTCCAATTTGCATTAATAAGATATCATTTTATTAATCCTCCTTGTCAGAAGTGCCTTTTCTCAAGAAATAATGAGCACTTTCACATGTGTAATACAGATTTTACTTTAAAAATACCATGTTTTAATTAATAGCCAAGGTCAGACTCATTTTGAGTTGATGCCTATTAGGTGGTGCCAAGCTGACAACGCTCGTCCAAATGCTCGTGCAGATATGAGCACACTCAAATCCAATATTAAGTCACCCTCAGCCCCAGCGGGATATATATAAAGATTAGGAAAATAAAGGTAGGAAATTAAGGTTTGTTTGGTTCCCAGGCTGCAGGCTGTGACACCTGGATTGCAATTTTTTCAGTTGGGACACTTCTGAACAGCCGTAGTTTTCAAGCTGCCTTTGTACTGACTCCCTGGACGAACAATACATCCTGCTCTCTGTCGTGTTTTCCACAGACTTTGGCAGACTAACAGTTGGCGCAGCACAAAAGCCAGTTTAAAAACTAGGCTAGTTCTTCTTCACACTGATTTGTCTCTCATTGCTGTTCCCTTCACCCATCCCCTTTGTAGTCGGTGGAAGCTTTCCCGCACTGCCTTCAACAGACCAATGCAACACACTCGCTGCTGTATTGTATTCAAAAATTCAGCATGTGTTTTCATATTCAACGTGTTTTGTTCTACGTAAGAAATCTGTGGCTGTACAGTGAAGATTACAAGTGTAAATCTGCTTAAAGAAGCATTTTGTCAAACACATTTGACACTGTCATGTTCGGACACGAAATATGACGCTAACTTAGCTTAGCTTGGCATAAAGATTGGACACCAGAGGAAACGGCTCGCCTGGCAATGTCCATAGGTAACAAAATCCACCTTCAAGCACATCCAAAGTTAACAGGCAGCACGTTATATCTTGATGTTATATCTTGATCTTGATTTAATTGCACTTTTACAGGTGGTTACATGCGGGACTATTTCTTGTCCAGGAGCAGTGACTTCATGTAACGGCAAAGCTGAACAAAAGCCTTCTGGGTGCAATAAGCAATTCTGGAGGAAGATAGTTGATTGCTGCGATAGTTGGGAGACACTTTGGGCTTGGCGGCATGGACCTGGTGGGTATTTGACAACCTGACTAACCTGGACTCAACAATCCACCAGAATTGCTGGGTTACTGGTGTTTATTCTGTTCTCTTGTGGGTCCGCCACACAGCGACATGCATTATTTTCCCAAAAGTTGAACAATTTCTTAAGAGCCGAGAAAAACCTCTGCCTTGTTAAAACAGTTCCCATTTCACAACATACACCTATTTCACAATAAGTATTTAAATGGGTACAAAACAAGTACTTCTACTTTTTTACGCAGCACTTGCATCAGTTTCACTTCTTGCGATAGCACATTTGAGTGCTTTCCTAAGAGTATCATAAGGTGTGTTTGTAGCAGAGAGCTGCTTGAAAGGAGTCAGTACTATTAGAGAAACTACCTCCAGTAAATAAAGGCTAATGGAGGCCAAATTCCCCAAATCCCATTTCAGAAACCTCTCATGCACTTGTAAAGACAGCTCAAATATTGGACATGATTACACTGTAGCCAACTAATCAAGCCATTCTGCTTTATCTCTAACCTTATAAAGCTTTGTTGACTCCTGATTATTCATGAGCCGCCTCAGACTCATTGTGTCGGGCCGGCGAAGCAATTGTAAGTCATGCTGAGTACGGTCCATAGGGGAGCTGTGAAACACAACTAAATGATGACGAGGAGGATTGCGAGCAAATGAGCCTTGATAATTTGAAGGGAAAAGATGAGCGTCGCAGCCGCACACTACACCGTTTCTCTCTCACAGCAGCTGAAATATGCAGGATAACACATTGTTACCTGCTTGTACACACACCCACAGCAGTGTCCAGACACATGATACTACACATGTGGATTCAGAATCACAGAAACACACACACACTCCCACACCCACTGGTTGCTTGTTTTTCCTGTCCAATTCAGGTTATTAAAGCGCTAACGGCCACACAAGTGCAACAAAGCATCTGGCGTTGTGGCGTCGTGGCTGTTAGCTGATCGTCAAGCACAACAACAAGTCGATTGTTCAGTGCGAGTGGCTCTGCGACCGACTGTTACGTGCACACACGCGCGGACACACACTCGATGCACTGTAGCCCCCATGACTGTGTCCATCCACCGAGACAAAAACACACATTATTCAAGCACGCAGAGACGCGTAAAGAAAAGATTCAGATGAGATGTGGAGCACCTCCATCAGCCTGCTGGGTTATTGATCAGCGTTGAAATGGAGCTGCTAATTTATCAGGAGGCTGAAACCAATCACATCCATTACAAACACACACTCATACACAAAGACACAAACACAGGATCCCTGCATGTATCCTGCCTGATCCTCCTGCAACTCGTGAAAATGGAAACGCACTCCGAGGGGCCAGATGATGCCTGTATTACTGAACGTCGCAATGAAACGAGGAGGGTTTTCTTACAATCTTTCACACCCACACCCATAATGCACATTACTTTGTCTAACTGTGTTGGTATTGCGTCATTCCATCATAAAAATTATAAACGAGAAGCTGCTGTAAGTGAAATAAGTCACAGAGGGAAGTTCCACCTAACAGTTGCCACTATAACTATGAGAACGTCCCGGTGGATTGCAACATGAACGTGCGTGTTTGTATTTCACACAAAGACCTTTGACTTTGTCTCAGCTCACCCACAAAGTATCGTATTCACGTACACGCGTGTGAATGCACCTGCGCTCTTCCTCCCTGCGTCTCACACACACATTCAATATAACCTGCGGTGGCTGCAAGGAAAATGGTCCCAAAGTGCAATTCATCACATCTGTCTCCTCTGTTTCCTCTCCCCTCAAGCAATACTGACCTTTCACTGTGATTCATATCACACGGACACACACTTCTTTTCTGCACATCTTATGCTAACGCCATGCTAACAGAGCAGTTTCTCTCCTCACGTTTCTCACTATTTTCATTACTTGATTATTTATTCAGCCATTATTATACATATTTTATATAAGTAGCGTAAAAAGACGACAACCATCTTTCCGTTGTGCAATCTTGTGTCGAATCTTAGAGTTCTGTAAAATGTGTGTATATATGCAGACATGCTGACCTGATAGATTATCTGGCAGCATGCTGCAGGGACTGGACCTGCAAAGATGGAGTTGAGTTGAATAATATAAAGGGCTTTAAGGAACAGAAGTTGGATGGGGAGTACATCGGGTTATTGGCAATTGTGTTCCTATCCCCTGCCTCGTTATGATGGCCATCTATCACAGCCTTTATTTTATTATTTCATGCAGATTCGTATTGTTATGCTAATGTTTCGGTTACTTATCCCATTTCTGTTCTGCTGACTGGGACTATCTGGGGCCAGCAGTCAGTGCAAGGTCTCATTAGCATTCAATGGTTTGATAATGTAATTGTACTGTTGAGCTTCCTCAACAGTATTTTATAACACTTTTCAAACTTTGCAAAGAAAAGTAAAGCAAAAAGTGTGAGACTGTAAACCCACACAACAATGTCATTACATTACATTATTATGAGTGTTGAGTAGCTATAACAGGATATACCCTCATGTGAACCAACAGATCCACAGAGGATGCCATATCCACTGCTCTCCACTCGGACTTCAGTTCATTAGCAATAACTAATTAATTTGTACATTTTGTGTCCCGCAACGTATACGATGGAAAGCTTTAATCTCCAAACAAGAAGTAAAAATGTGAAATCACAGTAATCCCCAAAAAGTTTTACCTACCTCTTGATTTTGAGCTTGTTCTTGGTTCTGGTCAGGCTCTTAAGATTGTGTTGCCACCTGACTGACTCCAACAAGCAGCTTGCTTCTATCAAACAACATAAATTAAACAAGGGAGCGATGACGCCATCCGCTAGCAAGCTCCACATGAACTAGTTCAGACAGCAACCCAGATATACAAGGAGGGAGGGAAGGATGGGGAAGAGAGAAAAGGGAGGCAGAATTGAAACTATAAGAAAGAGATGTGGAAAGAGCATGATGCAAACACGAGCGGGAGAAGAGATGAGGAAATATGAAAGGCGCAGATGGACGGAAAATGATGGACGCAGAAAGGCACAGACATGGAAGAGGAGAGACAATGAGAGAATATAATGGAAAAATGTTGACGATCTGTGAGCAGGTGAAATGAGAAAGATGGGGGAGAGGATTAAGGCAATGAATAGAAGACAAATCCACTAATGCAGATACCATGTAACCTCATCTGGGCTGAAAATGCGGCTTGTTTTGCATCGCGTTGCGCCGCTCCATCCAATTTCCTGCCTCTCATCACTGTCAAAACAAAACAAATAAAACCTTTAAGGAGGATGGATGACCCACTCCTCGTGTGAAAGAGGAGAGGGAAAAACAAGATCGTGGAGCAGAGCTACAACAAGTGTCAGCTGACCTAATGACTGTTATACAGAACATTAGCGTCATTTGCTGTGATACCCTGCATGTGATTAGCAGGCTGACAAGCATCTTACAGACACATCAAGTATATATATTATCAAAATAATGTAAAACATAATGTGTACAATAATGTAATTGTGTATAATTTTGTAAATCAGTGAATTAATTGCTCAAGTGAGTTACATGTTTGTATAAGTTTATAGATAAGATAAGATCTTGACTGACAAACTGATTTAATAATAAATTCATAGTTTTACTCACAATGAAATTCAAAACAATGAGAGAACATGTCAAAATGTTTATGTTTCTTCTGATCTCTTTTTTTGTCTGTGTCTGAGCTAGGCTAGGCTAACCAGTAGCATTACATTTGTGTCTGTTTAGCTGTTTAGCTGTTTAGCGTCACTTCACTAAAATGTTTAGAAACTAGCTTACTTGAAATGTCTTCATGGTTAAGGGAAAACCAGACTTGTGAGCATCAGTAATGTAAGTTATAAATTCCCCCCCGTCTTACTTCCCATATACTCACTCTCATATACCTCAATAAGAGTCATGACCCGGTTTCTGCATTGCTGCAACCCTCCAGTCCACCTCTACATCACCCACAGTCCCACATTTTGCACTGAGCTGTCCAGCTGTTTGTTGTTGCTGTTTGCTTGTCTGTTTGTTTCTCATTACTGTTTGTTTGATTACTGTGTGGCGATGTTGTGTCTTTTGTTTGTTTTTAAATGTACTTGGGGACAACGGATGGAAACTAGCCTTTGGCTACACTCCGGCTTGCTTACATTATATTCCTGGTGAATAAATGTTCATTAGCATGCATTGTCCCTCCCAAATAAAAGAATTAATAATAGAATTCTGCCTTTCTTTCAGTGTAATGTCTAAAGTTATCACAGAAGGCTAATTTGGGTTTTAATTGACAATATTCTTTCTTGCTCACAAATTTTAAGCTAGCTGTCTGTTATGTTAGCTTGCAGTCGAAGAAAACTCACCTTCCTCATCATTCCTGCCGATTCTTTGTTCTGTTTTTTCCTGTACGCCGTCTTCCAATCTCTCTTTTTGTCAGTGTCCGAGCTTGAAATGTAGTCAATAGCATTGAATTTGTGTCTGTTAAACAGCACAGTTAGCATAAAATGTTTAGAAACTAGCCAACTTATATTTACTAATGCTGTCTTCTCACACATTGTACCTTTACATAAAAAATTGCAGCATTTATTGCCATTTTGATCATTATTTCATGATGTTGTCAGTTCATGTAACTCCAGTCATAGAGCAGGGAGGTGACGAAGCAAAGAGGCAAAACCCGATTGGTCCTCCTGCGTTCACTCTGAGCGCTGATTGGCTGCAGGTAACCTCATTAGAAGGAGCCCCATTTCTTTTTTCAAACAGGGCCAATAATGTGTAAAACTAGAATAAGCTTACACAAAAAAATTATTTAGTTAACAGTGAATAATGTGAAAAACTCATTTTTGAACCACATGGTATAGTTACATGTCTACAATCACAGCAATGTTGCATTTTCAGATGTTTTGCACATGAAGAAATGATGTCTTTGAGGAGAATACTGAATTCAATCACCAGCAAGTTTGTCCAAACAAACACCTTCAGTCCGTGTTGTTCAACACAAGTAAAAGGTTGTGTAATTTTGCTTGTGTTTGTTAAAGGACTTCTGCGTTACAGTGAATTATGATATAATCAGCTACGGGCTTTACTGTATGGCGCTGTAATGTATGGTGGCGCTACCATGACAACTAAGTGAAGCATGAAAATATGTTTTGCTACAGGCAGAGCTTCACAGTGATAAACATAAAGTGATTAGCCAACATAGCTAAGTTAACTGCAGACAATTACAGCTGCATTAAGATAACAGATATTGTGATGATAGCCAATGCTTACCTAATGATCTATTATTTAGTTGCAGCAATCTGTGAATAATTCAAATCTTAAACTGGCGAAAATCTACTGTATGATTCAGGAAGCGGTGAGCTGAAGGTGAAGTGTCTGAGAAGAAGCACATCATACCGAAAATTATGATCTTGTTTCCTCAGCATGAACCAGCCAAAGTGCCATTTACGTGAGGAGAAAAAGACTACAGCTATTCATTAACTATCATTAGGCAGTATAATGACAGGCGTGTACCCGTGTACCCCTTAGAGTTCACATATGGAGTACGTATGTTTCACACCAGTAGGTATACAGATGCACGTACCGCTCCAACCACATAAAACAGCCTGCCCATACTAGATGATATTAGAGGGTTGGAAAAAGGGCTGGACGACAGTGTGTGTGGCTTTTTAGTTGACAAGATAGAGAGCAGGCATGGGGGCGGGAGTGAATGTGTGTGTGTCCACTAAAGTCGAGGCAGATGTTAATTACAGCTTTTAACCTGGTATTTAAATATACAGTTTGTTCTTGCAGCAATGTTATTTCTGCCTATTTTCAGCCGTATGACAGACGCAGTTTAATTCTGCAAAGGAATAGTTTGCTTGCTGTCTGGTGAATATGAAGCTAGAGCCAGGAGGCAGAGAACTTAGCTTGTGCCTTAGCTTAAAGATACAAAAAAACAGTTAGCCTGGCTCTGTCCAAACAATATCCACATAGCATCTATCTATCTATCTATCTATCTATATTTATCGTACAGATATGAGAGTGGTATAGATCTTCTCATCTAACTCTTGGCAAGACAGTGCATTTCCTAAATGAAAGCTTCCTTATGACACATTTATGTTCTCACATTGGATTTCGTTCACACGCTTTGCTGTGTTTTTTAAACGTGGAATCCCCACACGTAGCTCTGACAGACTTTTTCACTTCTCAAAAGGAGGGAAGCATTTCAACATCGGTTCTCGTTGAGCTGTGCATTTGTAAATTTCTATCCGGCAGAGAAAGACAGCAACCCATTTTTAGTTCAGAACTTTAGTCTAAGAAGAAGCTGGGCAACAAGACCGGCGGGCTTCAGAAGGGTGGAGCGGATCGAATTAGAAAGCTGCCATATGTCAGCCTTGTGATCAGAGCGACTTGGGTATACAGCGAGGGAGCGGTCCATACATAATGAGCACGTACTGACGAAGGAGCTCAAGTTGAATGAGAGAGCAGGAGGAGTGTTTTCCAGTCTCATGTCGGTTAAGTCTTCTCTTTCCATGTTCTGTCACTTACACCTTTGCCATTCATCTGATTCATGCCTGGCAGTCTTCCAGAAGTCTTGCATTCACTGCTCCTCTTTTACTGTAATTCTCCCTCTGCACTCTCAGACTCTTCTCTCATCTCTCGGTCTGCCTCTACGTTTGATCCTGTTGC
The DNA here is from genome assembly GCF_965226575.1 of Pagrus pagrus. Classification (NCBI taxonomy): domain Eukaryota; kingdom Metazoa; phylum Chordata; class Actinopteri; order Spariformes; family Sparidae; genus Pagrus; species Pagrus pagrus. Next base: position 16,983,930 of record NC_140204.1, on the reverse strand, counting down.
TTTTCCCGCTGCCTTGTCTGAGTCTCTGCCTCTCTCCACGTCTGGTACACTGTCTGCATTTTCGGGTGCGCTCATCATCTTTTTTTGAAATTGGGAAACCAAATAACCCTCTTTTTTTTTTTTTTTTTTTCCTACACCAACTTGCCCTTCCTCTCTTTAAGCTCTCCCACTTCAAATAACTCAAAAACTTCTCCTGCATCTTGCTCGGCTCCCACAGCTTTCCATGCAGGCTGAGCCGGGGTCTGCAGAGAGGGGGGAAATATCTGAAAGGACAGCGGCCGCGGCAGGCAGGCAAGCGGCCTGGCATTAAATTGGAGGGAACCATTTCGGGAGCCCGCTCGGAAAAACGCTGCTGCATTTGCTGCCACACACACACACGTACACATACACAGGCACACACACACAGGCACACACACACACACACACACACACACACACACACACTGAGTGGTGGTTTGGAGACAGTGTGGGAGTGCATACGCCTCCGTTTCCCAAAATAACCGCCAAATGAGGGGCAGGGAGGCAGGGCGAGGTTGGTACAGGGAGATATAAATGGATGCTAATTGTATGGCTCCTTCAGATTACACTCAAATCCAGTAGAATACACACACACACGCACACACACACACACACTGTCCTTGTGCATATGTGTGAACATGATCCTGCTTGAAACTGGATGATAGTTTATTTAAATGCTACAAAGTTAGTGCTTCAGCTCACACTCTCTCACACACACACACACACACACACACACACACACACACATCCCAATTCATGCAGATTAAAGTGGATAGTGGCTGTATGGTTCTCCAACGGCACCAACTATAAAAGAGTGTATTATTTCTATAATCCCTCCAAAAATAGAGTTCAAACGAAGCGAGTCTCAACAGTGTTCCTCTGGAGCTGCTCCATCCTCACACCAGTGTGCGAGGAGCCGACTGTGCAGCGGACGCCACGTGTTTGTCTAAGCTCAGAAACTCACATTAGTTCTATTTGGATACACTGAATTAGGAGAAGCTGCATCCATCACAGCGCCTCGAACACCCGGACTACAAAAACAGTTTGCTCATCCTACTCAAGTGTCACTTACGGACTCGAGGAGAGGCTCGTAATGCACAAGAGGGGAGAGGGGAGAGTGATGTAGAGGAGGAGAGGAGTAAGGAGGCAGCCCGAGATATAAATGGCAGATAATTACATGGTTGACTCGCATGCGTTGATGTGGGGAAAGTGCAAGAGAGCAAAGTAAAGAGACACTCGGTGGAGGATATATATGGCGTTGCTCTATTGTAATGATTTTGTTCAGACAATGAGAGACAGAGGAAATGTTTTTCACGTGTACTTTTCTGCACTAACAGCTTTTCAGGAAATGAGAAACTCTTTTTTTTCCCCATCAATGTAGATTTCATATTGCAACTATGATGGGTAATCCCGATCCTGACATCAAGAAATGTTCCTGTCTGTTACGTTAAATACGTTACGTCATATGAGATTGTTTTTTTTTTGTTTCTGATGTTGCAAGAAACCAGACAACGGGTGACAGGAGATGAAGCAAGAGGAGCGCAGCTCAGCAGAAAGTCAGAACAGATCGATTTTTAGTTCTGCAGCTCCACCTGCTGCTCGTACGAGGTATGACAACAAACTAATCAGCAGGTTCTTCTATCCTCTCCTTGCCTTACGTGTTTTAGGTGGAAGGAAGGAAGAGACGTGGAAAAAAGGAAGAAAAGAGTAGATTTAACATTTTGTGTTCCATTTCTCCTTCTTGCTGTCAGTTTGGTGGATGTTTGATATATCTTGTCACAGATATACATCAATTAATGGTACACTATGTAGTTTTCTAAAAATCTTTATTGACTGATTTTTTTTTATGTCTAAACAAATTAAATAAACAAACTCTTAGTTTTCATGACTGAATAACCTGAATAAGCAAACTGACCTTAAAGGACAACACAGTTTCATACTGATTTACTTTGTTTATATGTGGCGGACCCTGCCACTTGGGAACTTATTTTCCTCTGAGAACAGCTTGTTTATTCACTTATGGAAAAAATAAATAAATTACCTCATTGATATTGTAAATATTAGAATTCTGAGTTTGAATTTCTTCTCCAAAACTACGTAGTGCCCCTTTAAGACTACTTGACTGGATGGCTATGTAGTCACTTTAGGTAAGAGACAGTGTGATATGTGTGTCTTTACACATACATGCTGACATGCCTCCTGCTCCACCCACTTCTTATCAATTTCAACATCTGCCAAAAGCAAATCTCACTTAGCTGTTGCGTAACACGGGTTCTGCCCTCCCATGGTATTTCCTTCTCATGCACCTTTGGTACTTATTTTTTATGATGTGTGCATGTCCCTTTCAGAAAGGAAGATAAGAGTCCTGAGGAAGAATGACAATCATTTAATATCAGCAGCAAACCTAACATGAGCCAAGCTCAAACAGGTATTCCCATGTACTGTGTGTCAGTCTGTATGTATACAGTAGGCCTACATATGTATGTATGTTTTATTGTGTTGTCCTTTAAGGTCAGTTTGTTTATTCTGTTTATTTAATCAGAAAACATTAATCAATGAATATTTTTCTCCTCTGATTAAATGTTCTTAACTACATAGTGCACATTTAAAATGCCGCTTACATGTTAACATACAAGCAGCATTTTAATGTAAAAGATACTCCAGTAATATGGCCAATAACACAGTATATAACACACCTCTTCTGCATAATAAGTAGCCTACTTTTAGTTTTGGTAATTTAAGTGGGATTTTGTACTTTTTTTTATTTGGATTATTCTAAAACTGTTTTATTACTGCTTTTACGTAAGTGGGCTATAAGATCTGAACCCACCAACTGATAGGAATTGATAAAGACTGATAAAAAATACAAATGTCCTGACTTCAGTCCATATTAAATATCGCTGCGCCTACCACCGTACACTACGGTAAGCCGGTGAGACAAACAAAGCCCCAGCCCAGTCCTAGCTCGCAACAGTGACGTCAGCGCGCATCGGCGGTGCACTGACGCGCGGCGATTGGGTGAGCGAGGAGCTAAACTGTGTTGTACAGTGAAAAGACGAGACAGCGACTACAAAAACAACAGCTGCGGCCGCATGGGGCCAACTAAACACACACTCGCACTTTCCGGCCTCGCACTATAAAGATTTCGGGTAAGGAAACCTGTTCGTTATCGTTTTCTTTACACACTTCTTGAGCTAATGTAGCCTCTTAGCGGCTTCCGCCCTCCAGGAAGTTTCTTTTGTCCTCTTCAGTCAACAACAACAAAACAAGCGACTCAGCGTGTTGACCGGAGAGGAAGGTGCGCTGGCTGCTTTCATCACTGTACTATAACGAGTAGCTAGTTGTATTCAATACGGGTGTGTATTGTCAAAACAAGTCGGTTATCTCGCGGGTTATAACACCGCGAATACCTTTGGACTGGCTAACATCAGGGACAGGGTAGTGAATCAGATAGCCTGGGTGTGTTAGATAGGGGCAGCAGCATCAGCGGTACAATGGATGATGCCATTTTATGATTCTTGAATAATTAGATAATGTGCTTGTTGACAGTAAAATGGGAGCACGGTTGCTGCACAGCTACCTTTTGGCAATATGCTCTTTATATAACAAAGAGATGCATAGGAACAACACTGTATTAGTCATTTCCTGACTTCTGCCTGTTTTCCGGTTCTCTCAGACAGGTCAAGTGCAGGGCAGCAACAATACTAGTCAGCTGTGATATGTGCACTGATCCACTTGGGGCTATTTCCACGTCTGCAATATACACTGATTTGTGTATTTTATTTATTTATTTTTAACCATATCCCTGTTTTCTTGAATGTAACTCCTTCAGATGTCACGATGGCTGCAAACTTTACCATTTCCAGCGACAGCGACTCAGAGCCATCGGAGGAGGTAGAGGAAGGAAAAAACCACCAATCACCAGCCGTAGAAGGGCAGCAGGTTTCTCAGCGCCACACCCTCACCCTACCTGAGCTCAGAATGGCAGGTAGGAAGAAACCTCAAAGAAAAGATCGTCCTCCACATGGTGTTGTACTCTGGGTTGCGTAACCTGCCAAAGTATGTTGGAGCGTCCTTAAACACTACACTATGTAGTTTTGGAAAAGAAATCCAAACACATAATTTTAATATTTATAATATTAATGAGGTAATAATACAAACTCAGAAATATTTGTTTTTTCCATAACTGAATAAACAAGCTGTTCTCAGAGGAAAATAAGGCCCCAGAACACTGTTTGAAGCTGGAAAGGTGGCAGGGTCCGCCACATACAAACAAAGTTAAACAGTATGAAACTCTGTTGTCCTTTTTAAGGTCAGTTTGTTTATTAAGTCGTTAAAACAAAGTTTGTTTGTTTAGGCATAAAATATCAGCCAATGAAGATCTTTCGCTTCTGATTAAAATTTCTTCCCCAAAACTACAAAGTGCTCCTTTTAAACACAAGCGGCTCTAGTTTTTATTTGCTTTATCACTACATTTACTCAGTGAAGAAGAGAAAACAAGAGTGTGTAGTATTTGTGAGAAAGACGGCAATATCCGATCATGTTTTCTTACACAAAATAGGGGGGAAAAAACATTTGTCAGTAAATCAAACCACTCAGTCATCACCATTTCTCCAACATTACGGTCCCTTTTTCACCTCTTTTGTCATGTCATTTGTCAGCTCATTTCTTTTTCTTTGCATAAATTGAATCTGGTCTTTCTCACATAGGTTTTACAGTGATGTACTGTGGTACATTTTAATGAGATTGCATTATTAGCAATTGATAGCCAGCTAACCTGTTTTGCATTTAGAATAGCAGTCCAAAGGTGTTATTCAAAGCAGTAAAGAGATTATTTGTGTTCTGTCTGCATAGCTTGACGTTTTTGAACACATAACTCCAGTGGTAACTGTTGATTAATATTCCTCTATTTCTACTAGTGTTGCGCAGTTAATCGTAATATTTAGCATTATTGGAATTGAAGCTGAAATTTGTTGAAACCTTGTTTTCCAGCTGTGAGAAAAGATGTTTATTCAGTACAGACCCCAACGATTGTCATATAATCAGGATTTTAATAGTTTTATTAGTAAAAATTTGAAAACTGATCTGTTCCCACTAATTGCTACAGGTTATCGTAATTGTAATATCTGTCAAAAAAAATCACTGCCATTTTTTACCATGTCATGCAGCCCTAATTCACGCTTTATTTCTTGGTTGCTCCCTTTCCCTCCATCTTATGTCGATCTAACCCTGTTCGTGTGAAGCATTACAAACCCCTCTCACCTTTGTCTCTCACCTGTAGGTCGGATCAGGCTGAACTCAGAGTCCCACGCCTCCACTGTCTCCAGAGACGAGGAGCTCCAGGCTAGGGGTGAAGACGAGGCTGGTACGCCCACTGAAGGAGCGCCGTTCAGGGGACGGTCCAAGTCGGCTCCCCCTGCCTTGTGGGCGGCCAAGAAATACGGCCGGCAGCTCCGAAGGATGAGCGACGAGTTCGACAGCCTGCTAGACAAAGGGGTGAGAATGAGGATCAAAGATAGGTCAATAATTGTAAGAGGTGGTGGTGATCTTTTTCGGGAGAGGAGAAGAATCCGGTTTACCTTCTCCTAGTATAACTGATCAGTTTTAACTCAACACCGTGTCTCTATTTCGTGCAGGAAATGAGGAAGGTGAAGAGTGCTGGGACGCCCAAACAGATGCACCACTCGAGAAGCTGGTGGAGCTACCTCTTCAGTCACCAGGAGATGGAGGGAGAGAACAACCACCATGAAAACCACACGCACCGCACTGAGTAGGCACTGAGAGAGGAAAAACTGGAGCGATACAGGGCTTCGACGAAAGGAGGAATCATTTGGGGACGAGAAGAAAACAGTGGGGAGGCCAAGAGAACAATCGCGACGAGAACAATGAGACGTGCTCTGAGAAGGGATAATCAAAAAAGAGAGATCCAAACCCAAAGGCGTGGCTAGTCATGTCGTTTTTATACATCATTGGTAACTACATTTAAATAATTTTCTGTATTCGTGTTGGTTGTGATGTTGATATTCTTGGACAGCCCACTGAGAGAGGGTATAAGTCAGTCAGGCATGAGGATAGACTCGGAACCCCAAAGAACGGATCAAATGACAGGCCAACAGAGGAAACGATGCCTTCAAAACACAAGAAAGACCAGTGCATGCTTGAGAGGCGACCGCTCAGTTGTCTCTCCCATCAACACTATGCAATATACTGTAGATGGAGAGATAAATGCACTGAAATCAAAACACCCGAGGCCACCTTGAATGCTGTTAGAATCTCCTTCCTCCTCTCCTTGAGGAGGTCACAAAGTCACTGTGCTACCAATGCTTGCTCAGCTCCAAATGTTTGTGCTCGACAAACACAAGCTGGCGGAGATCACTGTAAGTGTGTGCCAAATTAATCCGCAGGCAACAGAGGAAAGAGTGTAGGGAACAAAAGGAGGGATTTTTTAAAGTATTCAATCGGGGGCCTTTATTCAGCTTCCTGTTCTGCTACCTGCGAGCCAGTACCACGACTTAAACAGCTGTACTCGACTATCATTCACTGCTTTGTATCTCAAATTTAGCAAAAGAGGAACAATCTTGTACAAGGACAATCTCTGACCACGCAGAAATAGTATCTTTTGTAAAACTTCAGGGTTAGATTATATCTGAGGAAAATAACATTAAACATATAAAAGCACAACAAAACAATATGAATCTATCCTTTAAAGCCTCGGATGAGCAAAAAAAAAAAAAACTTTGGAATTTTTATGTGTAAATATTTTGTGGATATTTTATCAAATGGCAGGGGGGCGGGTTAAAAGCTACGTGGTTCAGCCAGAATTTTATTTTACAAGGCTACCACGCTATTTAATAAGTCTGGCCGACCTAGCAATAGGCAGTGTACAATCGATGGCTGTTGTGATAAATTTTATGTGCATATTTAAAGGTGTGGGTGGGGATGAATTAACTGCTGTACAAGGAGCCAACACACAAGCCTCTGGCCTCATTTATTCAGGACCCAGTGCTTAAAGATGGATGGATTTAGAGAGTCTAGACACATTTTAAAACAGCTGGGAGGGATTTAAAGTAGATTTTTACAAACTATAAAACGATGTTTTTGAAGGTGGGTTGTTAACTTTCATGTGCATTGGGATGTGAATAGAATGGGATCTTAATCTATCAAGCCTTAGGTTAAGGAGTGCTGATCTTATCTTTATGTATTCAGGCTTTTGGCACATACTACACACAATCTGAATTTTATTATTATTCATATTAACGATTCTAAGCTACGATCGGCACTTCTACACAGCTTGGTAAATACGATTAGGCTATTTGTGACTTGTTCATCAGTATGTGATTATTGAAAATGGTAATAGGTTTGTTCTGCTTGTGTCTTAACCCCCTTCCTCTCGACTGGTAGGGTTGAGTTGTGAAGTGCTTGGGTGTGCAGGCTAAAGGGGGCTGCGTTTGTATTGTCTTTAAACTAAAGGTTTTGCTCCATCTTTTTCGTAGCTTTTTTTCTAAGCAATTTTTAATCAGAGTTCAAGACAATCTGAATGGCACCACCTTCTTAAAGATTCATTTAAGTCTACCATGTGTTTTGGTAACATATGCATCACCCTGGCTCTGTAAGATGAACTGACTGGTGAATCTTGAGTTGAATTAATACCTGGTATACAGCTCCCAAAACAGTAAAGGTCCAATATGTAAGAATTTGTAGTTTAAACCATAAAAAAATCTTCTAAAATTATCAACAGAATGTCATGAAATAACAGTTCTATTATCATTTTGTCAAAGATATCTATGTATTGTGGTGCAGAGATATCTACTGAAGTTAGCATGCTAACCAGCTAGCCCCCTAGCCAGCTAATATGAGCTTTAGCTGCACAGCTAGACTAGCTAATGCCAGCTGCAGTTAACAGCAGTTAGTGGTTACTCTGGTGCTGTGCTGCCCACTACTTATTTATAATAATATAATAAACAGAATGTGAAAAATTAGCTACTAAAGTTAGCATGCTAACTAGCTAGCTCCGACACCATCCTGGTCAAAAGCTCCTGTGCTAGTAGTGTTAAAAACAACCATTCCCCTCATCCTAGAGCTCCCAGTCTGAACCGCTAGCGTATGGCTAACTGAGCTAACTAGCTATGGGCAGCTCCAGTTAGCAGCAGTTAACGGTTACTCTGGTGATATTCTGCTCCCTATTTTTTTGAGTATGAATTTAACTGGTGGCTAGTTCTTACATATTGCACCTCTAAATACATTTACACTATGCTGTTACATTAAACCACTTCGTCTAAGAATGAAGCAATTGCGCCATTTTATGATATCAGATCAGGGAACAGGTAAAACAGGAATGGGTTTTCTTTGTTTTACATTTGAACAAGTCACTCCAAGCAGACCTTTACCGTTCAGTCCACTGGCAGAGAGCTTGGGACCAGATATGAATGCTTTAATCTCTCTTGAGAACAAAGTCCAGCTGGAATTTATAAGAGTATAATATTGTTCTGAGCTGCCTTCAACATGCTGTAACCTGTGACATGACACCATATACCCAGCCTTGTGTGTTTACCCAATTACCGCCTTAAACTTCACAGCTTGCTGTCACACCTCACGCTCAAGAAATGATCACATAAAAGCACAATAACGTGGTTCGCTGTCATAGCCGTGAGAAAAACAAAATGGCGATTTTGAAAGATTGCAGAAGAAGTCGTGTTTTGTGGTCTCGACTTGGACACACTTGTGGCGGTGAACACGCGCCAGAGGAAAAGCCTACCTGGGCACCTGGAGTTTTGCAACCATCCTTGATATTACTTGAATCTGGAGACGAATGGAGAAAATTGAATTCTAATATTTCCTTCTTTTTTTATTATTATTAATTTTTTTATGACTTTTGTAAATGTATTTTCTCTACAGCTGTGAAACTTCTGGTATATGCTGTCCTGAATAAAATAATTTTAAGAGCGTTTTTTTAAGTGAGTGTTTTAATTCATAGACAATTGAAATGAGAGTATTTCAAGGCGTCAGAATTTAATGGCACACTGACAGATATGTAAACAGGAAATAAAGTGTTTGTCAGGAGGCAGCACATCTATAGGTACTATCTGAAAAGCCTCTGTGTATTATGGCATGTGGATCACAATAAACAGGGCAACTAATTGGCCAGTGTTATCCAAAATGTCACTTCACCTCTTAGCTCAGCACATACATGTACCTAAATCCTCAATATATTAGCCCAGAGTAGTTGTATTTAAAACCTGCCGACAACCCAGAAAAACTTCATTAACTGAGCTGCCAGTGTCTAACTGTTGTTGTTGTGTTGGTCATCTATGTGGTCTATATTGTCTGTATTTATTTGTTTGTGTTGTTTTATGTCTATGTCTATATTGTTTAGTGTGAATGTGTATTCTTTTATTGTGTCGATGTATATGTTTTGGACCCCAGGAAGAATAGCGGATGTTATTCAGATGCTAATGGGGATCTCAATAAACATAAACATAAACCTCCAATTCCCCACTTTCTCTGGTGATGGCGTCCCATTACTGTAGCACTGCCAGCATTAAACAAGCAGCATGGTAGACAAAGTTTGTTCCGCTAGTGCTCCATCAAGACACCTCTGATGGATCCCAGCAGTACTTGTGCCCAGAGTCCAAAGCTGACAGTCTGTCCATTTCTGTACCACTGAGTGTGAAGTTAAAAATCCTGGAGTTGTCCTTTATTCTGTCTGGACTTGAGGACTTGGGAAGCACTGGGACACCCTGCTGCACAGCCCAGCGCAACAAGACCTGCAGGAAAACAAAAGACCTGAGTGTTCGCAAGAATGACCCAAAAAATCGTTAGTCAAGATGCTTTGTTAGAGAGTTTACCTGTGCCGGTGTGCGTTCACAATTCTTTGCCACCTCCATGACCACAGGGTCAGTGAACAGCTCTGCTCGCCCTAAGGAGGAGTAGGCTTGAAAACACACTCCATACTCCTCACACACACTCCTCAGCTCTGTCTGGCAAAACCGAGGATGAAACTCCACCTGAAGGGGGAAAAAAACAAAACAGGACAAGACAAGACTTGTTTTAATAGATTTGTGTACTATTGTGTATATCTGTCCTCCTTTCACTCTCATGCATTATACCTGTAACACTGCAGGAGGGATTTTGCAGCTCTTCATCAGCTCTCTCATGTGTGCTGGTGTGTAGTTGGACACTCCTATGGCCTTCAGCTTCCCCTGAGCATGCAGCTCCTCCAGTGTGGCCCAACTCTGAGCTCTGTTGCCTGGAATCAAATATTAATTAGGACCTCGTCATCATTGTTACTCAAGTACATAGTGTAGGAGGAAAGTGAGAAGACGGCTTGAATGTATTTATTTATTCATAAAACACTTGATACACCCGGCCATGGCAAAGAGTTACTTCAAGTGATGTTTTAAAGGAAAGCATGACTCAATCTGGAATCTTTACCTGGGTTGCGCTGGTCAGACACCAACAGACCCTGTGTGCCAGGCCAGTGGATCAGGTAGAGGTCAATGTAACCCAAGTCCAGCTGAGACAGGCTGTGGAGGGCTCCTTCCATGGCCTTCTCACCCTGATCCTTAGGGCCCAGCTTACTGCAGGAGAGAGAGGAGGGTTATTAAGAATTGTACACAGTGATGTGCTCTTCGGGAAGACACATCAGCCTGTATGTATCACCTGGTTATGAACACATCCTCTCGGGTTAAGCCATGTTTGGGCAGGAGCTCCTTCAGCGCTCGGCCCAAGTCAGCCTCATTCCTGTAGACGGCTGCGCTGTCAAAGGCCCGATAACCAGCAGCCAGCGCTGCATCCACAGCCCGGTAGACATCTTCAGCACCACGCAACTTATAGGTCCCCAAACCCAGGAGGGGCATCTGAACCCCTGTATTTAGGAGAACAGAAGGAGTAGTGGAGGAGGAGGACATCTCTTCTGTAAGGCACTTCCTCTTCTTGGTTCCTTGTTTGGACTATTTGTCCATTTGAGAGAGAGAGGTATTTTTTTCATAATTACAATATTAAAAAGGTGCAAGATGTAAGAATTGGCGACCTGTTGAAAAACAGCTGAAGCTGCTGTTAGCTAGTTAGCTCATTTAGCCGTGCAGCTAGCGGCCCGGACTGGGAGCTCAAAGCACCGGGAAAGTGTTGGCGTATTGGACTGGAATGGGGCTAGCTGGTTAGCTTACTGAATGTGCTTTGACACAAAGTACACAGACGTCATGACGTCAAAACTGTTCTTCCTTCTCATTTGTTGATAATCTTAGTGATGCTTTGAATGTTTTCAACTATATTTCTTACATAAGGTACCTTTAATGAAGTAATAATACAAACTCAGACATATTTAATTTCTCTATAACTGAATAAACAAGCTGTTCTCATAGGAAAATAAGGTCCCCAGAACACTGGAGCTAGAAAGGTGGCAGGGTCCGCCACATATGAACAAATTAAAACACTATGAAACTGTGTTGTCCTTTACGGTCAGTTTGTTTATTCAGTCATGAAAGCAAGGAGTTACGAATTGCCTGCACTGCGGCTGCGTCACATGTAGTACAAATACTGTAAATGTAGTCATGTAGCATTATTACACCGATGTTGTTTTAGTAATTTTTAGTGTGGTAATATAAAAGAACAAACTACAGTGATGAAATTAATGCTAGCACACTGAAACGTGACATCTGCTATAACGCAGTGTTACGTCGGTTACATTTTAATGTAGCAAACTTGGTAAGAACGCCATTAAATACTGATCCCACTGTTAAAGAAAGTACTTTTCTCTTACGTTTTGGGCTCCTTCAGCTGACTTCTTTAGAGGGCGTGCATAAAATGGCGCCAACCTGACTATTAACACACTAAAGCGAGTCAATGTCAATGAAAAGAAATGTCCCGAGTAAATAGTCAGAGAATCGTTACAGAGGAATGTTTACAACTCCTCCATTCTGCCGCACGTGGTCAGCTGACAGTCATGAGTCATGTGACCATACGGCCGGTTTTCGCCGTCACCATAGCGACACCTGTTCCGCCGTAGCTGATTGGAGGAACATGTAGCTAATCGAGGAAGTGCAGGCGACCGGAAGGCGGGCTCAGCGAAGCTCGAGTGAGGCGTTTACGGTCAGGGTCGTCGCCCTGCTCGCCATTCTCTGTACAAAATTACAGTAATTTAAAAGGGCAAAAGAGAGAGTCTTCACAACATTATTGATACCATCTCATGTTTAATGAGTATTTTCTCTACAGCAATAACACTTGTGATATTCTGGCCTGAATAAATGATCATGAAAGTGGTTTTCTCTGTTTATTTCTTTACAACTTTCCAGTACAGAAGACACTTTTGAAATGTAATAGTTTTTCAATGCAAATTTGTGGAAATAGCTCAGCTAGAATACTATTTATTTGTTCAAAATGTAACATGCACAGTCAAGATATCCCAGCACATATATTTACCTAAAACCTCATCAAATTAGCCCAGTGCATTTATGTTAAATCTGCTGGCAACCCAGAATAACTCAATTTACTGAGCTGTCTGTGTCTAAATTTCAATCTCACACTATTCCTAGTGGTGGTGTCCCACCACTGTATTACTGACAGGCAGAACTGAATAACAGCGGCATTAAAGAGGCATTGTGGAAGATGACATTTGCTCTACTAGTGGTCTATCAAACAATGGCTGATGAATCCCTGCAGAACTTCTGCCCACAGTCCAAAGCTGACAGTCTGTCCATGTCTGTCTTAGTCAGTGTGAAGTCAAAAATCCTGGCGTTGCCCTTTATTCTGTCTGGATTTGAGGACTTGGGGAGCACTGGGACGCCCTGCTGCACAGCCCAGCGCAACAAGACCTGCAGGGGAACAAAAGACAAAAGGGTGTGCTAAAGATGTTGTTCATCAAATACTGAGTACGTACTACAGACTAAGTAAAGATGCTTTGTTAGAGAGTTTACCTGTGCGGGTGTGCGTTCACAATTCTTTGCCACCTCCATGACCACAGGGTCAGCGACCAGCGCTCCTTTCCCTAGGGAGGAGTAGGCTTGAAAACACACTCCATACTCCTCACACACATTCCTCAGCTCTGTCTGGCAAAACCGAGGATGAAACTCCACCTGAAGGGGAAAAACAGTCTACATTAGCTGTTTCAAATATTGAGTGAATAAAACGTACACTTACTACATGTTATCTATCCTAATCACTCTCATGCATTATACCTGTAACACTGCAGGAGGGATTTTGCAGCTCTTCATCAGCTCTCTCATGTGTGCTGGTGTGTAGTTGGACACTCCTATGGCCTTCAGCTTCCCCTGAGCATGCAGCTCCTCCAGTGTGGCCCAACTCTGAGCTCTGTTGCCTGGAATCAAATATTAATATTATATATTATGGATAACATATTTTGGGAAACACTTGACTAAATCTGAACTCTTTACCTGGGTTGCGCTGGTCAGACACTTCCAGATCCCGTGTGCCAGGCCAGTGGATCAGGTAGAGGTCAATGTAACCCAAGTCCAGCTGAGACAGGCTGTGGAGGGCTCCTTCCATGGCCCTCTCACCCTGATCACCGGAGCCAAGTTTACTGCATGGAGAAAGAGAGTGAGGATTGTTGAGACTTGTGCTTTGTGGTTTTGAGAGTCTAATTTTGCTGAACTTCACTGCCTCCATATAGTCTTTGAGGAAAGTACGATAATAATGCAAAAGTCACATATTAACTGGCATGCTGTGCTCTTCTGGAAGACATGTGGGCCTATATACGTCACCTGGTTATGAACACATCCTCTCGGGTTAAGCCATGTTTGGGCAGGAGCTCCTTCAGCGCTCGGCCCACGTCAGCTTCATTCTCGTAGACGGCTGCGCTGTCAAAGGCCCGATAACCAGCAGCCAGCGCTGCGTCCACTGCCCGGTTGACATCTGCTGGATCCAACAACTTATAGGTCCCCAAACCCAGGAGGGGCATCTGAACCCCCGTATTTAGGAGGACAGAAGGAGTCGTGGAGGAGGAGGACATCTCTTCTGAAGGGCTCTTTTACTTAGAGAGGAGAGAGAGTTAAATGAGGAATAAATTAGAGATTTTTCTTTTGGGACGAAGCTGAGAAGCAGAAAGGTTGCACTGTTTTTAATCACTCTTTTCCACACGTATTTCAGAGAAGGGTTGTTTTGTAATGGAGCAAATGAGTAGGCTACTAATGTTTTATGTTGCAGTGTTAATATGCTAAGACGTCATGATGTAAGGGGCGTGGCTTCGGCTCTCTTTAATGCAACTTTGGGACGTCATAATGACGTACAACATTGTCACAATGATTCGACTTTAAAACGTTTAAATGTCACAAAGCAGCTAGCAAACTTTTAGTGTTACGATGGTTGTTGCGTCACAATTACGTACAAACATTGTTATAATGAACCTACATAGTTTTATAATAGGAGAAACGTATTACATGGCACATAACATGTGCATGTACATCTATGACGCAGTATGTATTATGACGCCATTAAACATAATACATAATTTCATGACGTTTTGTGCAGCTGACCTCTTTATAAGTTGAGCTGCATAAATAGGCGACAACCTCGCCTATTGACAAACTGAAGAAATAATGTCAGTCAAAGGAAATGACACGAGAAAAGGCAGCCAAACTTAACTTTACCTCTAACATCAGCCGCCGTTCAGAGCCGACTGTTTACAACAAGCCCCGTCCCGCTCCACGTGGGCCGCTCACACGTCATGTGACAGTTTGGGCGGTTTTCGCCTTCACCATAGTGACACTGGACGCCGCTGATTGGTTCACCAACTAGCTAATCATGAATTGACAAGCGACCGGGAAGGCGGGAATTCGCCCTGTCCAGCGAATCAGGAGGAGGGTGCAGGGTTTGATCGACGTTTGAGGTTTTAACCGTTGACGTCCTGCCGGAGAAGGAAGTTGGCTGCTTGCTGGACGACCTGCCGATTTCATGCCCGCCATTTTCTGTAGTCATTACGGTAATTTTAATAGAGTGAATGAGAAAGAGAGAAGTAATGTGTTGTAGTTTTTACAAGAGTTTAGACAGTTAGTACAAAAGCTAACTGTGTCTGAAATGTGTTCCTGCTAGTTAGCTTAGCCAATTCAACATTTGGTTTTGGTTTCCCTCTGAACTGTTAATTAATGAATTAATGTGTTCTGACTTTATATTCCAAACCACTTCAGGTCAGCCATGACACTGCATACCTTCTCCTTCCCTCTCCCTGAAACAAGGTTCATCAAAGCTGGTAGTTGTATCTACAAGTTCAAGATCAGGGGAGGCAGCAGCTACAGGCAAGACAGACATTGTTCTTTAGGCTACATCCACACAGCCTCATATTTGTACTTATTAAAGATATCTACTTCATTTCTGTTCTTCATTTTGGTCTTGAGAGCATAATATGAGAGATAATAACAGTAGACAAGGACAAAACAGCGCAGACACCTGTTAGTTCCTTCTCTTTTTCACTTTCACCAAAACAACGCACGCTCGAAAGCCACAAGACAAACATATACCTGCAAGAGAAAGGCTGTTGATCACTGTTGGGTCCACTCTTCGGTTCCCTCTTTTTTCCTCAAGATTCAGTTAGTTTCAATTCAAAATGTTGAAGAAAGAGAAGATGAGTGGTTGCTCTATCAAACACTGGCAGCAAAAAGTTGTGTCGGGTGCTCTTGGAAAACGGGAGAAAACAGTGATTTCAAAAGCAATCCAGACACCCCTGAAAAGAAAATATCAGGAGACGAAGAAGGAAATGCTAAACTGGTGGCTAAATCACTGAAAGGGCAATCATTAAAAAAGCCAACATGTTTGGACCATCAGGTCTTCACCAGGGCCTCAAAATGATTTTTCTTTTTTGGAGGGCCCGGATTTCTTTTGAAATCAACTGCAAAATGTTCTTCAATCTCAAAAGCAGTTGGGGATACAGCCGAGCTTCAGGCAAGAGAGGAAGAAACATTCATCTTTTTTTCTCCATTTCGACTGCAATCTTATAAAGCTGCTGCCTGTTATGACTACTGTTACATGTTCAGATGTGTGTTACCTAAGCTTGTCTTTTCATCTGCAAGACAAGAGGATCTAAGGCCCCACAGGACCTGTCTGCCTTTATTCACGGATAAGTGATCCTGGGATGCCTTAAAGCCATTTTCCTTGTGACTGAAGAAGACTTCTTTTATTTAAACTACATCTAACATTTTTCACACTCAAGGCTCAGTGTTTTATTTTTATTTTTTTATAACAGTCAAAGCCTTTTAATGTGTGTGCTGCATCAGTAAAAGACATTCATTGATGTATACAATGCCCTAAGCTGTAATCAACTTTGCAGAAAAGTTACTCCAACTTAACCTGCTAATACAGTGTGAAAACATCTTTTAAGATGCAATTGAATTGTGAACATATTGTCATTGTATGATTTCATCAGTGGAGAGGAGGATATGGGAGGAAACTGCTTCAATCAGGAACTGGAGGTAAATATGGACACTGCTCACCTCTGTCAGCATTCACATTTGTAGTGTTTACTCATTCACACTACTTCTTCAGATAGATTGTCCTCCTGACCTCTACTAATTCATGTTCCTCTTTCTGTCTTTATTGTATTATCTTTTTACACACTCTCTTACTCTTCTTCTGCTTACAGGAAATTATCAGAACTGTCCTCGGCAACCTCGACAGTCTCCAACCCTTCTCTAGCGCCCACTTTAACGTCTTCCCTCGTATCCTTTACAGCAGGGCCGCCCAAAACGGGGCCCGTGGGCCAAAGTTGGCCCATCATAAGGTTTAAATCGGCCCACCAGATGTTTTTTGGGAAAAATCTTTTTTGTTTAAAGGTGCAATATGTAAGAATTTCAGTTGGAAACATTAAAAAAAATGATCAACAAAATGTGAAGTACCATGTTGAAGAGATATCTACTGAAGTTAGCATGCTAACCCGCTAGCCCTGGCCTGTCCTGGCACAAAGTTCCCTAATGCTCTGAGCCCCCCTTCTGGACCACTAGCTCCATTGCTACCAGAGCTAACTAGCTAATGGTAGCTACTGTTAACAGCATTTAGCGCTAATTCTGCTGAATTGCCGCCCCCTATTTGTTCTAATTATGAATCCGACAGGTGGCAAATTCTTAAATATTGCACCTTTAAATAATTAGGATATAAATCTCTGTTTATGCTGTTTTTATTTTTGTAAGATGAAACACTTAAATATGCAGGATTCCTAATTAATTTTTTATTTTCACAATCCAAGAATACCACTCATTCTCATATCCATACATTATATCTCTCCACCACACTTCCAGCCCTTGTTACTGTTAAACATGGGAATGAGGTCATGCAGATATGCAAGTTTGAATAAAACAAAGTGGGAACATAATGGCATGAGCTGCAGCTATGTTTATTATCTTGAAGTCGCTATACTGCAAAATAAGGATCAGCGAATAGAGCTGATCGTCGACGTTCACTGTATTTTGTTAACTGTAACTACCAGATAAGAAGAAGTGGGAGGGCGTGTCCAATGTGATGTGCAAGCATTATGAGAGGAAGCTGAGAGTGTACCCATTTATTCTTATCCTCTACCTGGAGAAAAACACGCAGAATGGTGAGGAGGAACACGAAATCACTGATTGTTCAGTCGCTGTGTTCACATATACACCCTGATATATACACTGAAGAACACAAACAGGCACAAGATACTATTCGGGCATGTTGATGTCTCATGTATTTATCTTGTTTCAGGAAAACAAGCAGAGGAGCAGTTCAATCTTGTGAGTTGTTTGTTCTCTTACCCACATAACACACAGTTATAAAAGTGTTAAAAGTCTTTAAATAGTCTTATATTCTGAATTTGTTCGGTCTTAAATGCCACAACAATGGTAACTTATTCATGTATCTATGTTACAATTTGTCAAAATCAGTCAGGATTCGAGAAACAAGCTCTTAAAAATGAAAGTTCACATTTGTGATGTTGCAAATCTTTTCTGTACTGTCTTGTTAATTAGTACTTGCACTTAAATTTGCATTAAAACATAACCTTCATCACAAAGGTATCATTTACTGCTGGCTGTTGTTTTGGAATGTGTTATAATGTACATCTACAAATGTGTGAAAATATATATAGTATTCTGCCATGTATCATATATTAATATTACACTACTGTGTGTTCTAGCAGAGAGAAGTTGCACAGCATATCCCCTCTGCTTTTGAGCCACAGTCAAAGCGCCGTAAGAGAGATTCGACACTAGAGGACGCCATACTAAAGGAATTAATGAAGGACTTGGAGGCTGTAGGCAAGGTCTCTGTCAGGTGAGTGCTCTCCTTAATACTGTAGAGGATCTGTAACCTCAAGCTACATTTATTTTGTGTTTGTCACCTTTAACCTCAAGAAAAAATCATCTGTGCTACAGTTTCAGATGAAACAATGACTAAACGTCGAGAAAATCACACAGGCTCCAGTGTAGATTAACTTTGTGATTATGCTTTGAGGAGTGTGTGTCTGGCAATATTTAATCAAAACCATATACTTATCATAGTTAGGGCTGCAACTATTGATAGTTTCACTTAATCTGCTAATTATTTTCATTATTAACGGATTAATCACGTAGTCTATAAGATGTCAAAAAGTATGATAAGTGCTGGTCATGATGACTGTTCATTAACTGTCATGAAGGACAAAGAAAAGCAGCACTCCCTCACAGTAAAGAGCTGAAACCAGCACATGCTTTACATTTATGCTTGAGAACTGACTGAAACAATTAATGGATTATCAAAATTGTCACAGTCATTATCTACTTACCTCCACGGCAATGGAAAGTTGGGTGAAGTTTCACAGTCCACAAAACATTTCTGGAGCTTCACAGCAAAACAAGATTTTAAAAGACTTTCTTTACACCCTTTTTGAGCTAAAATCTTTGCTGTAGCTGCTAAGCTAACAGCATTGGTGCACACCCTTTCTGAAGTGGGTTCACGAGCTGGACTGCACATCAAGGGAGTAAATAACGTCTTTACAAATCAATTTTAGACTTTGATTACTCTGCATGGAGCCATTTGATTTATTTTTTTATTTTTGGTCCCCCATTTTTTTTACTTGTGAAGCTCCAGAAATGTTTTGTGGACTTTGTAAACTTCTCCTAACTTTCCGTCGTCAGGAGGGCAAGTAGATAATGATTGAATTTAGGTTTTTGGTTGAACTTATCCTTTAAATCTCTCCTTTGATTTTGCAGAAAATAAACCATATCACAGGGTATATCAATTTTTCAGTATATGTACGATGATGATGACATCCAGTAGAAACACTGCATGGATTATTGGCTTTGTCATGGAATACAGTGTGCTGTAATGTATATTGACAAAGGTAGGCATGAGTATATTGATTTGCTGCGCTGTCATTGCTTATTTTCATTATTCCTCCTCTTTGTGAGCTGTGTGTGATGTTGAGTGGCGACTGAGGACCGTGGGAGCGATAAGAGGAAGCCTGTTCACTCTAGCATCGTACGCACACACCCGCATACACATGGTGTAAAGATGAAAATGATTGTTCTTATTCATAAAATCACTTAGACATCCGTTCTGACAACTGCCCTGTTTCACACACACACACACGCTCCAGTGATTCTTGCAGTTATGAAACAGACAAGAGGCGAACGGGCGCCACCTCAATCACACTGACTGTCAGATCAGTGGGGCGAACATTATTATTTAAAATGCACGCGCACACAGCCACACACAAAGTCCTGCCCTTCATCTAGTTTATGTATCTAGCTTACATAAACAGAATTGTCTCCTCTCCTGAGCTCGAGGAACACACACTCAGATGCACAAACTGTGTAAACATCCTGCAAACGGCAGAGCCCTGGGCATCGTTACCCATTCACAGGAAATCAGGTCTCATTGAGCAGTTCTCATTGAATTATCTTCACCACATTGACCATCACACTCGCATGTCCTCGCGAAGGTGCTGCACACGAACACGCAGAGGTCCAAGTTCACACACATACACACAGGCAGCAGTGTGTCCTCCTGCTTCATCCCTGATCGCACTCATTCATGTACGTGTGTGTGTGTGTGTGTGTGTGTGTGTGTGTGTGTGTGTCTACATGATGCCCTGGAGAGACAGATGGTTTGTTTTTGTGTTAAACCTGCTGGAAAAAAGGGAAGAGAAAAGAATGAGTTTCAACAGACAGAAAAAAACAGCTTTTATTCTGCTGTTCTGATCTGTTTTACAGTCAGAGGACTGACTTGTTGTTGTTGACTGTTGGGTTTATAGAGGGAGCTGCAGAAGTAGAATCTATTTTCTTTTTCTACTTTTCTCTTCCCGCAAATCAGAATCAGTGCACTTATTAGACTCGTGCTGCCCACATGTTGGGTCCGCTCTTCCTCTTTCTCCTCTCATGTGGAGCCCCCAGGAGACAGCTGTGGCCCAGTCTTGGTCAGGGAAGCCACGCTTGTCTGCACTTTCTGCCCCCAGTTGAGACAGAAAACTCTCCTCTGTCTCCTTTAATATTGTTTGCTTCATTGTTTCACTTTGGGGAAAGCCTCTCCTGCAGAAACCAAAGCTGCAAACCCTTGTCTAATATTTGTCTCCACCGTGGTGCTCAGAGCCCTTTTCTGTGGAGTATTTGGTTCAGTTGCGCTCAGTTTTCCCTCTCACAGGCCTTCGGCCTGATGGTCTGCCTCTCTATGAATTTTAAATGTGTGGAGCACTGCTGAGGCTCTGAGGGCTGAAAGTCTGCTGCTGAATTTTCTTGCCAGTCTGCAGCTGTTGCTCAAACATGGGGGAAGCGGTTTTGGGAGAGAATTGCAGTTAACGGGCTTCTGCTCCTAAACATTGTAGGTGCGCCGCGGAAGGCTGAATCATTTTCTGTGCCCCAAGTGATGTCAGCTCTTGTGTTTGATCTTGAGATCGAGTCTTATTGAAGAATATCTTGTGATCGCCTGAAATATGAATGAATGTGATGTATTTCATAATGTACATATTCGTGCACCTTTTATTCACAGCGAGCAGACAGAACACTTGTTTCAGCTGATGTCCAGGTCAAAATGGAAGAAAACTTTATTAATTTTGTCTCACAACATCCAATACTGTGTGACAAAGAGCACAAACTACCTCAGCAACCAGCCAGCAGCTGGGATACAATGAAAATGGTCATGTAGGTGATATTCACTTGATAATGTTATATGTTGGTCATGGAACGGGGCTTTTGGGTCCAGCTGGACCTTATTGAGCATTCATTCTTCAACAGACCCTATTCTCTTTCTGTATGTGATGTTATCCTTTCATCTCAAGCAGAGCAGCCTCGTGACTTTAATGTGTAATTCATCTAAGTATCAGCTCTCAGACTAGTCTAACAGTCAGACTTAATAAAACAGGGTTATTCTGGTTTTCTGCAAGAACAAAGAAGTCGGAAACAGAAGAGGAAAAAAGGATGTTCTGACTTGTATAAAATGGTGTCTTGTGTTCATTAGTAAACCATCGTTCTGTTAATGTAACGGTGAACATGGTTGTGTCCGACTTTCAACAGGCTGCACGTGGACACTCCACACACAGAAGAAGAGGTCGAGGGTGATCCAGGACATGCTGACGAGGTGATCTGATCATTTATTAGTTCATTTCAGTCTTTGACTCATCAGATTTAACTGGTTAAATGATGTGTCACACCCTTAAATGTCAAATGAAGAAGTGATCTCAGCCCACAGTTGTTAAGAATTAATTGGTTCCAATTATTGGAACCAATCTTCCAATTTTCAATCATCAGACACTTTTGTTTCCTCACCGCCACATATATAAACACACACGCTTGTAGCATTTCTGTCTTTATTGTAGCCCCAGGCGAACGTTAGCGCAGACAGGTAGGATAACGAGTGTGATTAAGGTTAATAATAGCATTACATCAGGCAGAGACTGTCAAGTTTCTATGTGTGTGTGTGTGAGAGAGAGTGTGTGTTTCTGGTGATGTGCTTCAGTTTGATTAGCAACAAAGTCCCAAAATTACCCTCCACCCCGCTCCTTTTTTCCTCTTTGGCCCTTCATCTCATCGGATCCTGTCATGTCCAGTCTGACTTCCGTCTCCAGCGTTGTTTTTCCCCCTCACATTTGTTTCAAGTGGAAAAAATGATTTAAACTCATTATGTCAGCCCATTGAGTTCTTATTTTTCTGAGACGGAGGTGCCAACGCGAGTCGACAAGCTCAGAAAAGGATTACGTTTGAACAATGAAGGTGATCATTAAGCATTCTGTATGTTCTTACTGCACAAACAAACTCGGGACAAGTGGAGTCAAATGACCCCCCGAAAAAAGAAATGTGGTTATCACATTAAAATGTTATCTGACATTTTTCATGAAAGAATCCCATTCAAAATCAAGCTCATGAAGACACTTTGACGCTGAGGCGAATGGAAGAATCCAATTAACCGTTAAACCACTAAGCCCCACCACTCATCTTGACTGCTGCTACGCCTATCACGTTTCCATTCAAGCACAGCAGGTATGCAGTTTATGATTTGATAAATGGCAGATTTACCACTTAAAATTCATGCTAACGACGGGCCCTCGACTTTAGACGGAGGTTGACAGAAGCAGGCTTCTCGGCGAGCGTCTGTAGAACTGGCTTAACTGACGGCTGTGGTTTGCTAGCTAACTAAGGGCGTGTTCGTAATCGGTGACCTAAACCTGCAACTGGACTCAAACAAATTAGCTTCATATCCAAGCATGTGTGTTGAATTATAACGTAGTAAGCTAACCATATGCTAACCCTATTCCTTGGTGGAGCTCCTTGGAAGTTACTACTGTAGTTAGTTCGCTGGCATGCTAACGTTAGCGGCTTACGTTACGGCCACAGAAACACTCCCTTCCTTACATTCTCCTTTCCTTACTCTCCAAACTCTTTTCATATTGAGAATCACTTTTATGACAGCCTCATGCACACCGCTCCAACATGTGAAACAATTGCTGTTTGGTGGGTTTATTTTCAGAATAAAACAGAATATAAAGGCAAACCCCAGCGGAAATCAGGTGTCAACACGCTGAGAGGAAGTGGGACTCCAGGTGAAGTGCATCCTGGGACGGTACAGGACATGGACGAAGAGGAGGGGGAAAATGCAGATTCAGCGAAGCCAGGGATTTTAACTCGACTGGCCAGGTTGGTTTGACGGCACGCTGGGCAGTAAGAAGCATGCACTTAATCTGAGGTCCGATTCAGAGCATCTACGCCAGCTGTGAACGGTATCCTGCTACCGTGCGACAAGCAGAAGCTGTAGACTTAAGCAGCAGATCAGTCTGATCACAGCAAGATTCCTACCCGCGGAGATGACAGTGATGTCATTGTCTTATTTGTGGATTTGACTGACTTTTACGCCCACAGGAGAAACAGGAGCTAATTGGTGCTGTACATCTGTAAGAATAAAGTTATCACAGATTAAAAAAGTATCAGGGGAAATCCAGCTATCATAAAGGCAGAAATCACAATGTTCCTGTGAAATGTCTGTTGAGACAAGCTGAGACACCTCAGGCACTTCAAAGACATCTCCATGTAGAAAGAGCACGATCACAATGTCTTTATGGTAGTAATGATGTACAGTAGCAGCCTTATGGTCGTTGTGTTAATCATGTGTGCAGTTTGGTAACGAGAGCAAACTAATAGTCTTTCTTTGTCTTTGCAGAAACGTCTTCCCCTTCTCCCTGTTCTTCAGAGAACCCTGAGAGACGTGGTCGACAGACAGACAGACAGGAGGTTTTACTGGTTCCAGTGGTGGAAAAATAACTGGGGTTTGTTTGGTTAGTTCTGAACTGCAAACAACAACAAGAAACCAAGTGTTTTTGGTTTCCTCATGGTCTCATCTGATCTGTTTTTGTTGTTTTGTTGTTTCATTACATTAACTTGTAATTTATTTATAATTTATTCATAAAATATTAACTATTGCCACAGAGTTAAGAGGGTTAACGTTCTGTTGTAGCTCTTTATTGGTACCATAAGAAAATAAATAGTCATAATTGTAAATAATCATGAACTTTTCCTTCTCATTCCTCAGTTTCTTATCTGAAATTCTGCTACATTTCGCTTTGCTTTCGTGATCTCTGACCCCATCCACACTTCATAAAGGTGCAATATGTAAGAACTGGCAACCCGTTGAACTCATACCCACAGCAAATGTGGGCAGCATATCACCAGAGTAACTAACAGCTGCTAACTATATCCTGTTTATCACTGGAGCTACTGTTAGCTTTGTTAGCTCAGTTAGCTGTGCAGCTAGCCAGAGTGTTGGTGTTTACACCGCTGGAACAGGAGAAAGAGGTTTTCAGGCCCAAGGCTAGCTGGTTAGCTGCTAACACTGTTATTTCTTCACATTCTGTTGAGAATTTCAGTTATTTTTTTAAGTTTTAAACAAATATTTTTTAAAAAATGCACCTTTAAATTCTGTTTTCAGTTCCCTTTTTCTTAAATCACTTGGCCACCTCAGCTTTTCTCCAGTCAAACCAGTTTGGCATCAACAGCAAGTATTAAAAAACAGCTTTAAGTTTGTATAATTCATGCAAATGCTAAACAGTAGTTGATTCCATTTATACATCCTACGTCTTGGCAGGGCACTAGTTGTATAATCGCTCTGCATTAATCATGTTTTATGTATATTTTGATGCAGTTTTTGGGGTCTGTTATGTAAAACGTGAGTAAGCAGGAACCAGTTTCAGTCCAAACGGTTACACATCGCTCCTCATTGTGCCGACTGTCAGATGGATTCACAGGAACACATTCCAGGGCTTTATTCTGGTAAACGTTGGAGACGACGCCGGCTCCTTCTGAACATTTCCACTCCGCTCTGCGTCTGTGTGTGTGTGTGTGTGTGTGTGTGTGTGTGTGTGTGTGTGTGTGTGTGTGTGTGTGTGTGTGTGTGTCATAAGTGCACACCTTGAGCTCCAGTGAGTATCACCTTGTGGAAACTCCACTTTCCTCCTGTCAATCTAAATTAGCTAAGTGTTCTATCTGTGTGTGTGTGTGTGTGTGTGTGTGTGTGTGTGTGTGTGTGTGTGTGTGTGTGTTTTGCATTCAGAGCAGATGTTTGTTATTTGCCGTAAATATGTCAAAAGAACATTTAAAGAAAGTTATTCATCACTTTATAGGTGCACTACGTAGTTTTTGTAGAAGAAATTCAAGCTCAGAATATTAATGAGGTAATGATACAAACTTAGAAATATTTATCTTTTCCATAACTGAATAAACAAGCTGTTCTCAGAGGAAAATAAGGTCCCCAGAACACTCTTTGAAGCTAGAAAGATGGCGGGGTCCGCCACATATAAACAAAGTAAAACGGTATGAAATCAAGTTTGTTTATTTAGTTTATTCGGTCATGAAAACAAACAAAGTGCAGCTTTAAAAGTGACGTGTGTTTTTGTGTGTGTCCGCATGCACGTGTCCATGCTTTTGTGTGTGTGTGTGTGTGTGTGTGTGTGTGTGTGTGTGTGTGTGTGTGTGTGTGTGTGTGTGTATATATACAGGGGTAACTGTGTCAACTGGACTGAAACATCATCTTAGAAACAGGAAAACTTTGCCTAATCCTCTCCTTATATTGTCATAGAGCCCAAAATAACACACACATGATTTATATTACACTTACACTTGACCACACACACAATATCCTGTCAGACATAATGAAACACACTCATATAAAATAACACGCATACATCATATACTTTAATTCACACACACACACACACACATAGATGTGCATGTACCCACACACACACACGTACACACTGAGATTAAAATAACAGGGCAGAAGTGGAAGCGGACACATTAATGATATTATAGTCATTCAAGACGCCACGGTTTCCACGGCAGCCGAGAGCGACGGTGCCACTGAGCGATACAAACATCAGTCACCCCGCTGAGTCACACTGGACAAGTGTGTGTGTGTGTGCGTGTGTGCGACAAGAGAGTCTCCAGTTTAACAAAGTTCATTCATGTCTAACCCTCCTGATGAGGTGCTGCAGGCCATTCACATTTATAGTCTCTCTATCCCCCCTCTCTCTCTCCCTGGTTGGCATGGAATCAGAAGAAACACACTGCGGCCGTCCGTGCACCTCACAGTCAACGCACTAATAGTGTAGTGTGTTTATGTGTGTGTAGGTGGGGGGGGGGTTAGGTGATGATGTCACACATTCCGTTTTCCATTGACATAACTGGATTGGGAATGTTTGGGGTAGAGGGGCCATAAGATGATAATTGTGTTTTCCTTTAGGAGGCGTGAGTGTGTGAGAGAGAGGATGTGTGTGTGAGTGTGTGAGAGCGAGGATGTGTGTGTGAGTGTGTGAGAGAGAGGATGTGTGTGTGAGTGTGTGAGAGAGGATGTGTGTGTGTGTGAGTGTGTGAGAGAGAGGATGTGTGCGTGAGTGTGTGCCAGCATCTTTCCTGAAGGAGTAATAACCTGAACGCTACAACCTGAGATATGGTTGGAAGTAGACGTTACCTACTGTGAGATTAAAGTGTCTTTTAACAAAAATGCATTATGAGCATTCAAGACATCAGACAGGTGAACCAGAAAGCACTAGTATGAGTGCAGAAAGAAGGTTTAAAGGGTTTAAAGATGAGCATTACTCTATATTTTTCTTACTGTCAACAGATTGTTAAAAGATCCCGAACTTTCTCCTACAGAAGGACATAAACCTTTAAAAACAGGTCCTGAAACACCTGGTACCTGTAGTTTTTTAACAAGCGTAACTCAAACACCAGTAAATAGAGCAATTTTGGGAGCTATTTTCAGTGGTAGATTAAAGGAAAAGTCCACCAAAAAATAAAAGATTCAGTCATTATCTACTCAACCTCATGGTGATGGAAAGTCAGGTGAAGGTTCAGTGGTCCACAAAACATTTCTGGAGCTTCACAGCAAAACAGCGTTGTAGCATTCTCCTTAACAACTGAAGTAGATGGAGACTTGTTTTAAAATAAAATTAAAAAAAAAACTGATGACCACAAAATTGTATCCTGTTTTCCATCAGCACAAGGGTGATTAGTTAATGACTGAACCTCTCCTTTAATACAAATGTGCTGCTTCCTTGAGGGTTTCCTGCAGGACTCTGTATGTTGTATTGAGCCAATTTAAATGACTGTGTGTGGTCACTGTAATGAATGAACATGGCTGTAGCTAAAAGGCAAATCAGTTAGGAGGAATAATTCACTGTATAGTCGGTTATCTTAATGGAATCTGATGACAGTAAATTCTTGTAATTGTCTGTAATTCGGTCTTAAAACTTTGGTTTTCTTACAATTGAAAAAGGTCTGTCAGCACACTTCGAGTAATCCAACCTTTTTCCAAAGCAAATCAAGTAGATTTGTTCCTAACCTGCACCGACTCGCCTTTTTCTCATTATTCTCACTCACGTCGAAACAGTTTGATTTCATTGGAAGCGGTTTGGAATAATCTTACTGCACGGAAAGGTTTTTCACTTGTTTTAAGAAAATGAGGTTATAGGACTTAAACACATAACGAATTGACCTGACGAGTAGATTTCTGCAGCGGAAAAGCAAGCTCAAATGCATCAATCAGGTCCTATTGTTTCCTGGATGAGTGACTTATTGCATCTCTGTTCCTGCAGGATGATTGATGGCTCAGCTTTTGTAATTTCAGTTGATGAAAGGTCGTAACGACCATCTGCAGCCTGTATTTCTGAAGGGTGCAGGACTGACGTCGAGCTGAAACAATGAGGATTATTGCATCTGGGATACATCCAAAGCTAGCCCGTTCAGCTTCAGCTAATGTTTTTCCTTTTATGAGATTTTTATCATTTAGTGAGTTCCTTGACTTCTTGAATCAATTTCTCTCAAAGACCCAAAACAGCATTTGTTCCTAACCCAGCCCAAACTCTCTAGGAAGACATGGAAACACTCATTGAAAAGCCAAAATCGCTGAAGTAACCTCAGAGGATCTGATTCTGATTCTTGCTCGACCAGCACGTTAAACATTTGTTCCTTCACCCTGAAACCCAGTTACTTGTGGACACTTAAACAACTACACACAGTTTGTGACCTTGGTGACACGTCGCTCAGAGTGTCCGGATACTGCTGCGAAATAATCTAAGAGTCTATTAAAAGAATGACTTTACCCGCTGGAGTTTGGACGGGCTGGTTGCTAAGCTGATTTCCTCCGCTCAAGACGAGGAAGACGAGAAGCAGAGCCAGGCGTTCCCCGCAGTACACCCATCATGTGCCACACACACACACACACACAATTGACCCAAACCCACAATATCTTCTGACCCGACCCTGCCCTTCCTCCTGCAGCCACAAATGGGAAACCCAGGCCGACTTTGTGTGTGTGTGAGGTATTGGTTCTGTCATGGTGTGTATCAGCTACAGTACAGTTTCTTGTGTGATGTTGAGTGCATGCACATTTTCTGTGTAGGTACCTATGTGTGTGTGTGTGTGTGTGTGGGGTGAAGCTGTGTGTGTTCTCACTGTTGTGGTGGTGCGTTGATGGAAAACCTATCTAGTTTTCCTCTGTGTCACAGCAGCGGTCCCCCTAAAGGTTTAAAACGGAGAGCCAGGAGGGGGAGGGCGGAGGGACAGAGAGATGTAACACTCTCCAGGAGAAAGACGTTCAAGAAAGAAGTTTGAGGCGGTTTAAGTACATTTTTTTTTTTAGGGAATTTTATGTTTTTTGTGCAGGTAGAAAGAGTGACAAGCGGAGAAGAAAGAGAACCTGTAGAAAAGAAAAAAAACACACTGTCAGCTGTCTAATTGTGGGTGTGTCCACAGCTATAAGTGCCTCCGCTCTTACCTGTGTTACTTATATCCCCGCATGAGGCTCAGGACAGACACACACACACACCTGTCAGTCGACTCACCTGCCACTCCACTCCAGAAGTCGTGCTCTACGTCCTCAGGTAAGACCGAGCTCCTTTTTACACCTGGATTTCAGTTTAGTGCATCAGTGTGTATGTTGGTGGAATAGACCTTTAAATCCAGTGATTTGTCGCTGTTTTTTAGGCCTTTTCTATATTAAGAAAATTCTACACGGTAAACTTTAAAAGTTGGCTTCATTTTTTTTTTTAGAAGTCATTAAACTGATGACCTCAGAATTACCAAGTACAGTAGAATATTACATTTAAATTGTGCGAGGTTTAAAGTTTTAACAACTTAAAATTATTTGTCTACTTTACTTGTTATTTTGAGGTAATTGGTTTCCTCAATTTGTCAGATTTGAGACTTTTTAGGTTGTTAAAACTTTTTTGTTAGCACAACTTGAATTGAATAGCCTTCTTTACTTGGTAATTCTGAGGCAATCGGCTTTCAGACTTTTTAAAAGTGAAGTCAGCTCTGAGAAATGTGAAGAATATTTACCTAAAAGAAATTAATTCTATTTTTGTCATGTTTGGAGTGATTTATTTTGAAGTTCCTCAGTACTTAGCTGCCTTTTCTTTCAAAACAATATGTATCATCATAAAACTAAGCATAACTGTTATGTAATAATACTGGAAGGTCACATAAAGAAACAGAAGATGACACTAAATGTGTCTCCTGTCAGTTTGTGGTATATACATGTGTAAAGAAACTGTATTGAATGACTTCCTATTGGCATTGTTCAGTATGAAGTAGGATTTGAAGAGGTCTCTGGTGCCTGTGTGTAATGATGCAGATGGTCCCCAGCTTATATATATATAACGACTATATCGACTACAACTTGTAGCTCAGCTCCTGATCCAGACTGAACATTTCAAACAACGTAAGTTGGCTCATTTTGGTGATTGTCAGTGCAATATTTCCTCCTCTCGCTCGCCGAACGTCCGTATACTGTTGATGGTTTTTTTCCAGGAGAACAATCAGAAGTTCAGACTTAGTTTTAAAGGAGAATTTGTTGGCAGTTGGCAAAAGTTGCAGCATTGACACGTAACTGATGTGAGGATGGGCTGCAGTGCATTCGTTTCATGGCTATAGTTACTAGTTACTTTACAGATTACATGCTGCATCAGAGCTAAAGCAGCATCCTTTAAAATGAATTTATCAATAAGATGAATCAGAAAAACACTGGATATCAGTATACCACACTCAGTATACACTTTATACATACATGTAAATATATGTTTAACTGACTTTACGTTTGATACTTTAATTGCCAGAAAATGACTTTTTATACTTGAGTACATCTAATATCAGATACTTTCAGATTCACTTTGACCAAAGTAATATTTCAACACCATAATCGTGTCTTGTACATCTCCAAGTATGACTTTTGTTATCGGTACAAACTCTATAAGGATGTTAACTTTTCCAGGTATATGTTGTTCAGGCTTTAATGGTGGTCCTGAGGCACTCGCCCTCCCACTATCACTTCCCAACCCACTTTCCTCAAACACAAACCAAACCTTCAGGCGTGGAAACCCCACACAAGAGGAAAAAGCCGGGCATTTCCCCTGCCCTGCGGGGTTAATGGCCTCACACACACACACACACACAGCCCCGACCCGTTAATTTGGTCGTAGCAGCAGCGTTAATGGCGTCCCCTGGGCCGTTCCACCATCACCCAACGCTCCGGTCGGATGGAAGCGGAGCTGGAAAGAAGTGCCATTTTAGAGGGCAAAGGTCAGGATCACCAAATTCCCAGGAAAACATGACTTTATTGTTTACACACGTGTTGCAGGGTGTGTGTGAGGGGGTCCTGAGCACGTGCACCGGAGGACACTCAAGATCACGCATGCTTAAGAAAGGCTTTAACTCATGCTGTCATGTGTGCAGCTACGTGTACGTATAGGAGCTAAAATTGTGTACGTGCATGTGTCAGCAGGTAGCTGTTAAATGAGGCATAGTGTAAAGAGAAAGACAGCATTGTTTTTATTCACATTAGCTGCTACTCAGCCGAGTGACACACAGGCAGACGGGCAGGATGGGAAATCACCTTGGCGGATGAAGGAGGCGGCTCAGGGCAACGCTTGGAGTTAATGGGAAGGTTCAGGAGGAGAAGATCACCTCAGGTTGAGTCAGAAGTCAGATGTTTGATAAGGCAGCAGCGTCTTCGGTCTCCAGCTCAAAAACAAAATGAGTTCAGCGGAAGAAATAAACACAGTGTTGTGTAGTCATCACATTTACCAGACGCCATTGGTACGGATGGATTGAAAGCATTTAATAAACCTACATTTGATTGTGTGAACAGTTATGTAATACGTTGTCAAAAGAATATTTCACACTAAACTCTGGTGTTCTGATTGGACCCTCCAGGCTGCCATCCAGATGTCGCCGTGCATGACCTCACACTGCTGCCTGCTGGTCCTGCCAGTGATGTCACTGCTGCTGCTCTTCTCTCCTTTCGGCTGGAGCTATGAGGGCCTCACGCCGGGGTGTCACCTTCACCGTAAGTGACACACAGAATATGGTCATGAGGAGAGGAGCACCAACAGATGAGAACTAATCTTTGTTATCAGTCCCAAAAAACTGGGTGTCTTTACCAAGGCGTTCAGACATTTCCCAGCCATGTTTGTGGCGACGAAACCAGGTATTTTTTAACCAGACGTCAGGACATTTTCAAGCCTTGTTGCATCTTAAATGGAAAAGTTTCATCGTATCCATGGTTTGCAGATACCTACAATGACAACATTTATTCTGGCGACTTGTTTTATTTAACAATGTTCTGATTTCCCAAAATGCTGCACCACAAACACTCGCACACATATTGCACTTGACCTCCTCCACCTTGCTCAGCCCTCCATCTTCTCTCCCCTCTACAGCCTTCAACGTGACCATCCGCAGTGACCGTCGGGGCACATGCAAGGGAACCCACCTGGTCTACGCCTGCGTGGGCTACTGCGAGTCCAGCGCCTTTCCATCCAGGTACTCTGTGCTGGTGGCCTCCAACTTCACCCACAACATCACCTCCGCTTCACGATGCTGCACCATCAGCAAGGATGCCAAGGTGAGGAGAGGGAGGTGCAGTGGTAACAACCTCTAGTTTTTTTGCTAGTTGTTCATGTCCTCTGACTTGTCTTCCTTCAGGTCAAAGTGCGCCTGGACTGCCCTCGAGGTCGACACCACGACGAAATAGAGATCCTGACGGCGAAGGCGTGTCGCTGCGACATGTGCCGCAAGTCCCGCTACTGACCCATCAAGACATACTGCATACCAGCGCACACCGGGATCAGAACCACATTACAGTTTAGTCAACGAGCGGTACAGTCTTTGTGGCTGAAATACAAGAATGCACCAGTAACTATCCTTTTTCTGTCTATGCCATCTTGTTTTGAATGTTGAAAAAAATCCACTTTAACTTATTTACTGGGAAAAGAATCAGACGTCTATCAAGTTACTGTCAAAACCAGGGTTTCCTTTCTTGTCTCCTAAAATCAAGAGAGATTCATTCAGGCAACATCGATCATAGATATTCACACTTTTTAATGTTTATAAAGATGTGCCGTTTGTGTCCGAGTGTGTGCGTTTGCTATTTCTTTCTGTGTGCTTGTGTAAAATGTGATGTAAGGGAGGGTTTTTTTTTTTTAGAAAACTTGATTGACACCCAATTGTGTTAAAGGCTGTGTAAACCATTCTGTCAATCACACTTTCTTTTTTTCTTTTTTTTTGCTTTGAGGCTTGGCAGACACTTGACTTTCTAAGTAGCTACAAATGAAAAAAATAGTCACACTAGGCTTCGCACTTGAATCAGCAGCAAGTGAAAGTAGACAGACACTTAAGGATTAAAATGTAATCAAACTCATGACCCAAAAACACTGATTTCTTTTTCGGAGTCTGCCACAAATGAATGAGAACGTCACATTTAGGACAGTTACATCGTCTCTTCGTTGGATTAAACCAAAAAGTCAATACAGTGTCAACCATTGGGATCAACATAAAGGTAATTTATACAAGTAGTTTCATTATTTGCAATAACCACTAAACACAGACATGAGACCAAAGAATGTACAAAATTTTATTTATATTTATAAATTTGAACTAAAGGACATGTTTGTAAATAATATCTATTGATGAAACCAAAGAATGTTGGAAATGTTCATGAAATGAAAAAGCGAAAGAATGCACTGTATAGTTTGTGATGAAACTGTATTTCAATAAATCTCTATTCTGCAACTGTAAAGTTGTTCATGTGGCCCTTTTTCTTCCATCACTTCAACATGCAGCATGCAAGGACTGTCCAGCTGTCAAATTCATACTCCAATATAAGTAGCAGCATATCGCCAGTATAACCGCTAACTGCTGCTAAATGTAGTTAGCTCAAACACAGAACGTATGCAATGCTTACCTCTCTGATTGTAGATTATAATAGTTATTCATACAGTTAACAGTGTACTATGTAATAATTTCAGTTAAAAAACGTAAAAAACAGCTAAAATTATCAATAGAATATGAAAAAATAAGTTTTGACGTTGGAGGAATATCTACTGAAGTTAGCATGCTAACCAGCTAGCCCCTAGCTACAGTGTACTGCAGGAGATGGTAGTCCAATAGTAAACAACACTAACAATCCTTCAATGCTCAGACAGAGTCAGTTAATACTAATGCTAGCTGCAGGGCTAATTGAGCTTACTAGCTAACGGCAACTACATTCAGCAGCAGTTAGTGGTTATACTGGTGATATACTGCCCCCTATTTGTTTAGAGTATGTATTTAACAGGAGGCCAATTCTTAGATACTGCTCCTTTAATATATATATTTACAACTGCCTTATCTGTATGTTGCACAGAACTCTTATTTTGAAATGTAATGCTTGCTCTGTTATTTCTCCTTTCTTTTAGAGGCTTATTTACAATTAAAATTTTTACTAATTACTATATATAAAGGGTCCTTTTATTAAGTATCTGTTATTAATATAATAGCTCTTGCTAACAGTGCTTTTGCTCCTCAGAAACTGTCACACTCACTCAAATGTCTTGATTTCATCATTTTATTCAAAGTCGTTCATGTCAGTGAAACTGTTGATAACGTTGTTGAAAGCGGCATCAGAAGGTCTCACACTCTGTGTCCTGTGTGGAGCAGACGGCACAGTGGCACTGCAGAGCCATGGGGTAGTGGTAGAGAGAGGAGATGTTGGCCTGGCAGCCCGGCAGGCGGGCCGTCATGTGGCGGGTCCGACTGTACGTGCACACACGGTGGTGGCGGTGGATGTAGGGGGGGTCTGGCACAGGTTTCTGCAGGGTTCACAGAGATGCACACAGGTTAGGATCAGGAGTTAGGGTTTATACTTTTTGTTGTAGTTTGACAAAAAACAACAAAAGTATTAGCTCAAGGTCCACGTCCTAGCTCTGCCCTGA
The DNA here is from genome assembly GCF_965226575.1 of Pagrus pagrus. Lineage (NCBI taxonomy): Eukaryota > Metazoa > Chordata > Actinopteri > Spariformes > Sparidae > Pagrus > Pagrus pagrus. The sequence continues at coordinate 16,949,738 of NC_140204.1, read as the reverse complement.
GCTTTCAACCAGGTCTCGCTGTCTTCTGTGGAAGGATGTGAAAAACTTGAGGAAGGAACTGAAACATCTCCTTACTAAGCCTCCTTCCATTCAGGAGTACCATGAAAGCCCTAAAAAAGAGCACCAAGTGGTCCTTCAGTAAAGATGTGGAGTTTAAACTCCATTATTGACCCCACCACCAGTGTGACAGTCGGCTCTATTATTGCTGATTCAGAGCTCCTTCTCTAAAGGGTTTCAATCTGACTGAGTTCCCGACTCTTTAAATTTGGTTTTCCAATTACGCAGAGCTAAAATTTATAATCCCTGCAAACTAGAATGAGTTCAGTAAAAGTCCCTGCTTGGAAGGATGTGAGCATTTCTTATGACAATGGCAGATGGGTAAGAGCTGAGAATGGGTTGTCGGCCTTCTTGTGGTTTGGGTTGAGTCCTGGGTCATTCATCATTTATTTCATGTTTCACAATTGCAGGATTACACAAGCTTTCAGAAATAGCAACAGAAGAGAATGGGACCGGTGCTCTGTCACTTCACTGTGTGTTTGTATGTGAATGTTACCTCCCAGGTGTGACAGCGCCCCCAGCAGGCCTCCGTGGTGACACGCAGAGCCTTGCAGCCGGGCTTCTGGGCCACGAAGGTGAACTCTCGCACCGCGCAGCCTCGGAAACCATGAAGTGTGCTCGTCACGGCGACGCACACCACAGCTGTCCCGGCAACCAGGAGGAGGAGGAAAGAGAGGGGCAGGGGACGGAGATGGAGATGCATGCTGGGAATGATGGGTAGAGAAGGAAAAATAAAGAAACAGAGTTTTATTAAACTATTTGTGTCCATTGTTCCTTAAACCTGGGTGGGATAAGGTTCACTGGAGGGCCTGAAAGTAACTTTATTCCTTTTAAAAACAAAGAAAAGACTAAATATTTAGTTTTTTCTTTGTTTTTAAAAGGAATAAAGTTACTAGAAAATAAATTATTAATCGGTAAAGGTTGTCTTGCCAGTATTTTAACTATTTATCTAGAGGGAGGGATGACAAAACTTTCAGAGCAGTACACTGTGACAATCAGGACTCACAACTCCCTCCAGTGTTCATTATGGCTTCTGCACTCACTAACATCCGTGACCCATGCACAGTAAAATATATATTATGTCAATGGGAAAAAAATAAACTTTCAAACTAAAAATAAACACATTTTTTATTGCTGTTCTAAGTGAAAATGTGACATATAGATGCTTAGTTTCACTTGCAATACCAAGAGTAATTTCCTGAATGCTATTGGAGACATCTGTTTAATTACTTTGCACGTTTTCAAGCAAACCACTTGACATGTGTTGTAACAGCTCAGCCAGACTGCAGAGAATGCCTCGCCTGAAATATTACACTGAAATAAAAATACTTTCTGCATGAACGGCATGATGTAGAGCACTTTTATAAGCACTGAGACCACGCCACACTGTGTTCACAGTCAGCACAATGGCTCCATCTAGGCTATAAAGCTACATTAAATATGGTGTAAAGCAGCCTGCTAACATAATTATGTACACTTTTTTTTTGTCCTTTTAGTAGTTTAATGTCTCTTAAAAATCAATTTGATGCTACATGCCTGTCCTACATCACTTAAGAGATGTTTAAGAAAAGCACTTCTCACCTTTTCAGCTGAAGATCTTGCAGAGGTTTGAGCTGCTGGACTCCTGTGTGTCTCTGCCCCGGACAACAACCAGTGAATGGAACCAATCTGCCCTTGTTGTTGTTATTAGAAGCCCATTAGGGCGGACGGACACTCTGACATCATAGCAATTACAATGAAATACCATTAGAGACCCCAAGCCAGAAATAATGGAGACTCCCTGGAAAATACTGATGCTTGTCTATGTTTTGTTAACCCCCGCCTGTATCTCTCCGTGTGGCTGCGTGTGTGCGCATGCAGTCCTTCATCCAACTTCACTGATGTGAGGATAGTCACTCACTGTGACAAAGGATTAGTAGCATGAATACAAAGGATGAAACTCTTACTGGGGAAGTGAATGTCTGAAATGAATTGGTTTCCAGTTCGTTGTTCCATCGTAACGCAGGGAAATATTCCAAATATTCGAATAAACTGCATCTCAAAGCAACAGTTCGGTCATTTTGAGGCTAGTTTGACGGATTACAGCTCAAGAAAGTTTTGAGTCTGCTACTTGTTTATGACACCTTGTGGGATGGAAGTTAATGGGAATCTATGGTCGTCTGAAACAGCTGACAGAATGTAGCTTGAATTTTGAAAATGGTCAGCAAAAATGTAAAGACCACATCATTTATAATTACAAATGTAAATGTTTAAACCTTCATGTCTTTAAAATAAACTTCTTTTGCAGATTGAAGCGGCACTTTTTTGCCAGACTAGGCTACATTATCACCATATGCAGTTGGTGGGGCTAATGTATTAACGTTAGCTAACAGTTCATTATTTACGCCTTCAGCAGACGCACAGACAGCAACATTAGCATCATTTTCAGTCATGTTTCAGTCCAGTACTTACTTTTCTTTAAGCGGTGCTTTGGAAAATATCCGGCGCTTAGCTGCTAATTGCTCCACTAGCTAGGTGCTAGCTTGGTCTGCTCTTTGGCGCCCGGCAGGTAGAACAGCACCACCACCGCAAAACAATAAGCTAGAGGCTAATGTTTCCATTAAGCTAACAGAAATGCAGAGTTGGGTTATAGACGCATGCTTGGATACAAATCAGAGGTAGCAGGTAGCTTAGAGATATTGCTTGCTTTTAATGCGTTGAAATGTTAGCATTATTTAGCTAACGTTATATTAGACAAACAGACATTTAGCCAATTTCTTTCAGTTGCGTTTTAGGTTAATATTGAAGATAAAGACCAAGCCTCCAGGAAGAGAGCTAGGCTTTTTCAACACATTATGCCAGTAGATCAAATGATCTACAAAAGGAAGATGAATTATTATAACTGAATATTAAAGGGGCTCTGTGGAACTCCTGTGTTGTGCTGGAAGCAACAGTTTACGTTAGCGGACTCCATTTCTATGTCCTGAAGCATTAAACAACTCAAGCGCATCTTCCACAGGATTGTACAGGCAGCCGAGAGAGGTCCAATAAAAAAGTGATTGATACATGTAAATTGCAACAAATTGTTACAAAGAGCCCCTTTAATATGTGACTATTATTGAAGAGACAGACGAGGTAAAACACACGCACAAAAAAAAAACACGGACTCCAGGAGTGTTTTCTCAAAGTGAAGTTTCATTTTTAGCACATAGTTTTTTTTCTCCATTCTACACCCCCCTGTAATGTTACGTACAGCAGTAAGCCTCTCTACATTCAAACCCCCCCACCGCTGTGTTGGTCCCCAAAATATACATCTTTTTCTTCTTCTTCTTCTCCTGCATCGTCTTAATCATCTTCTCTAAGGTTTTTCTTCAACACAACAAACACAGACCATTGGGCAGACAGTGCAAATCTAGAAATTCAGTGAAATTGCTACGTAATGCGGTTGTAGGTTTCGGTAACATCATATTCTCATTCTGTTACTGTTGCTCTGACTTATTGCCATTCTATTGTGTCTAACTCTACGTCTTTTCTTTCCTCTGTCTTTCTCCTCCTCTGATTTTTCTTTATCTTCACTGGCTGCTTTCATCCTTTCCGTTCACACCGCCCCTCGGATTTAAAGCATTTGTTTCGACTCGGGCCACGCGAAAAATGGCCCGCGGAGAGGAAACGTGACGGCGAATGAAACCAGCGTCTGATGGCTGTCTGTGAGGCGATACCAGAGCTCTCTACGAACACTCTCTTCTCTCGCTTCCTGTTCTGGAGCAGTTCTAGAAAGCGGAATATTACTCTTCATCATTTTAATCGAGAATTCGAGGACAGTGGGAGCTGAGGTTCCATTTTTCCCCGAGTAAGCTGACCGACTGACGATAACAATCAAGAGGGTTTGTGAGTAAGCTAGCCAAAAACAAAAATCATAAAGTAAGCTAAGTTTTATGACAGTGAGGTCAAAGTTTTGTCTCTTTTCAGGTGTGTTTTTTGGGAGGTTTTTTTTTTTTTTTTGCCTGAATCAAAACGTTTGAAATCAAATGGGAGCATTTGTTTCTCACGCCTGCCCAGAGTGCCAGGGTGCTAGGTGGTGTCTGCGAGTGCAGGTAGTGTGAAGCTACTACACTTAATCAATCAGTGCATTCTGTGGCTGCGATGGAGCCAAACATGAAAAAAATGAACAGCATTGTGGTACGTAGACGTAGAAGATGAGGGTATATGTCAGTGGTTCCCAACCTCGGGGTAGGGGCCCCTTAAGGGGTCCTCAGATAAATCGGAATGGTCACGAGGTAATTAAAAGGACAAGAAAAGAAAATACAACCTTTTTTCTTTACGCAAAAGGATTTTATTTGTCTGATTTTTCTCCAATATTTGCTCTTTTGTTTGTTTGCTAATTTGTAATTGCGTCCCTATAATCATATAATTGAGGAGGAAAAACACTCTTTGGTTTAACTGCTCGCAGTCGGGACAAAAGGACAAAAGGTTGGGAACCACTAGCACAGTGTGTAACAATCCTAACTCCTAGCTTCTTCTGGAGCTTTAAATTGTATCTCAGACTGAGACTTTGCTCAGTTTTCATGGCGATGGCTCAGGTGCCATCAGTACATTTCGAACACCTGTCGCCACTTGACTGAAGTTCCAGATGGAGACCCTGACGTGTTGTAAGCTCTAGAAAAAGCGAGTAAGTGGACCTTGAATTAATTTTCAGAATCAACTCTTTTCAGGCATAGGCTATTGGTTTTTGGTTTGACTGACAAACATGTTGGAAGTTGGATGTTAATGTCAAATTAAATTCAAAGCTCCAGTGTCAACATTTGAAAGCAACAACCTCTAGAACAAAGAAGCAACGGCTGATCTCTACAGGACTGTAGATCCAAACAAGTCGACCATAAAAAACCTGAAAAATTTGGGAGCAGACGTGCACCGCTGTAAGATTTAAGCTCTGAAATGCCAATTTGAGAGCTGCAAGTCAAATGGATTTCAAAACATTGTTGACTCAGGCATGATTCAAAGTTTGAAAAAACTGCTGGTCTGAAGGGTTTCTGAGTGTTTGGTTACGAAGCAGCCGACAGTAGCTCTGCGTCTCAAGCATCAAAAAAAACAATCAATCGATTTGTTTCGCGATACATTCGGATTCAAACCCTGTCCCTCAGGAAGGAGAGAAGGAGAGAGAGAGAAACAGAAACAAAGAGAGAGCAGTTTTCTCTCGTTCTCTATCACTCTGTCTACGCACATCTCCTGCTCGCCGATTCGCTCACTGGATGCACACCGACATACGCACACACGCGCGCACACATACACAACCTGACCATCGTCTTCAAATAAGGTTACATTTCCTGATCAAATAGAAAATAAATAGCATCAGTATCAGTTTTCCACAAAATGAACAATATCATACAAAAACCAAGAAAAAAACAACATAATTACAAAGCAGAAAATCATTTTTCATCAAATAAATTTACACAGAAAGTACCTTTAAGACAATGTGAATATCAAGGACGCAACAGGAGTAAAAACAAGAGTGGGGGGTAAACATTTGAGTGCGACACCCACTTCCTGTTTAACCCCCTAAAAACACACAGATTATCCTGAAAGAATGAAAATATTGCTAAAATAATTTTTTTCTGTTTTTTCCCCCCTCTCTTTATCCCATCATCTCTATCGTAATGATCAGACAAGAATAAACAGGTTTTTGTTGGTTCACACCGAAAAACGTTCAATCATCGTCATGGTCGCCATCTAGCAGCGTCAGGTCTGCTGAGCCTCAAGGAACAGACGCTCCGGGTTCAGAAATCCAACTGGATCACTGTGTTTTTCTTTTGGTCTGAAACGCTTGTGGTGCGCTTTATTTATCCTCCAGTGACCTCTGTGTCGGGTGGGGGTTTACTAGTCTGCTTGGACTCCATTTTTGGTACGACGTTGGGGTTTCTAAGACTTCAACTTTGTAAATTTAGAGTAAGGTTGTAAAACTTTTAATTAAAAAATAATCATTGTGTGCCGTATCATCAAAATTAAAGGTGCCCTGTGGAGTTTGTCACCACTGGTGGTGCTATAGAGCAATATCTTTATGAGCAGGCAAGTCCCCATTATGTTTGTGTAACGCATAAGGTGGCATGCTATTCCACTGATCACCTGTTGGTGGCGGTAATGTGCAAAAGAAACGTAACAATACGCCAACAAAGGCAGGGTAGAAGAAGAATATCAGTAAACATGGATGTAAACAATGCAAGAGTTAAAATATATTTTTTTTCAATTGGCTTGAACAATGTTTAATGAGGAAAGAGATGCATTCAGCACATTTGTCAAGCCTCGAGGACACATAATGCATTTTGGTGAGTAACACTAAATGTAAACATAACCTTGTTCCTCCACAGAGCACCTTTAAGTAAACGGGAAAAAAACACACAGACGGTCTTTAAACATGGAATGTTTTGGGATTTTTTGTGAGATTCCCCTTTAAAATACACCCCCGCACCACAAAACATCCGAAATTTCAAAAGAAAAGAAAAACAGCCACCGCCAATCCAGTTCATTCCTCCCCTCTTTAAGGTCTGTTAAAGGGGAACTCCGCTGAATTTCAGCACTCACATTATGGCCTCGTACAGTTAACATGTGATGTGAATTCAGAATTCGAGCCGGCCTTCCCCTTTATGGTATCTGCTACACTAGTGTTTCTCCCATAATACACTACAGAAATATCCAGAGACATATGTATATATATAAAAACATTATCATCATCATCATCATCATCATCAGTAGTACTTAGAGTAGAGTAGAGTAGTAGTAGTAGAGTAACAAGTAAGAAGAAGGAACAGTATTGTACTTTATATCATTATCATCATCTTCATCAGTGGTTATTTAACCTTTAAGGGACTTTAGGCTCGTACTTTGGTGGAACCCGACAGAATGGGAGAGGAGTTAGCGCCAGAACCAGCTGTGTGTGTGTGTTCGTGTGTGTGTGTTTGTGTGTGTGTGTGTGTGTGTGTGTGTGAGTGTGTGTCAGAAAGAAACTGTGAATTATCTCGGTGCATCAATCGATTGTTGGTGTTGGTGTGTGACATTTGTCTGACCTGGATACACTTTCTCTCTAGCTCTGTCTTCTCATATTTACAGTAAATATGTACCTGCGTCTGTGTGTGTGTGTGTGTGTGTGTGTGTGTGTGTGTGTGTGTGTGTGTGTGTGTCTGTGTGTGTGTGTGTGTAAGGGTTTGTGTGTCTGGTCTGTGCGGCAATAGTTTTGGGACATTTGTGTGAAATTGCTTCTTTTGTTTATTAATGCATTGTGCTATCCACGCATGAAATAAGCATCTCTGACCAAAAGATAAATACGAGGCCACAGTACAGACTCCGACTCTGGTTGGTTAAATATCAAGACAAGTTAGACACATGTTAAACTTGGTTAGTGTTGCACCAAAAGAGACATTTCATCTCTTATTTTGAGGCTGATTTAAAGCAGGCCAGCTACCAATTTTAGGTACTGACCTGCAGTTTAATAAACCAGCCGTGGATTAAAATGACAGTCAGCACTTTTGGACAATATTCATCTTCTGATCTGCAACATGATGTGTGTACAGCAAAAGGTGAACCAGTTTCACACAACTCTGTCAGAAAAAAGGTACGGTCTTTACCTCGGATCACTGAGATCGAACGCTTTTTCACAAAAAGCCACTCCCTCGATGATGCAAGATAAAAACGACAGTGGATTTGTTTTGTACCTTTTCTGTCTGACCTCTCCCAACACTTTCACCATCAACCTCAAGTCTTCTCCCTGTCCCCTAACCCCCCGTGTTAGCCAACATCTGTGGAGCAGCACCTAGGTGGCGCTCTCTCCTCCTCCAGAGGAGGAAGAAGAGGCCCCGCTGGGCTTGGGCTCGGGCTGGTCGGAGTGAGCCGTCTGCGGGGACGAAGGGGTGGGCGGGTCCCCTCTCTCGCCTCGCTCCTGGAGGTTGCGCTGGTTCCTGGCGGCCTCGGTGAGCATCTGCATCCGGCGCTCCTGGTGCTCCTCGAGGCCTCGCCAGAGATCTGCACGCTCCCTCTCTCGCTTCATCTCCCTGGAGAGGCAGGTTGGGGAGGCAAGGAAGGTGAGGTTGTGAACTTACATACACAAGATATTGATCTTTTCATCTTTGGTCTTGTGAAAAAAAGCAAAAATGTTGAACTACTCCTTTAAGTTTTGTTTCCCGAAAGTATCCACTATCTTGAGTTCGAAGGAGAATAATGAATAAGTGGAATCATGATGTGACCCGTGTTCAAACGATGACCTAAGCGATACATACTCACAATGTGAAATATAATGTGATGGATAATGGAACAAAACCCGTCTAAAACATGACTTAAGACTCTTCTGTTTCTTCCTCGTGTTGTCACTGTCGTATCCAGTGACACAAACACACAAAGAGAGTGAGTCATACTCACTTCTGTTTCTCCACTTTGTAGGAGGCAGTGAGGTCATCAAACAACTTGCTGTTCATCTCCATGAAGGTCTTCAGCACGTTGTAGATCAGAGACACGATGGTCCTGTGGGTGGGGGGGTGGGAGGAATGAGAAGATAATGAATCTGACTGGTCATCAGTCACATGGGATTATGGGTCATGAGATACAGGCTAAAGGAAAAGCCTGGCCCACTGGCAACCAGATGTGTTGGCTAAACAATAACACGTGGGGACATTCATGGGTCTACCGCTAACACTTTAGCATCCCCAGTTAGTAGATGGGAGGTACTGGCTCCAGGTTGAGAACTGGCTCCAAATTGTCCAATCCAACAGATTCGTAAGCCTCTGAGCTTATCGATTCCTTTAATCGATGCTGACATGTTTTGAGTTGTGCATCACAAAACAATAAGGTCAAACTCATGAGTCTACACTGCCGGTAACTAGCAACAAGAAGGCGTCATGGCAGAGAGGAAAGAACACTCCGAGGCGTGGCTTCATTTTATCAAGAAAAATGACAATAGTACTCGTTGTTGTGTCTGTAAAGTGGTTGTTTCTACACAACAAGGGCTTCATTGCTATTAAATTGACACGTGAAGCTCAATATCCTATGTTATAATAACACTGGTGCCACACAGACCTAGCTGATTCTTTCTTTGACTAAGAAAACCTGAATGAAAGAAGAAAGCTGTGCGACTATTTTATTATTCATACCACATTTCACTCTCTGATTAGATTGAAGACAAACTAGGAGTGTCTAATATGGATTTTTTTCTTACCATCCAAACAGTAATAGAGCTCGAGGTTACACCCAAATTGGGTGACCGGAATCTAATATAAAAAGCTTTAAAAAAAGTATTATCTTGTGTGCTTGTGTTAATGTGTGAGACACTGACTGGTTCCAGTGCTCCTTGGAGACTCTGTAGAGGGTGGCGAACACCAGCGGCAGGATGACTTGACAGTTCTCCTCTATCAGACTGAGGATGTATTCGTTGTTCCAGAAGTAAAGAGCCCGCTCCGCTACCTGAAACGAAACACACAGAGAAAAGTTGACTTTCATTTGACTGATGTCTGCGCACACAGTTTATGAAGTTATCCGAGTAACTGAATTTTTTTCTACAATCTTCTTGAGTGGATTGTGATTAAATCTGCGGAGAATTAGGTTACTGTTATCAGGCTTATTACTCCCCAAAATGTTTTGTTTTAACAGAAAGTGAGGGCTGATTTGTGTCTCTCTTCATGTCTTTGGACAATCATTTTGAATGAAGCGAGGGGCTGGTGTTTACCTGGAAGTGAGGGCTGGAGATACAGGCCGCGATCTGTTTAAAGAGCGGCTCCTGCACCCGGATGAACTGAGACGGCTCGATCACATCCAGGATCTCCTCAATCTCTCCCAGGAACATCACCTGGATACCCACGCACACAGTTGTATGATTGATAAATAAAGGACGGAAAAGACATTCACGTGGTTCACAATGTTGAAACACTGATAATTAACACAGACGTCCTGCAGGGACAACGGATATTTAAGTAATCACAGTGTCACATGAGAGAATGTTTCAGAAGTGACTAATGAGAGCAGCTGAGAAGCATCGGTGTCTTTTTTATCTCTCACCTCTTTCTGCGTGCAGGTTTTTGGCCAGTACTTGAGCAGCCCTCTGATGATCTGCAGAGAAAATGTGAAGCACGTTTATATAAATAAACACCGCAGCCATTAGCTCAGCAGGGTAGCTGGCTGGCGTCCACCTGTGCCATCTCCATTAACTCACACTCTGGCTAGTGCATTAAGAAATATGTCCTTCACTTTGTACTCAGTCTCGTTTTTACCGCATTGTTAGTGAATGAAGAAGTAGGTTACAGCCAATACAAGATTAACATCGGTATAATGTTTGATGGTCATGTGAAAGGCGTAAGAAAGGTTTATTACTACTTTAGTCTTCGTTTTGTAGTTTTGTCAATAATTTGCATCAGTTACGATAGTGTTGTACTCACTAAAGTAAATGCTGAGGTGTTTGTAATAACCTTGACGTTTACAACAGAGAGTTTGGGTAAAAATATTCCTGTTTAACCTTTAAGTACATCCATAGCTACAACAATAGCTAGCTAGCTTACTGGTTAGCTATACCAAACGTGCCAGCACATTCTTAACACATCACCGAGACATAGAGAGCAACATTAGCATTCATTTGAAGTCTTGTTTCTGACCACCTGAAGATATTCTCTCTCTTTTTAGCTCTGTGTTTGGTCTCCACCAACTCCTAAAGGTAATGTCTGCTTCTTCAGCTTCTAAATGCTCCACTATGAACTTGTGACTTTGTTCGTCTGTTGTTTTGATGCTAGGCAGGTAGTGCAGCTTTTTTTTTTGCTTATAACGCCAATCTGCTGCTTCTGGAAAGGTGAATCAAAACATTAAAGTTGCAGGTAATTAAACCAAAAGAAATGAGCTGAAAGACGCTTAAAAGCTGAGGGGAACTACTAGCATTGCAAACACTAACACATTCCTTGTCCGAGCTCTCAGTCCGAACTGCTAGCTGCATGGCTAACTGAGCCAACTAGCTTTTACTCGTAACAGAGTGTTTCCGCTCTGTGGTAAAGTCAAATATCTGAATACTTCTTCTGCCACTGTGAGCAGGTGTGATGAAGTGAGTACAGTAGAGAAATGAAAAAAAAAACATACAGATATGAACTTACATATTCAGTCACTGTAGCATCTTTCTCCATAAACTGCACCACACAGTAGGCCAGCTGTGGGGACAGGGGAGACATGGTTAAAACACACACAATCACATACACTCACTCACACACACACAATAAAACACACACAAACGTTCCCTGAAGCTGTCAAGGAGACAAGGGGGATCTTAGCACTTATCCCTCAGGATTACACACTGCTATAGATCGGAAAGACAAGTTTTCCAAGGGGAGAGTGTGTGTGTGTGTGTGTGTGTGTGTGTGTGTGTGTGTGTGCGTGCGTGCGTGCGTGCGTGCGTGCGTTTGTGTGTGTGTGTGTGTGCGTGTGTGTCAGCTCTTCTCTCTTATATGTTCTGCAATCATTTCCCATTATTTCACGAGTATGTGCGTACGTGCGCGTGTGCATGTGTGTGTTTTGCGGTTGCCCCCTTCCACCCCGGCCGGTTGCCGTGGCGAGTGGGCACCGTGGCGACAGAGACTTTGTGTTTACTTCGGAAGGAGTGATGTCACACACACATGAAGTCCCTTAAGGGCAATGTGAGATAGAGTTTAGACCTCTTGTCTCAGCCTCTCTGTCTTTCCTCTTCTGCCCTACTTGTACCTTTGCCTTGTTCAGATTATTACTTTAGCGTTCCACTTCATGACTTTTAGGTACGTGAGTTCAAATCATTGAAATAAAAGTATGCTGGATTGTCCAATTTTATAGTAATAGACAATCGAGGTTGTGTACTGTCATATCGTTGATGGTTGTTCTATAACTTTTTGTAGGACGATCAGTTTTTACTGTCTTTCGTCTTTTTTCGTTGTTTCTTTCTTTATCTCACTCCTGACCCGTGGCTCCATTGTCTGTCTGGCTTTCACATCTTCCACAGCTTTAATCTTTTTCTCCCATCTAATCCCTTTTCCTTCTCACTGTACCTTTCTTGTTTGTCTTCTCCTCGTGCTCCATCCCTAACTTGCCTGTCCCTCACCACAACATGGTTACAGAGAGAGAAAAAAAGACGCCGGTGAAAGCAGGGATGTCAAGCTTGAATAAAAAGAAAAGCTGGAAAAAGAGGGGGATTAAAATAAAGGTGCTGATCAGTCAAACTATTTGGAGTATTAGCGAAGCATTACAGTAACTGCCTGGGGTAAATATGTTGTCAGGCCAGGCTTTTGTGGGTGCAGGGGGCCGTTGTTAGGTTTGGGATTATGGACATTGTAGTCTTTTTAAGGCTGAGATTTTACCAATATTGATTCGTCAAGGTGACAGGTCACATTAGGGTCTATTTTTGGGGGATCATTCCAGAGAGCTCTAATGCTGGCTTCTTGCCTTTAACGTTGTCATGGCCTGCACATGAGAAAGCAACCTTTCCAGGCTTTCACAGCACTGTCAGATATAAACATTGCATCCTTTAATTTGTGTAGCATGAGGGAGTTTATAAAGTACCTTGTACATTTTTTCTCCCTGGAGTATTGATCCCTTAATATCTTAGTGTTGTGGTAGGGTTAGGGCTAGGCTCAGAGTATGCCCTTTGGTGTGAGGCCAGAAAGATATTAAGGGCAAACAAACCTCCTCCGACTCAGCACTATGGAAAGGGCTGGCAGTGACTGAACTAACAACTGCAGGAAGAGTGTGTATATCAGAGTAATGGGCCTGCAGAGAAATGGGCGTTTGTTTTTGGGATAACAGGCTGTCCGAAAAAATTGCCTTTCGATCCAATGGGACACTTTTCAGACGATTAGAGTTTCTGAATAATTGGCCGTTGGAACGATGGCGTGACACTGACCAGAGTGCATCAGACCCCCGTGTAGCTTCTGAACATTAATATACGGTGTTGTTTAACCCATAAACTGAATAAAGGACAACACAATTTCATACTGTTTTACTTTGTTTACACGTGGCGGACCCTGCCACCTTTCCAGCTTCAAACAGTGTTCTGGGGACCTTATTTACCTCTGAGAAAAGCTTGTTTATTCAGTTATGGAAAAAATAAACATTTCTGAGTTTGTATAATTACCTCATTAATATTGTAAATATTAAAATTCTGAATTCGAATTTTCTCTCCAAAACTACATAATGCTCCTTTAAGTTTGTATTTCACTCAAACGGGGAGGTAGCAAGCTAGGCAAACAAACTTTCACATGGAAAGCTAGTTCGGTTAGCTTGCTATTGTTATGAGTGATTCCCACTAGAAGTCAGTTTTTGCTGATATTGTTTCAACACCTGCTGAGTCGTTTTGAAGCTCCTGCACACTCAGTGTCGCGTTTGCTCCACATTTTGCAAATGAGGGGGGTCCAGCTAGCACGGGCTGTCTGTCTTTAATGGGTCAGTGACTTAGACTCCCAAAACTCAAAGCGACGAGTTGTCCTGTGACCTCAGCAGTCACGCAGTAGCACGTTCATATCTCAGATGGGACTAGGCAGCAGCTAACACCATTAACTACCAGTGTGCCTGCTGGAACTGAAGTGATATTAGGAGCTATTTTTAGTGTTTGCCCACACAACTACTGCACAAATCACATTACGAGTGTCAGTCTGAACAAAAACTGCATCGCAGCAGAAAATAAGATCAAACTTTCAGCTCATAAAACAAGAGAGTCTGATTTGAGCTTAAAATATATAAACACTGCATTAGCTTTTTATGCATTTGGGCCCATGATGTGTAACCATTACATTACATCACTACACAATATAGCTCTAACAGCCGTTATTACAACTCAGAGACATGAATGTAATATGAGAAATCCCTTTACAGGCGACAGGAAGGATGATTCAAATGTATTTCACAGCGTTGAGAAACCTTTAAGATGAGTAAAAGGTGCTGGTTCGATATAATATTTGGGTATTTAGATCCAGAACTGGGTCACTCCTTCACAGTCACATCCACTGAGCACAAAACTGCTGTCCACTAGCACTGTGTCCCCCGTGACCCTGTCAAACTGAGTGTGTGTTCGAGTGTGTGAATTATGTATGTGTGTGAACCAACGGGGGGAAAGAGTCGGGGAGGAGAAATGTAGGGCACGCTGATGCTCATACCCAGAACACACACACACACACACACACACACACACTTCAGACCACTTTGTGGAGAACAAACTGTACCTTCTGCATAATCAAATAATGTGAGACACAAATAAAAAGCACAGATACAAACACACAGTAGACCGGCTGCCATCTGTGTCATCAAATATTATGATAACCTAAACACACACACACTCAGAGACAGACCAAAGACACCAGAGGCACACACACACACACACACACACACACACACACACACACACACACTCTGTGTGATTCAAAGGTGAGAGCGTCTCTCTGCGGCATCATCTGTGACTCAACTGAGCCTCCTAGTGGAGTATTTGACACACTGCAGGAGTCTTGAGAGAATTAATGGGTTGTTTTTTTGAGGTGAGAGAAAGACCTGACTCTCTTCTTCATGGGTTTTGTTCTTATATGTGAATATATTCAAGTCAAATCTATGTACACACTGCTCAGTGTGGCATAAAACTCAAGAAACCAACCAAACGTTTCCCTGACTGATAATAACAGCAAGTATAACCTCGGTCAGGAGAAAAGAAGTTTTGGGGTTTCAGTTAATAGTCTTTGTTTAGCAAGATCTAAGTTTCAGTGGATTTTACAGGATGGCAAACATGCAGTGTTTTGTTTTTGTTATCTGCATGAAAATTCTGAAAATGTTGTCTAAAATACTGCCACTAAATTTCAAGAAACAGCTTCAGTGTTGGCGTGAGGTACAACAGACAATCAAATAAACACCTGTCCCCTGCTGCTGCACGTTTGTGGTGTTACATAAAGACTGCCAAAGTAATCAAAGGCAAACGATAGCTTAGCAGTCTGTTATACAAACGATTTAAACATTGCTCAACGGTCACTGACCTGTGCGTGGAAGATAGAAAGGGACTTTGCCGTGTGTAGCGGGATGAGAACCCGAACCAGGAACTGCTTGTGTTCAGCCTTCAGGGGCAGAGCGAAGCCGTTTATGATGCTGGAGAAGAGAAGAAGACAGTTAGAGATACGCTTAAATAGAAATAGCTTATGAATTTCTCCATTTCCACCATTAAAACACAATCTTGCATTACAGACATTGCATTATTTACAAAACGTCACCCACGGAAGAGCCACATGAAGTCATTTGTCCAATCAGCATAGCCATCTATCTCGCTACATCACTCACTTGGTTTGTTCTCGTACACAGAGATATGCTAGTCAGTGAGTTTATGCTCCGTTTGTCAACGAAAGCGGGGGGAAATCAAAGGCTGCAACCTCTACAATTTGCCTGAAAAGTAGATTGATGACATCTTAAGGATCTATAAATGTATTTGCCCTGCTGCTTCAGCACTAGACTAGATGTCACAGGTGATCCACAAGAGCAGAATAAACCATCATCCTGTGAGGACGTACCATCGTTCTGTACTCTCACAGGTCACGGCACTGAAACAATGAACACGTCACATATCGCTCTCTTAACGTCTACCATTCAACGTCTGTGTTCGCGCGTTCATCCGTCTGTGCAAGTCGCAGTCTATTCTTGTGCCGCGTCCATTTCCGAGTGACTGGACGAATGCGTGGTTCTGCTCCGCTCACTGCTACACTGACTGACAGAGGTAGTTCAGCCTACGGAGGGAAGAGCACGAGCAGAGGAGGAGTGGGAACTAAACTTGGAAACACTTATTTAGAAGCGCTCTGAGCTGTTTTGTCAGCTCGCATGAGCTATTTATCTGTTTGTCTCTGTGGCAGTCAGTCAGTCTACCTGCCTGCCTGCCTGCCTGTCTGTCTGTCTGTCTGTATGTCTGTCTGTCTGCCTTCATTTTCTAATAGCATCTTTGTCTAAAAAGAACATTCCTTCAGTGATGTCTCCCTCCTGCTGTTCCTCTAATCTTTCTCTCTTGTTCCTTCTCACCTCTCCATCTTCTTCCTCGCTCTCTCTCTCTCTTTCTGTACAATGCATCCTCCCTCGCCCATCTCTCTCTATCCGTCTCTATGTGTGGGCGGAGCTATAAATACCTCTGTTACCACCAACATGAATACAAACCTCTCTCTCCTCTCCTGCTCTCCCTCCTCCTTCCTCCACTTCTGACTCACCGTTCACTCGCTCATCCTCCCTCCATCTCCATTCATCCCCCCTTTCTTCTCACCTTGGATTCATCCTCTGCTGTATCGTCTTCTCGCTTTTGCTCTACGTTAACCCACAGTTCCCACGCCTCAAAAGTCATCATCCACTTTTGATTTCAGGTGAAGTAGTGGTTATGGGTGAGAGGAAAGGTTTCAGATAGTGTGTGAGCCTCTTTATCCTTTACGTTGGGAAAAAAATCTTCTAGCACTTAACCAACATTGTGACAAAACACCCCAGTCTCTCTAAATCTCTTTGAATCCAGCCCCTCTTTTGAAGTCTTTTTACTTTCTTCTATGTTTAACATCAATAAAGATTATTTAAAGGCACTTCTGTCTTATTTGTGTCGAATAACGCAAATCAAAGACGGAGGGCACGAGCTGGAATCCAGCCACCAGAGTGCCTTTGAGGAAAATAAATATTTATTGACTCTAAAACTGATTTGTTTGTTTGCTGTGTGAGTTCTCATCTTCCATCTTCTCTTGTTTATCCCCTTTCTCCTTCCATCTCTCAGTTATGTCTCAGTCTGTCAACACTATTATATCTGTTTATCTAACAGAAACAGGCTACGTAAATGTAAAATGTGCTCGTTAGCTTCTCCCTCAGACAGTACAAAGTGATAGAGCTCTGTAGAGTGTCTAGCCTACTTCTTATATGGGAAACACATTTACTTGCCCTAATTAAGTAGGTTAGCATGACAACGCCACTACCTACCTAGCCGGCTAACCAGCTAGGTTGTCATGAAGCATTAGCTTGGACTATCACTCAGCGTCAAAGTGAACAGCAGAGGCTTGTTGGTTAGTTACCTCAGCAGTGTTTTGGGTTTTTAAAATGTTACTCAGAGAAAGACACACAACTCTTAGATTAGCAGGAGACTTAGCGGCAACGCTAGCCAACGAGAGCTGGCTAACACTTTCGAGACTTGCTCTTCACTTCAATGCTAAATTGGCTAATAATCCGAGCTACTGCAATCTGTCTATTTAAATCCAGCCTTCTCTTCAAGTATTATCCACTTCTTTGTGTATAATATAGTCAATAGAAATTATCTGAAGGCTGCTACATGCTACTTAGCAAGCTAACTACTGTAGCTATGCTGTGTTGTGAGCTTGAATTATTTCTCAGCCTCAAGGTGAAGCGCCAGTGTTAGCTGCACAATGTAGCAGGTTCATTTATCAAATGTTCTTCAGAAAAAGACAAATAAAACAGGCCACAGCAGCTAGCTAACAATGCTAACACTTGATGCGAATAATCTAAGCTCACAACCCAGCCTAGCTTGTCAGCCTTCTCGTGAAGGGTTTAATCAAATGAGATAGAGAAGCATGAAGTATGAAAACTAGACAGATTTTAGGGTGTTGTTAAGTATACCCTTCCTCCAGTCTCTATGCGAAGCTAAGCTAGCCACACCCTGACTCCAGCTCGGTAATGCACAGAGATGAGGTTGATATTGATTTTTTATTTTTTTTATCTCACAAAGAAACTAAGTGCGTCCCCCAAAATGTTGAACTATTACTAAATATTCCTTCTTTGTACAGAGGAAGTGAGGAATACAAATTAGATAATATCTTCTCTGTACTTATCCTCCATTTTCCCTCTCCCTTTTCTCTCTCTATTACTGTCATCTTTCCGTTCTTCTTCTCATTGATTTGTGTACGAGCACAAGCAGAGAGCAAGACATGTTTGTTTATCAGTTTGGCTTCCTTCCTTGCTCTCTCTTCATTTCCATCTTCCTCATATTTCACTTACTGGGCCTCAGAGACAAAACAACAAACTACGCAAACCTCTGAATCATTTCTCATTTACGTCTTTACCTCCCTCCTCTTGTTTCTGCCGCCCCCCACCTTTACTAATTTTCCCTCTGCCTTATAACTCATTTCTCACTCCGCTGGGCTTTACCAGCAGTTGTGTTTGCCTGATAAGAAAGACGGAGCGATAAATGCAAGATAAATTCATATTGGTTTTAGTGTTTAGCAGTTGCAGTAGTGGTTACGCTTTGTTGCAAATTTTCTTGGTTGCTTAATTCGATGGGTTACCAGCTGTCTTGTAAATTGGAACAGCTGGCCAAGTACAGTATGTGTATATGTAAGTGTGTGCATGTGTAAGTGTGTGTTCTCCAAATGCATTCATCAGGCCATGATGTACTACAAAGTGTGCTTTCCTCCAGAACAGCAGCGTATGCTAAGTGTCTCTGCGTGATTGTTGGTACAAACCTGCCGAGGATTTCCAGAAGCTCCGCGACTCCATTGAAGTGCTCAGTTTCATATATGAACCTGCAGATCAGATACAACACGTTACTTGTAATGATTTAAGCAAGTTTCTAGTTTAACACAAGTAAAAGTAACTAAAAAAACTGACTGCAATTCTAGAAACCCATGCATCAAACGCCCTGGCAGGGACTGGGAATAGATCAATATCATGATGTACCAAGTCTGAAATACAACTCTGTGATGATATCATGCGAGAGAGAAATGGCGCACAACACCAGTTAAGCAGATTTATGCTCGTACTGTATCTTTTAGCTGTCAAAACACTGGGAACGGAGTGTGTTGCAGCACTGCAGCTCTACCCTGCTTGAATAATATTGCAAACACAACAACTCAGCCACACTTGGTGAAGGGAAAAGAAGAAACATGAACTCTTGTTAGTCAGAGCTGCTTAACCAATCATTTGAGGAGATTTGTGTCACTACACAATGATTTATCAAACTCTCAGGACGGACGCAGGATGGCTGATTCAATGAGTGTTGTGACTGCAAATGCGCACAGTCATGTTTGTGTACACCTTGTGCCTGTTTGTTTGTGGCAGAATACCACTCCGACTGAGTCAGAAAATCAAGAGCTGGAACATTTTGTGCTTCTCAAAATTTTGAAATGTCTCTTAAGCCATGATGCCACTTGTCACAATACAAAACAACATCTCCCACTCTCTTCTGTGTTGTTGTTCGTGCCCTATTCACATCATATCACACAGGCCATAGTTACAAGCAGCTATGTGGGAAAACTATTAATGTCAGCCTGCCAGGGGTAACTCAGAGTGAGCCAAAGAACTACAGAGGTATCAACAAATTTGTAGCAGTAAAGCCAAAACCAGAGGCAGTTACATATGGAGAAAAACACAGTATTAACACTATAAATGCTGCTAATTAGAGAGAAGCTTTACGCTGTTTGCGCCTGGTTTCATGTGTTAAGGGTGCAATACGTATCTGTTCCTATGCTAGCAGTATAAACATCAACACTTCCCTGGTGCTCCAAGCTACCAGTCTGGACTGAGCTAACCAGCTAATAGCAGCTACAGTTAGCAGCTACGGTTAGCAGCAGTTAGCGGTGACCCTGGTGATACGCTGCTCCCTGTTTGTTTTAAGTATAAATTCGACAGGTGGCCAATTCTTACATACTGCACCTTTAAAGAACCACTCCAAATATAAAACACGCACAGCAAAATAGCTGATTTAGCTTCAATTTCCTTCTACTGGTCTGACTTCAAGAGGGTAACCAGAGAGCATGTGAGTGCCCTTGATAGCAATTAATATGCCTCCTGACTTCTTGTTTAAAGTTGTGAACAAATGTTCCTGTTTTGTGTTGTAAAATCTTCTTTATTTGTTCCAGTGACGCACCGAGCTAAAAAACAAAATACACTGCACAGGCCATAAACACAGCTGTTCCCCCCCGCTGATGGTCTTTGTTGGCTAATGTTTGATTTATCGATGTTGAAATGCTATAAATAGTGCCTTCAAACCCTGTGCATTGGGTTGGTGAAAGGCAGCCTGTACCTGAGGAAGATGTTGTTGATCTGTTTGCGGATGTAGGCTCTGAGGCCCAGTAGTTTTCCATAGACACGGTGCAGGATGGTCTTTAGGTACTCCCTCTCCCTGGGGTCCTCGCTGTCGAACAGCTCCAGGAGCTACACACACATATGATAATTACACACACAAGTAGAGCATGCTTGTAATGTGGCTCCTGTGAGGACCTTTTCTTACTGCAATCATAGGTTAACCTTCTCAACCCTACACCCAAATCCAATCTTAAATTCATGCTAACTACTGTATTTTCACTCCTACACCTGAGTGCCTCAGCGCATCTCTACGCTCCGCTAACAGAGAGCAACCGTAGCTAACGTTTGTTTAGAAATGGAGTCCAGGACAACAGAGAAGTTCAACTAAATCCCTTGAATTTTAACAAAATGCATCTTTGGAGGAGAGAGAGAGAGAACTACCTGCAGGACAAACTTCTGGTCGACGTAGCGTTTGGCCATGGAGGGCTGGAAGTCCGGGCTCTCCAGGAAACGCAGAAAGAACTCGTACACCAGCTAACGGAGACACAAACAGCAAGTAATTAGACGTCATTTAATATATTCAGTACTATTTAGCTAAAGACTGTTAGTTCGCAAACCAGACAGCATCACAAGGATGAAAAGAAAGCACACAAGACTGCTTCTGCAGTTCTGTCATTTGTTTTCTACACTCCCAACTGGTAAAGTAGCACAAACACCAAAACATTGGCATGTTTCTTGAATAAATTGTGTGTGTGCTACCTTTTTACCTTTTCATTCCTACTCAACAGCATGAATATATGATCTTGGTTTAGCACAACAATCAATCTCTCTGTGTCAAGTGTGAGCTGCCTCCAGCTAGTAAGATGTGGTTAGCCAAGCTTAGAAAAAGGAGCGCTGTTTTTATGCAGTTTTGTTGTTGATATGGACTAAACACATGAAAATGCATCTTCATGCTAAACGAAGCTAACAGGCTGCAGGCTGTGGATTAATACTGCCTGGACACATATGAGAGTGGTATCAATCTTCTCATCTAAGTCTCAGCAAGAAGGGAGAAGATGTGCTATTGCAAACTATTTATTTTAAAGTTGCTGGCATAATAACTCCATCAAAAGGCAGAAGGAGGCGAGTTGTTGGAAAAGTCTGAGCCCAGAAGTCTCAAAAGTTGACATCAGAAAACTTGCTCATATGCTTTACATACGCTTTACACCAACTGAGCAGGAAAGGGAGAAAAGATGTTTCATGAGCCAGTTTGGACTTCACGCTTACGTTTTGACTCATCTCTTCCTGAAGGTGCAAAAGTGACTGTATTACCACGCCCAAATGTCATCTGGGCAAACATCACAAGTTTATTTATGAGATGTGACTTCCTTCTTTGTGAGAGCTTCACAGTTTGTGATTCACAGTGATAAAAGTACAGGTAGGTACATGACAGGTCGTACATTTTTATGCTTTAAATAGCGGATTTAACCGGTCTAACAGACTTCAGGCTCAGGTACAGTAAGTTTATGTGCAGATAAGTGCTGAACGCTGCATTAACACCAACACCTGGTGGGAGATGTGTGCATTATGGCATTGTCGCCCCCCCCCAACACAGTATATAATATATATAGTCAGGCTCATTTTTCATGGTACTTACTGGCACTCATATGTGTTTTACTTTAATAACAAAGCATGTGCACCACAAAACAACAGTTTTTTTGGCAGAAAAATTACAAAGTCAACGCATTTTGCTGAAAAAATTGCCCTTTCCTCCCTTTACCCTCTGCATGTAATTATGTAAATCTTGAGAATATGGTCATTATTTTACCACAACATGCATTTGTGCATGTTTGATGTACCTGCAGATGCGGCCAGGAGGCTTCGAGTGTCGGCTCGTCTTCCTCAGGGTCAAACTCAGGATTCTCGCTGGGTGGGAGAGTCCTGAAGATATTTACCGAGATCTGGAAAAACGCAAACAAGGACGATGAGGGGAAGAGGGAAATGGGAATAGGAGGAGGAACGTGAGGAAGGAAATAGGAAGTGGAAAAGATGAAAAAGGGAAGTGGATACAAGAAGCAGATAAAGGGAGATGAGGGGAAAAGCAGGTCAGAGAGAAAAGTGAAATGGAAAGGGAAGGAGGTGGACGGGTAGAAAGAGAGATTAGAAATAACTACATGACATACGGTACATTCCTGTTAATGCTGTGGATATCCAGGGCTTTATTTCAGGACTGAAAGAAAACCGGGGGATGTACTGTACAGTAATAGTTTCAATTTCGCTGATTGAAATCTTGCTTCGTAACTGTCCTGGTGCAGTTCAGTCATAGTCATGACCGAGCGAAAACATCCTTTGACTCATTTCTAGACTTCATTGTGCTAATTTTTCAACATGATGCACATCACAGATTTGTGTCACTACACACAAAATTAGCTCTCCGGATAGATCCAGGATGAATAGCTGGTGTTATAAAACTAAAACTAAATTATTAAATCAAGCTTATAAAGTAGGTAAAACAGTTGGCAGTATTGCTCTACTTTACCTGACGACAACTGTCAATAATTAGGGGAAAATAATGGTAATTATGGTCTTGACTTACTTGACAACATGCTTAATTCTGCTGTTTGAGAATCAGGTATTAAGCCGTGCAACCTGACTGCTCGCTATGTCATGATTTATTCAGCAAATGCATCTCCACTGGCCATTTAGTGCTTAAACTATATTGCAAAAAGCAACTGTGGTAAATCCCAACGCTCCTATTCAGCATTATTTTCTTTTCCATTCGATCCTCCTATCCGTACTCCTGTTTGCGTTGGTAAATGTGTATCTCTTCCTTTCACATCACCATGTAAACCTCACTCAGATTTTGAAATACGCTGAATTGTCACGCCATGTCATGTCATGCTAATACGCTGAATTAAGATGATGAACATGGTAAACATTATATCTGTTTACATTCAGCATGTTAGCATGTTGATGTTAGCATTTAGCTGGGAGCACTGCTGTGGACTCTTATTATCTTTTTTTGGTGGCCACACATTAAAGCTCTCGCTCACTTTCCTTTCATCCCGTCCCTCTGTCCTATCAGCATTTTCCCATCCTCCTCTGGGCATAGCGATTCCATAACATAAGCTATATCCTCCCCTCGCTTTACCTTCTGTCCTCAATCCCCTCTTCCCTTTCCTCCTCTTCATCTCCTCTGGGACCTCTGGTGCTCTGCGATGGTGTCCACACATTTCCCACCACACTCCACTTTATCTTTCTTATCCCTCCCTCTCTTCCTTCGCCATCTGTGCAGCCTATTGCTACTTAGCACCCTTTGCAAATATCTTTCCTTTCCTTTCCTCGCCTCATCTATCCATCCCTCTCTTCCTTCCTCACCACCTTTTTGTTCATAGTCTCTCCAGAGGTCCTCAGCTGGATTTCACAATGTCTACCTTCTGTTTTTTCCTCCTTCATCCATCTTTCCGAGACTATATTCTTGAGCTTCCAGTTTACATTTTCTTACATTTTGATATCTGTCTTTCATTTATTTCCTTTCATCAATCCATCCAGCCCCTAACCTCCCCTCTCCGCCTCCCCTCCTACCATCTTTATAGCCTCTGGGTACAGAGGCTCTATGAGGACTCCTCTGCTTGTGGCCACGCTCTCCACCAGCTCGTTGAGGGCTGCACGTTTGATCTCCTTCCCCTTCAGGTCAGCAACGCAGTCGAGGAAATCAAACAGCACGCAGCACTGCTGCAGCTTCTTACAGAACAGGTCATGTAACTCTGCCACCGGGGCGTCTGCATCATTGACAGGTAGGGAGAAAGAAAGAGAGAGAGAAAGAGAAATGTTAGCCACAGAGGTTAAAGGACAAAAAAAAAGTGATGCAGCTCAGCCTAATCTGATGGCGTTTTCTGAAAGGCGCTTTGTGTTCGGTGGTGAATCGTCTGACGAGGTGGGAGAGTTGGAGGATACAGAGATGTATTCAACATGCTACATCTTCTCTCAAAGGTAATGAGGGAAAGAGAGCAGACTATTACTCTACAAACACATTTGTACACACACCCACACACACACGTCCACACACACCTCCCTCCAGAGGGCTGTGTTGTATCTCAGTCCTATTACCTGTCAGATTCGTTCTCAAGACCTGTTCGTCACAATGAAACAACCTGCTGCCGGCCGTCGGATTAAAACCCTGTACCTCCAAAAACACCACTCTTCACAGATGTAGAGAATACGGCTGATACCCGTGGATTACCGTAGACATAGTTTAAATTGATTCCCTGAGGGGGCATGGTTGTGCAACTTATCAGCTCAGCCTGTAAAGTATTATGCAAAAGTAAAAGTTAGAAGCTTTGACAGCAGCCAAATGGGAATGCTTGGCTCTTTTTTTGAGTAACCAGATGATGGATGACTCAATAGCTGAATGTAGCAGTGAAATATCCTGATTTTTTTTAGATTCCTATATTAGTGAGATGTATGTGAGGTTTGGTCTGAACGATAATATGCTGGTCTATATAGAGATAAATGATAAAATGCTGTACATATCACAGATAAAATCTGGTCTTCTTTACAAAGGTTTATGCAGGATTCCTAGTTTATTTTCATAAAAGTAGACCTATTGTGCTTGTTGAAATTGATTTTCCCCTGTTGTCTATGTTCTTGTGCATGTAAATGTCATGAAATTTAATGTTAATGTTAATGTTTATCAGGTAAAATGTCACCATGGTCACCATCTTAGTTTAGCATGCCTGCATGTGAACTTTGCTAATCACCAATAAATGCGAGGTTCAACTGAGGCTCATGGGAATGTCAGTTTTGAATTGGACAAATGGAAAATCTGACCTGACAATTGGCAGTATATGAAAAGTATAGGGATCACCAAAATGATTACAATTCATCCTCAGGCAGGCATGAATGTTTGTACCAGATTTCATGGTTATCCATTCAATAGTTATGCAGGCATTTCACATAAAACCCCCAACCCCAAACCCCTACAGCAGGGGATAGTGTCCTAACCCTGAACCTAAATCTAAGTTAGAGGGATTCATCCTCTGGAGACAAGAAATGTCAATATGAGATTTTACAGCAATTCACCCAATAGTTGTTGAGATATTTCAGTCTGGTACAAAGTGGTAGACCGACCGACAGTCTGATATCTCCATCCCTAGACCCCACGCTAACAGTGTGGCTAAAAAGAGGCAGCCCATTATGCACAATTCCTAATAGTATACTTGTAAGCTTGGTGCTTATTTAGTCGTCACTGGTGCCTGAGTGAATAAATAAAAGAGTGGGTGAACAAAAATAGAGACTAGTAAGCTTAGGGAGCCATGCCACGCTGAAAGAAAAAAAATGAAAAAGACACCGACTTCTGTGCCGCCCCAAAGAGAATAGTGGTCTCAGCCTGGCCCCTTATGTAGGCGTACCACATTTACCGGTTACTTAAAGTTGAACAAATAATCTCCCCTCTGTCAGAAGAGAACAATACAGCTTCACCAATGGCTGGGAAGCAGTCTAGACTACAGTAACTGTGCAGTTGGAAAGAGGATGATCCAAGGCTCACACACACACACACACACACACACACATACACAGCAGGAGCAGATTAGATTTAACCCTTCTTAACCCCCAGGTGGGAAACACAGGAGGGTTAAGGGGGGCTGACTGGAGCGCTTCCAATCCCCAGAACCCCCTCACCTCTTGTGGGCACACCAGGACCATCTGCTTCATTTGGCATGGAGCTGCACAACAATAGGAGGACTGCCCTTTGCTTGATGTGTCAAGGCACAAGACATTGTAAGAGGCCTTTTATTCTAGCAATTATGATCAACTGTGCTTTTTTATACTTAAGATGTTAAGTGTCATTATTCACCAGAGTATTTATTCAAAGTCTAAAGTTCCTGCTACAAAACTTAAATGCAAGATTGTGATTCCTAATTTTAAGGATATTATGTATATTTAGTTTAAATTGAACCCCTAATATTACATTTCTATTCAAGCAAAAGTCTCAGAACGTTTCCTTGTTATATGTCGACGACTGTGTGTTGTTTGTGCATAAAGCCTCAGAATACCAGAACTGTTCTTCTTCCTGTTTCTCAGTCCGTTGAACGATGATGACGTGACCTGCATAAACTTTCTCTGACTTTTCCGCAACTCTCCCTTTTGCCCGTTTTACATCTGGTGTTGACATCTGTGAGTCTGTCTGATGAGCTGTACTGAGCAGTCAGTTTGTTCTTGAACGGCAGCCATATCTCAGTGACTGGACAAACTTGCGACAGTCGAGTTCACACAGTTTTCTGACTATTTGTGACAGAAAAAACGAAAAGTGTGAAAAGTTTGAGAGGGGGAACTATTTCTTCTCACTTCACTTTGAGAAATAATGTGAGTCTAAATCTGCAAGGCAACTGCAAATCACTTCTGTATTTGAGGTTCTTGGCTGGTCTGAGATAACCGCAGCTTCATTCTTTTCATCTTCCTAACCCTTTATCGCCATTTCCTCCTTTCCTTTCTTTCTCGACCAATATATTTTCCTTTCCCTTGATTTCCTTTCTATCTCTTCCTCCTTCGTTCCTTTTCTCTTTTTTTGTTATCCCTACCTCTTGTTCTTCCTCTTTAGACAGACTGTGAAGGTGAAATCTAATCCATTTTTAATGGAGAGTAATTGTATGAAGATGTGCCGTGCTGGGACCGAGAAAAAAAAAAAAGAACAGAGCGAGGCGAAAAGACGATGGGAAGGAAAAAGGCATGTTATGTGTGTTTGGAAGACAGCGAGTGAGATAGGAGGTGAGAAAAATAGAGATAAGATGAAGGGAATGAAGAGACTTAGTGGGTCATGTGAGAGCAAGTGTGGGAGAGAGAGAGAGAGCGAATGAAAAGAAAATGAAAGGGCAAAAAAAAAAAAGACAGGAAGTGTAGGGAGATGACAGGCACAGACCAGAGTCACGGTACATATTCAAAGGCAAATCAAATGGGCTAAAGCTGTTTATTGGTTGTCAGTGTTGCTACTAGTCATCTTACAGGGTAGAAAATGCTCACAACTGGAAGAAAGCACAACCTCAGTGTACAACAAGGCAGTGAGGCGAGTGAATTTTATCTTTCCTTCGACTGTGCTATTATTCAGTCAACACAGGTCGCTCTAGACTCATTCATTCAAAGCGGCTTTTAATATCATGTCAGTGAAGCGATTATAATTTTAACTAAGATCTTAATCACAGGCGGTGAGGCATTTATGACTGAGCAATTTTCACGTTTCTGACAATCTAAATTGGTTCTCGTAACCAACAAGCCTCGCTGCGGCTATAAAATCCAAAATGCAACATTACATTTTAACATCTTTGTTTATTTCATCAGGAAAGTCCCTCGAGGTTAAAAACCCATATCGTTAACACGGCACACCATTACCAAAGTTGTATTACCAATTATAAAAGCATGGAAAACAAACAGTAAGAACAGCAAGCCTTGAAAACACAATGCAGCTTAAGCAATTACTCTTAATTCATTTTTTTTATAAACAGTTAGCTATGAGTACTAATACAAAATGCTTCCAGCTTTGTATTACTAGTTCTCTAATTTAACACCCCTCCATTCATTATCTAAGGAACTTACAGTTCTGCTTATTTTTCTTTTTAAAACTACGCTAATAAATATTTCCATATCAACACTGGATCCAAGCTTGTAGCACTGCCCCCAAGAGGCTAAAATAAAATCACTGATCCTTTAAAATAACTGTGAGCCTTTAAGAAACAGTTTTACAGCAGAAACCACTGATGAAGGCCAAAAACAAAAGACTTCTGACCTGTCAGCAAAATCGTGCATGTCAACTTACATTTAAAGCAAAATATCACATAACTACAATGTATAATGGGGTTTTAAATGTGCACATCAACACCGTTGCCTTGTAGCTGTCATAGAAGAGTAAAAGATGCTTTGCTGCAGGAGGAAAAGTAATGGGAGAAACCTCTGGTGAGGAAACTCAATGAGAGATTTCCCTATTCCACACATGGAGAGGCTGCAATAGAAGCTGTAGGTGGAGAAAGTTTCCACAATAGCAGAAAGTCCAATCCAAATATTTAATACTGTGACAAGTAAAAAAAAAAGTAGACAGGTAGAGACAGGTCACATTCTATGCAGTCTAGAAAACCTGGATCAGTTTAAATACTGCAGATACTGAGAGGTGCTGTATGATATCAAATAAATAATAATACACACAAATGAGGGGATGTTAAAATGCCAGACATTTGGTCGAATCTAATTAAAAATTCTCTTAACTAGCATGAGCTGGATCAGGTTAGCAGCCTACTCATATTTTAAAATATCAAATAACTTGATTCAATGTGTCATAAATATTCAAAGGTGATTAAAATTCCTCAGCAGAAACCCAAGGGAGGGAGACATCTGCTCAGTAGCTACTAGACTAAGACGCCTGTATCATGAAAATGAAACCAAAATAACAAAAATGGGCTGGTTCTGCCTCTTCAGCTTCCTAGTTGTTGTGGATTGTGGTTGTACTGGATTTGTCTTTATGCACATGGGACATTATCCAGTACACAAGATGAACTATACTTGATAGTTCAAGTGCACTAACAGAAGCTCCTGTCTCCCACTGAAATCACTGCTCCTGCAACGCCTCGTCAGCAGTCTCACCTTTAATTCTGTGACTTTGTGACATCACACTACATCACAGAGTCACACATTTGCATAAGTTTGGTAGTAAGAATTCATTTAGCACAGCTGATCTGTTGTTGTTAGCTGTGCTGGGTCGGGCGCAAGCTGACCAATCAGTGGAGACTGGGTTTGTCAGGCGGGCGGGCCTTAAAGAGACAGGAGGGTTTTTTTTAGTGCAAGTCATTACCTAAAAACAGCTGGGCACTGTAGTTTTTTTGGAAGCATGAGGACATAGTGCTTCTGTTGGGGACTATTGAAACACATTTGGTGCACAAGCGAGTCTTTGTAGCAGGACGGTGTATATATGGACTAATAATGGAATAAAGTGAAAGGCCTGATCAGGATTTGGCGACACAGACGATATACATTAGTAGCATTAATTTATTGATGATCAATATAAGAAAACGGGGAATAAGTACGCCTAGGAGGAAGAGACGATCCGACACACGCCGAAAGAGAAAAGACAGCATGTGACGTAGAGAAGATGTTGGCAGTGAGAGGAGGGAGAGGGGTGGATGCATTTGGTAAAATGAGCAGTAACGTATAAGACTGAGCAGTGCCAACCAGCCTGCAACGACATCAAAACACAAACACACAGACACACACACAGCTGCACAAATCTAAATATAGTCCTGCTGGAGAGAGGAGAGGAGAGGAGAGGAGAGGAGAGGAGAGGAGAGGAGGAAGAGTCTGGGGAGGAAACAGGAGGGAGGAGAGAGGGGAGAGGGAGAGGGTTAAAAGATGACATCATCCCCTTTCGTCCGCCCCCTGCTTCTCTCTCATCTTTCCATCACTAGGTACCTCCCTTCTCCACCTCCCCTCTCTTCACTCCCTCCATCTTTCCCTTCGTCTACTCCACCCATCAATCTCTCCGAGGCTTCTCCTTCATCTTCTTCTTCTTCTTCTTCTTCTTTTTTTTCCCCCACAAATGAGCAAGTACAGCTCTGGTCTTTAAATAACAGTTATTCTGTTTGGGGCTGTATGTGTGTGTGTGTGTGTGTCTGTGTGTGTGTGACAGAGAGAGACAGAATGAGAAGGAGGACAGCTTCTGTTTTAGTTTCCATGCAAGCCGCCTCTGCATCTCTGTCATTAGGCACACACACTCATGCTCAATGCACAGATACGGTGACGCAGAAAGGAAGAGAGGACGGGGAGGGAGGGGAAAGGGGAGAAGGAGACAGAAGGGATGATCGAGGCAGATAAAGAAGGAAAGCAAGTAAAAAAAAAAGACTGTTATAAATAGTCGAAGGCAGCCACAGCAGCTATCAAAAGTGAAGCACCATGCAGCGAAGTCAGGGCAGTATAAATATCACCTTAAGGGGTTTAGGTGCATCTCTAAATAATCTAATCCTCCTGATCCTCCTGATAGCACGTCCACGACATGACAAACGCCATGTCTGGGAAACCTATACAACACATTAACCATTATCCTGCTAATATACAGCCTGAGGGATGTTATCACATGTGATTGATAACCCTCTCATCAACCATCTTCAGATTTTTGAGTAAACAGCCATTTACCTGCGGAGAAAGGACAGGACAAATCATCCTGCTGCTTTAATTTAGAGCAGGAAATACTTGGTAGTTGTCACTCGCCGATGGTACCGAGAAATAGGTAATGAGATCAGAAGTAGGAATAAAAACAAGCACATTTTTGTACAGGTTTTCTCTCAGCTGAGGATGTTGTGTCTGTGTGTCTGTCAGCAGGAGATCGCACCAATTTTAGAACAATTATTCATGACATTTGGTGGACTGATTGGTCTGGAGCCAAGCAACAATTCGATATATTTAGATTTTTATTTAGATCTGGCATTTCCACGACTAGAATCACAAAAGGAGAGAACAGCTTCGAAATGTTTTCAGGGTCGAAAAATTCAATCTCACCTAAAATGATAGTTATGGTGTTTTTGGTGTGCAGTGTTGATGGAAGTCTGCGCTCTGTGGCTATGATATTTTCTTTGGAAAAGTGACAGTATCTATTTCTTTCTCAAGGTTTCGTTCATAGTGACAACCCCACACAGATTTATCACACTAGCTCCTGTGCCTGCCCAGCATCAAACAGCAGGCAGACAAATTTAGCGAGAAACTGATGAACAACTTAAGAGCCATATATTTCTCTGATGAGCTGGTGGAGAACAAAAACGGAGCAAAAAAAGAGTCAGCATGGGACTTATATTTGCTCGGTGGACAGAAACAAGATGAAGGCTAATGTTGTTCTGTGTCTGCTGGATGTGTACGTTAGGTACGACAACCATACGTGTCAATGTTGTGTTTACAGTTTGTTCTACAGCTCGAAAGTAGCCAAAAAACCCCATTAATTCAGCTCAAACTGTATCTGACAGTCTTCGTCAATTAATTGAAATTCTTCTGCACTTGACAGTGTATGTGACATCTGCCACTTTGCAAATGAAAACTGTGGCAAGTACAAAAAAAATTAACCTTGAACTGCATTCATCTTTTATAGATAATTTCGTTAAAGGTAGAGGTCGTGTCCCAAATCAACCACTCAGTCACTACCTAGGACGTCCTATATAGAGGACTATATCGTGAGGTCATTGGTCAAATGAAAAAACACCTTTAGACACTATATGAGTCTTTTTTCCCCCTCCAGCACAATGCATGATGGTATATAATGCTTGCTCTGATACATATCTTTTGATAATTCCCACTAAACTATCGGACGGTACCACAAAATAGCAAGCTCGCTAGACCAACTGAATTCCAAATCCTACGGGAGCTCGAGGGTCAAAATCTCTTTCACCTATAATTACAAGAATGATATCCTTAGACTCAGAGTTGATGGGGGTTTGTGGTTACTGGCAGGTTTCTAATAGATAGTAATTGACTATCATCTTTTCTGTCTATCTTCTAGGTAATAAAACACAATGAAATTCTGAGCATAAAACAAGTCTAATTATAATGATGGTTATGATCCTACACAAATTGAGATGGCTATCACCTAAAAAATATCAATGGTTGAAGCGAAGCTCATTACTGACTGATCATCAAAGTGACAGCTACTGTATCTGAAGACCTTTACATTGTGTTTTGATGGCAGTGGATTGCAGAAAGAAAAGACCCATTCTCTCTTTAACAAAGGAAGTGAGGGAAGGCTAAGTCATGGCAAAAGATTAAGTGGCGCGCTAAGCCCATCTTTAAATAATCCAATGATTCTAATAATACACATTTCCAACACACGGCATAATGAACGGAGAGCAGCTGGGTATCAGGCTGGAGTTCATACTGTATCTGTGCTCTGTTGCTTAATTTTTTGTCGCTTACGTTCCCTTTAATCATATGAATCACAATCTGTTAATGGGTTTCAAGTAGTATCAGTTAAACCACATCACAGTTTTTTGGGGCTACTGGACCTGATGTAAACACAAGTCGCAGAAATTTAGTAAACAAAAATGGTAGACGGTTATCCCAGCTGGAGACATCCTCCACATTTGATTTGCAGCTTTGTAACCCTCACTTGTTGAATAATAATCTGCTGTGTTTGCTGTGCAGCGTATGCATCATTTACGGTGCTGCTGCTTGTCACACACAGGGAAATGTGATAGATGAAAAAATAAATCTCACATTTTTCTCGCCCCGTGATTAAGCCTCGGCGTATTATTTAAAAGCCAGCTGTGATTCATTGCATGCATTTGCGCATATTTTCTGCTTTCAGCATCTCATCCCGTCTAAAAAAAAAAAATGATTTCCTTCGAGAGTGATTCACAACACGTCACCTCTGCATGTCCAGTATTTGATTTTCTTTGTTTGCTTAGCTATGCGCTGCCTCAAAAACACAAGAGCATATTTAATAGCGAGGACCTGCGAAGGTGAAGCTTGGAGTGATTCAAGCAGAGAGCTTATTTGCCGGAGCAGGGGCTGATTCCTTTAAGAACAAACTCTTTCTTCAGTGACACAGCAGCAGTTGTGTTTATTGCATCGCTAGCCATTTCATTACATCCTCTCCCCCTGCAATATCCTCTGCCTCCCTTTTTTTTCATGCTTTATCTCTCTGTCTCTCCTCCTCCCACTGTCCCCCCTCCACCTGTCAACTAAATGTTCAGTCATTTCCTCTTTCCTCATCTACTCCATTTCTTTCATCACCCCCATCACTTTCTCCCCCACTCTCCCTCTTAATTGATCTGAGACAGTCAGAGCAAAAACTACTCCATGCCTTCTGTAACCCAATACCAGGCCCATCCAGCTGGCCTCTCCCTTACACACACACACACACACACACACACACACACACACACACACACACACACACACACACACACACAGTCATTCAATCTCCTACTTACAATCTGTGTGAGAAGGTGACTGTTTTACAGTAAACAGCACATTTAGAACAGAGCTGGCCGTATATTTATTATTATAATGTGGACAAACAAATAGGAAAACAGACAAATATATCCTCCCGTGCAGGATAACGTACAACCTAAATTAGGTGAGGTTATGTTACATGTTGCATGTAATTTTTGACAAATACATTATGACATCGTGGCCTAAAAAAATGATAGAAATGACATGGGAGCAGGGAAATACAGCCGTGATATGCCGGTCAGAAGAAGCTATTTGTGGCAGTTATTACCAAATCAGTCATGTCTGCAGTGTTCCTCTGAGGCAACAAACAGTATACTACTACTTTTCTATTTGGACATTGTTACACAGTGTTCTAAGTAAGAGGTTTTGGTATTAAAGCCAGTTTGTGTCACTTTTAAAAGAAGAAATAATGTCCTCCTCTTGCAAGGAGAGGGTTTAGTTCATCAGCAATAAAGTGTTGCTCAATTCCACACACGCTAGGGTTTATGTGCTACATTTGGTGGCTAATGTTAGCTAATCTAATCCAACTTTAGATGCTTTGAATATTTCTGTGTAATACACATTACTCGATCATTTTGCTGACTTCTCTTTCAGGCAAACTTACATATTTTTGATTTAAAGGTGTTATTGATAACATTCAGCCACTCCATCTCCCCCTTCCATTGCATTCACATCACAACACCACTGTTATTTGAATCATCGGCTCCCTCAAGCGGTTGCCAGTTTGTGCTCTAGCTAAGAACAGCTAGCGTTAACAGCTAGCGTTTCTTCAATCAACTCAATTCAAAGGGGCTTTATCGACAAACCACCACACTGTCAAGGTTTGGATTTTTGGTTCGTCATTTCCTGTTTTGTAGTATTCATCCTCATGTGTCTTGTGACTCTCCACTTCCTGTCTTTGTCTTTCTCCGCCCTTTTTCTGTGTACACCTGTGTTTCATTTGTTCATTAGCCCATTAAGTCTCCTCCTTTTTTTGTATTACTTATTTTTCTTAGATTCTCCTTGTTGCTTTTTGTGCACTTTGCATTTTTGAGTTTGGACTTTGGATATCAGTTATTATTAAAGCTTGCTTTTTTGTTCTTTTACCTTCATGTCTCTGTGTGTCTTGCGTTCGGGTCCCTTTTTGCAAAAAACACAACGCAACCATCTGAAGTAAATAAGCAAATGTAGTCATAATCATAAACTAACTTAATAACTAACTAAATTTCTGGTTTTATTGCGCTTATCCATGTGGTTTGTCCTCGTGGTGTTGCCGTACCTAGCTGTCCAAGATGCTGGATGGGCTCACACATGTGCTACTCAAACTAGGTAGTGACAGAAACTCTGCACAGGTGGTTTTGTTGCTTTTCTACAAAATTTTGTGAAGACACTCCGGCTTGGGTCAGTGACTGAACTAGACAAAGCTAACCGCTAACACACTGGCCAGCCAAGAACGGTCAGTTACAACATGCTTGCTAACTGTTGGTTGCTAACTAACTGTAAGCTGGCATGGTCAGTCGCTAACAAGGACAATAAATACAGTTTATACAAGAGGCGACGAGCTTCTGTCAGTGTGCACATGTGAAGTTCAACTTGGTTGAACAATTTTAAAAGCTAATTTAAATGTTTTTATAGCAGTTGAGGTAAGAAAGCCAGAAGTTGTCAGACATTTGTGCAACAAGCATCCAAAAAAGTCAAACCTGTCCTGTTGTTTCCACTTAAAATACAGATGTTTACATCTAAAAGCTTACTTTACACTCTTTTTGCGCCTTTATAATGCTACAAAGCCATTTAAGGACAGCATGTCCTTGAAACGATACTCTTCCTTCACTCTGCTACATTTTGGTGGTCTTTAAGATTTCATAACGCGCATGTCTAATGGCATGTTTCCCTTCTAATCCTTTCATTGTTAGCGGTGAAAATGGCCCATTTTTTGGTACATTATGAAACACAAGAGGCTGTGTATTTTTATTCTTTGTCAGACAGCAGTGGGAGCATTTTAAATGCATTTCCGATTACGTCAGAGAATTGAATGATTGCGAAAGAACATGTTGACCTGTTAAACAGCATCCAGTGGGCTGATTAATGTTTAGATACAATACTGTAAGAAACCCTCGTTTCAAAACGATTGACTGCTTGTCGGCCTGCAATAGGGATCATGATTTCTGATTTTACGAGGGAGTACGGGCATATAAACTGAAAGGTCAAATGACTTTACCCAAAATAATTCTTCCTGTTATCTCACACTGGTTCGACTCACCATTTGTTTGTCTGTGCAACAAAGCCTGATTCAATTACATTGTCTGTAGTGCTCATCGTACATCTGCAGGGTGGCTTTTATGGACGCTTACATGCTAACGGCAACGAGCATGATTGGTTACGTGCAGGTACGGGAGATTCAACACTCTATGCTCACACCACATCCTTTAAGGCCTGACGTAGTTATTTGAAGCCACTCAGCGGCTCCTTGGAAAGCCACTACAGCTGGCAGCCACTGATGGAAACGTCAGAGACAGAAAGCATCATGCATGGCTACTTTGTCGTATGGATAGTTCTTCTGCATGGTTAAAGTATCAATTGGACATGCTGGTGCTAGTTTGCGCACTGAAGGGTGTTTGCATGCAACATCTATTAATTACTTGATGTGAGTGCTTTTCTATTAATGATTTTTATGTTCAGCTTTTCTGAGGATTCAGCACCCAGATAAGCACACTGGAGCTAAACGTGTTGATTTATTTTCCAAACAGCAATTAGGCCTGCTGCTGTTCTGCTGCTTTAACATTGGTGTGGGAGATAATAATAAACAACTAGCTATCAATCTTTGATGAAAAGAAATCCAACACCATATCTGACTGTAAGAAACAGCTGTGGTAAAAATTGGACGATAAAAAGTTTTGGCTTGATCCGCTGATGTTTTCCTGATCAGACACATTTTAGCTTTTCTTTTAACGAGGACGACAAATCAAGTGACAGAAAGCTTACAGGAATAGTTTTAGTGTGATCATCTTGTGACTTCCAAATACAGATACATGTTAAATGCCCTCATTTTAAATTTAGAAAATGAGGCCCATTGTGAAGGATGTCTTTCCTATGAAACGGCACACCATGATCTTTCTCACATATTAGGCCACCTGTCGTCTCAGACGAGGTCTATATGCCATTTACAGTCGAAAAATTCAACGTGAGCTTGGTAGAACTACTCAGCGGCGAAGGGAGGCAGAATGTGCCGCTGGGCCGAGCTGAGCAGAAAGTCTGTTTTTGTGCTTTTTGACTTGGAGCCCCTGCTGAGGTAGCTGCTGGCTGCAGCACTGTTCCACAAGATCTCGAGATAGACCAGAAAAGATCCCATGATCACCCTGCAAACACACACTCAGGCCGTCATATCTACTTGGTGCCTCAACCTACAACATCTGAGTTACATATTCATTGGTAATTATATTTCTATGCACCATGATAATATGTCAACCTGCAGTGAAAGTGTTATTCTATTAGAAGTGATGTAATTACATCTCTACTTACTCTGATTGATCATTGTTATATTTATACATTCCCAGATGCTTCTACTATGATGTCGCCGTGGTATTAATGTTTCTACCTGCTCTCATGACATTTACATTTAATAACAAAGTAGTGTTGATGCAATTTCTATCCTGGCTATGTAACGTGTTTTATCCCTCGAGTGGATACATTGTCACAGATACAGCCACACTGTGTACAATGTATTTTCACCTGGATGACTGGCCTGACAAAGCTGATCTCATCCTGCTTGTGATGTACTGATGAGTGCATATATAAGATGTATTAATGTGTGTTTTTCTCATCATCAGATGCGTTTTAACACCCAGAGTAGGAAGTGAACAGCAGAGGAAGAGGTGGAAAATGTAATAATTAACTACAGAGGCATCTGAAACCGAGCATATCTCAAGGTCAAAAGCAAGGAATCCAGTGCTGCCTTGTTTGCTAGCAGGATCAGAGACAGTTGGTTCAATAATCTTCTTGTTTTTAAATGAAAACTCGTCTTGAACCACATTTGTGCAAACTGTCTTTGGTGTGCCAGCAAGGCATAGGTCTTTATCAGAATTTGTTTATCTGCTGACGAGATGTTGGGCAGGAATGTGACCTTAGCCTAGTTAGCCTGCCAGCGACAGCACAAGACCCGTGACCGGGAAGCCTGACTGGTGTCTGGAGCCCCAGGGGAGAGCATCGCAGCTGGGGAGGAGCGCTGAGCTAAGAGCCTGCTCTCTAGTTAGACGGAGAGCTGCAGTGTAACTGTAGACATAAAGGACGACTAGGAGAGAGCCAAGGACCAACTCAATAATCAACTCTGATAAATCTGCAACAATGAACATCTTATATTATAAGCTATGAACCATTATGGATGTATAGATACATCTGTTTGGCAACTTTGTGCCATTATGAAAGCGAGGCTAACATCATGGCTGAATTTTATCAGCACTACAAAAGCACAACTTATACATGTTTTACTGAATATAATCTACTTGCTTGTGCAAACAATTAGCTTGAACTGTACAATCTGATGTGAGCATCATTATCTGAAGAAATGGAAACAGTAGCCAAAGGATAGCAACCAGTTAGCTCTACTGGGCTATACTCCAGAACCATTAACTCCCACCACCATCTTTACTGGACACCATCCTCAAGTATTGTATTATTTAATATGATGATTAAAGTGTAGAGAGACAGGAAACCAGGGGAATGCTTTGACTGAAAATGTCTGAAAACATGTTTGATGCCCATCTGGTGACTCTGTACCAGTGTGATAGCAGATATTAAAGATTTTAATTTGCCTTGGTCCCACAGAAACACTAAGTTGATTGAGAACCGGTGCCTCGCTGTGACTTAATCATCACTTCATTTGGGGCCCTGTCTGTTTCATTTTCAATTGCAGCGTTACTTACATTAACGCTCCATTTTTAACAGGCACATTTAAAGCATAAAAAAGAGAAAACACTTAACTGCTTATAATGATAAAGACAGTGATCAATCTCAATTTATAGTTTGTGGTTCTGTAAAGAACACAAATGCCTTAAGGCAGAAGGACGGGCAGTTGATAGAAGACTGTTTCCACATTCAAAGAGCCTTTAGAAGGCAGCTACACTTCATTAAAAGACCTTGAAGGAAAACTCACCATAAATTCTGTGTTAAAACAAGTATCCATTGGTATAGAGACAGAACCCATCCACTGCAACACAGGGCAACCACTTTGAAGTGTAGCACTGGTCCAAGAACACAATGTGGACACAATGGAAGGGGCCGAAATGCCTGTGCATCTGCATGTGTTTGCTGCAGGCCTGTAGCCAAACATGAATACACTGTAAAGGGGATTAAAGGAACCCTGTATCCTTCACCCTTCACCTCTGGATTCATTGGCTGCCTTGGTGGCCTTAGTGTTCCAGATCAGTTCAACGTTTACTGGAGCATCACAAGGATAGTAGCCTATAGTCATCTCACCTTAAGATCAACTTATAAACACTCATGTTATTATGATGTGACACTAAACCCCCAGAACATGGAAGGAAGGTCACTGTCTGGTTCTCTGACAGACGAGCAAGGTAGATGTTTCCTTACTGGATGAATTGACTTGTTTTTGTTCTTCCAAACTGCTATAAACCTGCCTGACACACTCAAACTACAACATGTCTTGTCATTCCAATTCCAATAAAGATATTTTGATACACTTCACACCATGTTGATGACAGACCTGCAAGGATGCAAGCTGTGACAGCATTGCACCCTGATCTAACTGATGCTATAGCATCTAGGCTAACCTCTTGAGAAGCTGCTACATGAGCCGCCATTCAGATAAATATTTGCTTCCCCTCGCTGGTCAACACATCAAAACCATGCTCGTAGAAGTCGTCTCTAGCTGCCAGTGGATCCACATGGGATGCTGATTGGTTCAACCCCAGTGTCTTCGGCCAAAAGCACATAGCTTGAAGCTTGGCAAGACGGATCACGTGACCATGTGATCTCTCAGCTTGCCTCGCAAGGTTAGACCAGAACCGATCAACTGAAAAAAAGCAGCCATGCCCTGAGTTGGTGACATTGAAGGTAAATCCACCTTCAGATACTCTGTTAGATAACAATTTCTAATGTTTAGTGCATTCCAGTCTGGAATCTGTGATAAAATGTTGCATCATGTCGCAACTTTCCAAATTGTTAGTAGTATTTGAGGTCTAAAAAAATGAGAGCCAACAGAGAAAAACCTCTGGTGCTCAAATTTAAAAAAGGAAAAATCTTTTTTAAGGACAATGTTTCACACCACTGATGACAGATCTGCAAAGATGCAAGCTGTGGCTGCACTGAATTATAATCTTTTGAGGCTGAGGATCAGTATGTCTGCTGCCTCTACGATGGATTTCTTCCTGTTTTGACTGTTGACATTGGTCCAAAATATTGTGGCTCCTGATCTGAGACCAATATTTCAAACGCCATGTTCACTTGTGGCAATTCTAGGCATTCCCTGCAGTCACACCATTGTAGCTGTGCTGACAATGTATATTTTTTGGGCTATGTCTGTAATACAGCATCAAACAACAAAACTGATCCATAAGAAAGCAATGTTGAAGCTGTTTCTTGACATTGTTCAAATGTTTCAAGGGGGATTTTACCTTTCATACCACGCTCCAGCTTGTTCTTCAGTCACATCTTCATAGTTATATGTATTTCCGTGTCTATCATGTCTCATATTCATCTTGAAACTGTGAGCCTGAATGAAGATTTGCTCAGGGCTTAAAACGAAAGAGATGTGCCGTTGTTAACAGGAGGAGGAGTTCAAATTAACAATGGGAATGTGATTCCCTGGAGGGCAAAACACCCACAAGTCTGTCTACACTTGGCCTACATACTGCCCGTTACAGACTTCCCCACGCCAGGCTTTTCTCCTGCACCGGTGCTGCAGGATCTTACTATCAGTTCCTCCTGGGGATCCAGAACCAGTGCCGCAGCGGTGCAGCAGCAATGTGCTAACTGGGACTTCTGTCTATGAAGGCTGCATACATGCTGTCGCCTACAGCACATTTGCACGCAGAGATCTGAACTGAATTTGCTGTAAAGATGCAATGAAAACTCTCCATCATCATGCTGGACACACCCCTCGCTCACGTGCCTGAGAGGAAGTGGAAGCCAGGTAAATGAGGTGTAAAGACACATGAGAGCGCACAGCCACGCACACCTCCTACCATGTCTTTAAGCAGAAAGGTCTTCTCCTTGTAGAGGGTTAATGGGAAGAGATTGCAGGCTACATGAAAGAGGGAGTAACCTTATAAAGAGAGGTCAGAGGCATATATGAGGATTTACAGCGTGCCCTTGTGCTGCGCACGCGGGTTAGAAAGAAAAAGAAAGAGGATACGCAAGGCGAGGACGAGGCGCGGGTAAATAGATAGAGATGGAACAGGTCTTGAGAAAGCAAATATAAAAAAAGGTGAACGAACGTGAAGGCACAGGTCTTGTTTACCGTGCGAAGCAAAAGAAAAGGTACAAAAATATTGACTTGGACATCTCTGATGTTTGCTGGCTGTCTAACATGAAAATATCTTTTAGGGCTTCAAGCAACTGTGTGGTGAATTCTGAAACATAGCTTAACAGGAGCACATGTATACAAGAGCCATAATGGCAGCGAACTCATTCAAGAACATCAAGCTTGAGTATGCCAACATTAGTCACTGAAAGCTACTGGTCATACAGGACAGCAGCAAAACACTGAATCTCACTGAACTGAATTCAGTTTGGGTGCACGATATTTCTAATGAATTAAACTCTTCATTTGTAGGAGCAAGAACGTGTTGTGTCTTAAAGTTTAACTGTCCAAAACCCAAAGATATTAAATTTACAGATATTAAATCCTCATATTTGAGAAGCTGGAACCAAAAATGTTTGGCTTTTTTACTTAAAAGTCCAGTGTGTAGGATTTAGAGGGATTTAAGAGGATCTGCTGGCAAAAAGGAATATAAAAGTGTTGTATTTTTAGAATGTGCTTTTTATGTCTACGAGGGGAGCGGGACGTCTTCCACAAAGTCTGCTATGGTTGTATGAGTGCTGTCATGATTTTCAATACACGATTATCATGGCCAAAAGCATTCACAATAATGATGCTATCAAAACATCTACCCGCACTACATGTATAGCATTAAGCTCTCGTCCATCAGCTACTCCAACATGATTTTAGCCACACACACTGTGGTAGTAGCTTCTGCGTCTTTTCCTGCTTTGATCTGTTTTAAGCAGAGTTAAGTTGCAGCCAACGCCACCTGATATGACAAAGTGAGAACAGAGAGAAATGCAATTTATTGTTACAAGCCACATTTCCAGCCATTTTTGTTGCAACCAAAACAGGCGTAGTATTTTAAACCGAACCCTGTTGTTTTCCTAACCCTAACCAAGTGGTTTTTATGCTAGCGTTGTGAATAGAGAGAAATGGGAAATTGAATCTAAAGAAAAGTAAAGTAGCAACATTAAGAAACATTTGGCTTTAGCTTATCTGTGGTTTTGCAAAAACAAACTTAGATAATGTTTATTCTGGCGATCGGGTCACAATCATCTTGGGCGGCGCTAATTCCAGGACGCAGCAACCGTGCCACTGCAAAATAGTGCCAGGAGGGACTTGTTTTGAATGTGGGAAGGCAAGGTGCGGTGTTAAAATGGCTAAATCCCTGCAAAAACCAAAGGATAAGAGCTGCTAGCTTCTTCAGGTTCATACCATTAGCCGCAAGCAGTAGTGAGTAATTTAAGCCTGTAGTTCGCTTGCTTGAAAGCCGCTGTCGTTTTCCCGTAGCAATGATGATTTTGAAAAAGTAACTCTAAATTTGGTGAATCAGACGAGGTGAGGGGTATTTTGTTGGTTGCAATATGCAACCTTACCACTAGATGCCACTAAAACCTCCACACTGGACCTCAAAGAAATTGCTTTTTCGACTTAATAAAGTTGATAACATAAATTATGAAACAATTAGTTTTCTTTCAGTTGACTCACTGATTAATTAATGAATCATTTCAGTTCTTGTTTATCATTTAGCTTTTCCTTTCCTGGCTATGTATCACACTAAACCTCAGCCAGACCTGTCTGCACACCGAGCCGGTTGGTCAAAGGGGAAACATAGACAGCAGTATAAAATAAAAGCCTAACTCTGTGTTTGCATTCTGCGAGGATACAGAGCAGGCTCACATAGATCAAAGTGGCCACGGTGTATTAACAGCAGCTCTGGGGTTAGAGCTATGGCAACAACAGATCTGCAAATACCGCAGCTCTGACTGCCTTTATGATACCAGCCTGAATGTCAAGATCTTTACACGGCCACAATTTGTACAAGTATGTCTTGTATTTTATGTGCTTTTGCTTGAGGTTTCTCTAACGAGGCAATTAAGAAGCAGTTTATTTTTCTCAACACTGTTCTGTCTGACTCATAATGGAGAGACGCTTCTCCCATTTCGCCATCAACCAATCGAGGAGGCAGGCAGATGTTCGATGGGACTGTGTTTTGATGAGTGTGTAAGTGGTCAACATCCAGCTCAGCGACTCTGTGAATTTGAACGTTTCAACAAACAAAGCATCTTTCCTAACTTTCATAATCAAATAGATTACGTCCTGTGTGAAATCTGAACTCTGAGACGCGTTGGATTGAACATTAAGTTGCAGAGTTGATGATTTTTGCTGAAATTGAGGATAATTGGAAGGACAATTTGTAATTTCTTACTTATCGCTTTTTCCCTCCTACAGTGTCATCTTCAAATTAAACTCCCTTTGATCATCTGCTTCACCAAGAATCAAATCTTAGGGATGCACTATGTATTTTGGGGGGAAGAAATTCATTGACCGATTTATTTTTATGCCTAAAAAATTGTTTTCATGACTGCATGAAGTGAATAAACAAACTGACCTTAAAGGACAACACGATTTTGTTTGTATGTGGCGGACCCTGCCACCTTTCCAGCTTCAAGCAGTGTTCTGAGGACCTTATTTTCCTCTGAGAGCAGCTTGTTTATTCAGTTATGGGAGACGTTTGTATTATTACCTCATTAATTTGTAAATATTAAAATTCTGAGTTTGAGTTTATTCTCCAAAACTACATTGTGCCCCTTTAATATTACCTAAATATTAAAACAGACCTGACAGAAGTGACAGAAAATGTATATGGAACTCATTTTTCTAACAGAAATACCACAAATGTTCTGGTTTCAGCTCTCTAACGTGACGATTTGCTGTTTTAAATCACTGTGAACTGAATTTCTTGGGGTTTCCCCGCTAATTAATTGACAAAAATGATGAGTTGCAGCCCCAAATCAGAAACACTGCAACATTTCTTTTGCCAAAAGCAGACTTGCTCTTATCAGACAATAAATCAAAGCCATCACCTCTGTGAGTTAGAAAAGTACAAGGGCAGGGAGCACATCAATAGATCATCAATAGATCTCCACAGTCCTGATCAATAAGTGCCCTGTGAGTCATGAGATGGCATCACTTTCATCTGGAGGTGTTTCATCATATATAGAGTGAAAACTTTATTGAACTTTCAGTCCTGTCACTGGACTATATGTGTGCCACGGTGGAGCAGTGTCTCACCTTTGAGCAGGGGCAGCGGGGTGAGCTCCACCTGGGAGCTCTGGTAGCGGAACTGGGACGAGCTGTGGGACCTCCTCTGCCGGGCTCTGCGCATCGACCTCCTCGGGAAGCCGTCCACCTTCTCCGCGGACGGCACCGAGAAGCTGGTGGTCGGCGAGGACGGGCTGGACGGGGGCAGCTTGGTCGTCTCCATGATGGCTGTATGGATGGCGGGTGGTGCTTGCGTGCGTGCGTGCGTGCGTTTGCGCGTGTGAGTGCGTAAAGCGGTGCTTGAGAGAGGATGCACGGGTGAATGGAGGAGCGGAGGGATGGATGGATGGATGGATGGATGGATGGAGGAGTGGGTGGCTTTTCTGAATCACAGATGGATTATCAATTGATCAGAATGAATAGGCTCCCCGGGGGGGTGTGGAGGAGGAGGAGGAGGAGGAAGAGGAGGAGGGGAGGGGGAGATAAAGAGGGGAAGAGAAGGTGCAAAGGCGGAGGAGAGGTGAGGAGAGAGAATCTCTGGATGTCCAGTCCCGTGCTGTGCGCCTCGCGGTCTCTATCAGAGCCGGACGGGAAATGGCAGCAGCAGCAGCATCATCCCTGACTCTTCCGTGTTTCACGCGCAGATGAAAAATCGCTTGTGTATCATCCCCGTGGAGGAGTAGCCTGCACAGCTACCAGATGATGCTCAGACAGGCGCGTCTCCTCACACACACACACGCACGCACGCACGGGCACACACACACCTCTCTGCTGCTATTGGCGTCACACACACACACAGACACACGCGCACACTAAGTCATGGGCCTAGATTTGTGTATGTATTTCTGGTCAGCTCCTTATGTGGACAAATCAGTGCAATCAATGCACCCGATTGAAGCTCCTCCTGTTTATCCAGATCCAAAAACAAAACACACGGACCCCAGGTCAGTTTACAGCGTATTCTCCTCGATGGTTGCTCCTTATCAATAAAATCAGTGATCGGTCCTGGCGGCGGATGATGATATCATAAAATCATCAATCTGGGCCCACCTCGGCTGCCGCATCACTCTTGTCCTTCTCGCTGGTTTTTAACGGATCCTCTTTCGACCGCTCAAACGGCCGCACCTGCTTTTTTAAAGGATGTTTCTTCAATGGTGGATGATGTTGCTCTCTGTTCGCTGTTTGAACCCCCACCTTCCACACAACGTCCTCCTCCCGCCGTCCTCAAACCGTTATCAGGGCGGGGAAACAAACGGTCCCTCACCGCGCCGACATGTGCAGGTCCTCCGCCAGCGGCCGATGCAACACCGAGCCCCGCTGCTCCGCTCCGTCTCTACCTCCGCGGCGAGAGCAGCAGCGGCAGGAGAAAGATGGAGAAACAAAAAAGAAAGGAGCCGCTCTTTCCTGGCAGCAGCCTGGAGTTTAAAAAGACTG
Organism: Pagrus pagrus; assembly: GCF_965226575.1. Classification (NCBI taxonomy): domain Eukaryota; kingdom Metazoa; phylum Chordata; class Actinopteri; order Spariformes; family Sparidae; genus Pagrus; species Pagrus pagrus. The sequence goes on along the minus strand of NC_140204.1, from coordinate 16,904,800 downwards.
AAGAAGGCCCGTGTTATACAATAGCACCCCGTCTGTGTCTGTCAGACTGACGCGTTTTGCTCCTGTCCCCCTTCTCGGATCCCGTTATCCGGTCGTCCTACAGCGCCTCAGCGAGCTGCGTCAAGATGGACGCTGTGAGTCAGGAGCGTTCAGGAAGTGAGGCATCCGGCCTTTCAAAATAAAATGAGACAAGGCGCGAACATTGAGTCATAAACACTCAGGTTGGTTATTCTAGAAGCAGTTTTGTTATATTTGTAGAACATCTCACATATATTACTAAAGCTATTTGCGAGATGGTTTCACAAGAATGAAGGAGAAGTGTAGCCAGAAATTTCCTGTGCTAACATGATGGCTTGACAGCGGTGAGTAGCTACTAACAATAGCCATGTTTGTTGTTTGCGCTCATTATGATAATGTTTGGTGTTTTCTTATATGTGAGTGAGACATGAGGTAGTTGGATATGGTTAGCGATGACAACAATGCACAGAACTCAAAGTATAAAGCCCCTGAGCCTGTTATTCAGCAGCTTGCTAACCCAGTAGCACTAAGCACACAGCCCCTGAGCCAAGGAACCAGGCTACTGTTCAGATGCTAGCCAAGTGGCAAAAACCACACAGCCCCTGAGCCAAGCTAACCCAGTTAGCACAAAGCACACAGCCCCTGAGCCCAGTAAAAGAGCCACTGGGGCATGCAGAATCGTTCAGCGGCTAACATTAGCAGGAAGAACACAGCCCTTGAGCCAAAGAACCAGATTGCTGTTCAGATGCTAACCAGGTAACAAAAACCACACAGCCCCTGAGCCAAGCTAACCCAGTTAGCACAAAGCACACAGCCATGAGCCCAAGAAAAGAGCAGTTGCATCACGCAGACTTGTTCAGCTAACATTAGCAGGCAGAACACAGCCCCTGAGCCAAAGAACAGAGCTGCTGTGGCAGCAACAGCCTTGTTAAGCGGTTAACCCAGATAGCATAAAGCACACACCCATAGCAGTAAGAGGGACTGGCCTGCCTGTTAGCCTTTTTGGACAGAGGTATGTTTGTTGAAGATATTTTGCTTGTGTTTACATGTTTGAGAGTTGTTTTGTTTATGTATTTATTCTTCTGAAAAAGCTAAGAGAGCTTGTTGCACAATGTAGCAAATTAGCCACTTACATATCTCTCTGCTAGCCAGCGAGAGCTGAGGGGCAGATGGTGTAGTCAGGCAGAGCACATTCTTGTGTTTCAGAGAAGGGGCTCTGGAAAGAGGCCTGAAGGGAGGGCATGAGATTTTTCAATTGAATACTTAGGCAATTTAGCGTGCTCTTGTTGGTTTCTACAATCGTACCAACCCCAGCAATGACCTGAGGCAAAAATTAGCCACCAGGTCTCTGTGCTCTGCACTACATAGCCTCTTTCTAGGATAGGATATTATACCACATTGGGTTTGTGTGGTAATTTGAGTAAACACAGACTCATTTAGGAGCACAAAGGTCTTAAAGATACATTTTGATACAGGGCTCTTTCAAGACAGGGCCTCAAGGGCATAAAATGTGAAATCCTGTTATCATGGCAGCTGGAGTTTTGCTTTATTAACTCCCATATTACCAAAGAAAGTTACAATTAATAGGAATAACCAATTGCTGCACAGTGGGGGTCACAGGGAAAGTTGCGTGCATTGCTCAGTTGGTAATAGAGCATTAAATGGGCCTGATTAATGGAAAATAAATAAAATAGACAAGGATGTGACACATTTCTTTATAAACCTGACTCAGTTAATACGTATTCATGTTAGCTGTGAAAATACAACTCAATGTAGGCAATGTAAATGTAGGCAAACAACAGTATAAGCAATCTCAAGGGATTTTTCACTCATTCCTCCAGCCTCTTTGGTACAACTTGAAAGTATCGGCACATACTGTAGTTTGGTAAACTTGGGCCTGCAGTGTGAGGCCTACTAACAGGATTGACACATCTTTTGAAGTGAGGCGCTGGCCTGCAGGTAGACATCAAAGCGAGGAGGTGTGAAGTCTCAACCTTGAAATGCAACATGTCTCAAAAGGATCGCTAGAATTCAAACTGAGCAGATTGCATTGGAGTTATGACTGTTCAGCCATCTTTTATTACACTATTTCTTGGTATCCTGATGCTATCTCACTATATGCATGTGTAAAACTATTTCAGTAAACCGAAAACAGCACCTCTATTGTTTTCCACACAACCTCGGGGCAGATTCTTTATCTAACTGCAGTTAATCATTCAACAGCAAAACAGCTGAAACTGTTGGCCTATATTTTAAGGAACAGGTGAAGACAGAGGAAGAGTTGTTACAGGAGATCTTTGCTTATGTTACTAAGCAAAAGAACGTTAGACTGAACCCGAAACAAATGCTCCCCTTCTCAGTATTGACTGACAAGGGGTCATGGTCATCTGCTATGAGCCGGTGGACATCAGTGGACAGTTTGTTCGGTTTTGCATTGATTTACACTAATTTCACTCAATTTTGAAATTGCAGAATTATATTTGCAGCCTTTTCTCGAAATAGAAAATCATGGTTAAAATTTAAATAAATAAATTAAATTTTTAAAAAAAATTCATTTTTGTGGCAAATAGCAAAGAATGCATCAACCCTGGGGCATCACAAAAGATCAGGACAGCTATAATTATTGCCACAGTCCTGCCGACATTTACAGTAGACAACAAGTGTGAGTATTTAACTTGATAACATGATGAAATATCAAATACATCTCCAAAAAACGAGAAGCCACAGAGTAAAAAAGGTTTGGTCAGTACCTCACTGGCAGGGCAGGCACATTAAAGGTGCACTATGCAACTTTTTTTACAGAGACCGAGCTGATCCATGCAACAGCAGTTTGAAAGAACAAACATTAAGGTGCACTTAAAAGCGGCAATACGTAAAATCTTTGTTGGAAATGTTCAAAAATTACCTTAAGGTATCGACAGAATCCAGGTCCAAAGCCCCTGTGCTACCTATGTAAACACCAATACTCTCCTGCTACTCCAAGCTCCCTATCTGACCTGCTGGCTGCACAGCTAACTGAGCTATCTAGCTAACGCCAGCTACAGTTAGCAGCAGTTAACACTTATTTTGGTGATATGCTGCCCCCCATTTGTTTTATGGATGAATTTGACAGGGTGCCAATTCTTACATATTGCACCTTTAAAGCCATGTTTACATTTGTACATTTTGAGTTATAGAGAGCCAAAGTCACGCACCTTCCAGTCTTGTCGATGAACTCTCACCAAAACCATAATTTAAACATTGCAGCGCTGCTCCTATATATAAGCTTGATCCCAAAACTTACGAACTACCCTTTTACATAACTGCAGTTGTCAATACGGCCATATTTATTGTAATTTTCACCTTTTGTAAGTACTTTTTCTGTGCAGAGGCAGCGGCCGTGTTGGTGTTGGTGATGTGCGTTGAGTGGGACGATGCAGTTCACTGAGCGGTTCAACACAAAACTAGATGATATTTTATGGTTGGAGGGTGAGAACAAAAAAACAGCACATCTAGAAGTCTGACATTTGATGAATAAAGGCCTACATAACCAAAAAAGTTACACAGTGCACCTTTTATAAAGGTTTTATTTTGAAAGCTGTGCCCGGATGCTGTCTGGTGTCACTCTGCCCGTCTTGCCGCTGGCTCCTCAGCCTAAAGGTGGTGCAAGGAGAGAGAGGAATGAGGCTCCTCACTGCGGATGACGCTATAGGATGGATTTATTTATTTATTTGTCTTTATTTATGTGGCATGGCTTTGCCTCGTACACCCGGTTCATTCTGAACAGATGCGTCATTAGTGGCCCACTGCATCACCTCTGGCAAACCTCTGGCTGCGGCTTCACCCGGGCTGCTATCAAATATTCCCATCATCCTCCAGCAGCGCGCCGCTTTGACGCTCGTCAGTGTTTCTGTCTGACTCCCCAACTCCCCTCCCTTCCCTTTCCCCCCATTTTCCTCGCTTCCTATTTGAGGTAAGCGTGTGTGTGTGTGTGTGTGTGTGTGTGTGTGTGTGTTGTTTGTGCTTGTGCGCCGGGATGTAGTTGGCTTTGAGGATCAAGTCCCCTCCATTGTTCTCCTCCTCTCTAAGCCACTTGTCCTCTCTCTAGCTTCCTCACGCACGTGCCGGCGCGCGCGCGCACTCAAAAGCGCAGTCATCCACGCGCCTTCATCCGCCTCTCAAAGTCACACCTCGGCTGCCGGTGAGTGTGTTCTGCTGGTGTGTGTTTGCGCTCATAGCCTTCAAGCCTCCTTACTGCTCCTCTCACCGCAAACACACTCCAGCTTCATAATCTTATATTCAGTCGGAGGGTGTGCGTAATCGCACGCGCCTGCGCCCCATGCCCCCTCCTCCTCCTCCTCCTCCGTGTTGTGTCGCAGATGAGCTCAGCCGGTTGCCTTCTGGGAAAAACACTGGGGGGACCAGCAGGCCAGTGGGTAGTTGATGGGAGCGTTACTGGGTCTGGTTTGATAACACCACAGGACGCTAACAGGCTACTACTCTGTTTAGACTCTATTAATGTCTTGTACTTGACAACAACTCACTCACAAATCTTATAAAGTCTATATTCAGTCTGGTAACGTTTGTCTAAAGCCTAGTTAGGCTGCAATAATCTATTAAGAAGACTAAAATGTCAACAGTGGTGCTAGCAGCTCTGTGAGGCAGTTCCACGCCCCCAGGAAGTGGGTCCAGTGGCCGAACTGTGTAACTACAGTGTCACGTGATGCCTTGTGGCCGAAAAATACTTTTTCCCATAACCTGATGAAAGAAGCATCTGTAAAACGGTGGATACATTTTTTGGAGCGTCACAACCCTCGAGAAAAGACTCGTTTCACTGTCATAATTTGAGCCATTCGGTTCCAAGAACATTTGGAAAGCCTAGAGGAGCCGCACGATTAAATGATTTTATCTTCATTCAGAACCCGGAAGAACCCTGGCCGGAAGTCAAGTGTTTCTGGCTTCATGCTTTCATAGGAATGAACGGGGCTCCACTTCGAGGGCTGTGTCCAGTAGTTATTAGGCTACCTCTAGGCTTAAATAAATGTGTCCAATGCTAATGTTAGCTGTTGTCCAAGGGAAGCTTTACTTTAAATATAGCCTGATGTCCCTCTGGATTTTAACTATCCATTGTTTTTTCAGTTGCCGATCAATCAGGAAGTGATGAAAAGGTAACAATTTGTCAGATTCCCTTTGTTTACAGGGCGTACAACCTGGAACACAACATTTGAATTTCCCACCCTGAAAGTGATGTCAGGGAGCGTCAAGTTGTGTTGAAGACGACTTCAAACCAACGTCTGAGACCATAAACTCATTAGTAAACTGTTTACTGAGGTAATAAATAAAGTGAGAAGTTGGGTCGTTTTCTCATAGGCTTACACACAATTGGACTTAGTAGTGAAGTCGCCCCCTGCTGTCCCTGAGAAGCAATGCAGATTTAAAGGTGCACTATGTAGTTTGGGGGAAGACATTCTAATCAGAAGAGAAAGATTTTCACTGAATGATTTTTTTTGTATGCCTTAACAAACTGAATCACAAACTTTCTTTGTTTTCATGACTGAATAAATTGACTAAACAAACTCAACTTAAAGGACAACACAATTTCATACTGTTCAGCGGACCCTGCCACCTTTGTAGCTTCAAACAGTGTTCTGGGGACCTTATTTTCCTCTGAGAACAGCTTGTTTATTCAGTTATGGTTTGTAGTTTGTATTATTACCTCCTAAATTATCCTAAATCCTAAATACCTAAATTAAACATTTCTGAGTTTGAAATTCTTCTCCAGAACGACATAGTGCCCCTTTAAGGCACTTCTGCATTGGCTTCACTTTTCAGACTTGGAGGCTCAGTCCATATTGTATATAGTCAGTAGGATCACCAAAGCATTACAACTCTTCCTGAGGGGGGGCATCAATGTGTGTGGCACATAACGATAGCATGGCTAAACCATTTCTTATAAACAACAGTGTGCAATGTATTAAAACAAGATAATGTACCTCTTGTTGAATAATGTCAACATCTATTCAAACCTAGTCACCATAAAAACTGCAGGGGTGTGTTTTATTGCTAATTCAACTTTTCATTTGTAAGAAGAGCAATGTTTGTAGCTGTATTATAATTGTACTGATTTATTATATTAAAACATATTAAAGATATAGCAGAATTGTACATCGAACAAAAGTGAAAGAACGTTTTAATGAAATGTTTTATTTGTAAATAACTTTTCTACAGGAACCAATATTACAACATAAATATATTAATCTAATGCCTGATAAATACTAAATAGTCATAACACACTCACACAAAGCCTTACACTAAATCACAAACCGCTACATGGAATAAACCCTCATATAGTTCCTATGTATCTACAGATATAGTCGATATAAGGCAGAGTAATCAACATAAATCATCATTTGAAAATCCAAAATCGTCTTTTTGATACAGTCATGGTGCAGAAGCCCAACTACATCTCTTCACATTTTAAAAACAAATCACAATACACTTCCATTTCCCCACAGTGATAGCTCCAATACAAAAAGTCTTAGCCGCTCCACCTTACTGTGAGTCAAAGGGAGTCACAGGAAAAATGTGTTATTTCTCTCGACTGACTCACATGAAATGAGCACAGTAAGGGAGTTATTAATTATACAACCATTTTTATCAGAGGTTTGGTTCCACGGGGGTGTTATTGGACCACTTAACGACTCTGTTACCGTCATTGTCCTTAATGAAGCTGTCCCTGACAACCTCATCACCGCATCCTGCTGTTTAGTGCAAGCCTGCTGTCAGTGTACTGCATGTAAAACATTAAAGCTTAGTTTGTAAAACATCGTAACATTATCCAAAAGCATGTGATCTCATACATACAGTACATTTGGCTAGTTCTGATTATATAGTAAACAAAACTAATGTCTTGTCGGCAAATGAATCGTCCATGTAATCATGGCTGGTTTTTATCCACTAGGGGGCCACAGGGCAAAAATGAGCTATGCACCTATACCATCCCTTTGCTTTGGTTATTTTGTAAGGCATAAATAATGTTTGGGAATATACACTTTGATACAGGCAGACAAAGTAAATAAATAATTCAGACAACTATTTGAAATTAATGAAATCACCACAAACCAACAGGCACTTGTTCAATCTGAGGACTTTGGGGCTTTGAGAATTTACCCTTACTTTTCTGGTCATGCTTCAACTCTTGCAACCACAGCCTGGTAAAAGAGTTTAAATCAACAATCTATCATATAAGAGCATAATTACAGGAAGTAGAATTAATGCAATCCTATTTTTTACGGTGAGTAAGAAAAAATAATAATCCACTTTATCATAAGAAATGTAGAATAATAAATTGTAGCTTTAAAAAAGAAAATGGATTCAAATATTGCAATGTATAAATAAATGATCAGTAGCAGCAAAACATGTGAGGAGAGTGCATGTGTTGGATCATCTGTTTTAAAGTCAGCAAAAAGAAAAAAAGAAAAAAAACTTTCCTGGAGTTAAATCATAATGAACAAAGACATGCAGCCAGGACAGAGCTGTGTGGGCAACTTTGGCCCCTGGAGTGTTCACACTGTGGCTCCGATGAGGCACAGATGGAAATTTCTGGTAATGACATTTCCATGAATTGGCGAGGAAGTGAGCGCTCCACCCTCTTTTTAATTTTACATTCAAATGCTGAGTCAAGTTATCGCGTGTTTCTGGATTGTGAAAGGCCCAACTGTGAAAATAAAAACGAAGAAACTGGACGCCGCTGGATTTTATTGCATAGTTGGTTCGCATTTGCTGGAAATGTCTCTCATTTATTGTAGGTTTATTTATTGTGTTTTGAGTCGTAGATTTGAGCAGCTGCAGGAAAGGAGTGGAAAAAAATGGACTCCAGTCTCTGAAACCTCAGTGAGGCGTTTCTAAATGCACTACGGTATCTCTTTAAGGAGCAGAAAGATGAAGTTGACCCGGAGTTCTTGCAGAAGATCTCAATGGTCAAAGGTCTCTGTTTTGTGATTTGGTTCCACTTGATCCAATCTAGTTGATTATACCACTCAAAATACAGAAAAATATAAATTAAATGTCCATAAGGACATTCCTTGGCACAAGGAATCTGGTCTTCCTTTGCTATGCGGCATGTAGTGTTACTGGTTATTGTAGTATCCAATCATTGCCCTCAAGTAGCTCAGAAAGGGAGAGATCTCTCAAGGGATCCCCCAATGGTGGCAGAGAGGGCAGGGGTTGAGGGAGAGGTCCACCAAAGCTGCTGGAGGTAGTCTGAGACACGGTGAGGGGACTCGGGACGGTTAGCAGGGACAGCAGAGAAGCGGGATTGGGTGCAACGTGTCGACTATTAATTGACTTTGAGGCAAGAGACAGCTCCGGGTTTGACACTGAGAATGACTGAAGAGCAGGATCTTGGAGCGTTGATGGTAAAAGAGAAAGCGGCAGACTTGAATTGATTGGATTTCCTGTGAAGTGACCCGAATGAAGTTGGGCCACATTCATGGGACAACCTTGCGCTTCAAGACCTGCGTTCTCTGGCGCTAAATTGGAGTAAGGTGACGCTTCTTTACACGAAGCCCTTCGAAAAGAGGATGCACCAGGATGATATGTAGAGAAACAAGCCTTTTCTGACATTGAAGAGCGATCGTAGATGGCGCCCCGTCTCGAGTGAGGCCGAGCAGCTGTGCTGAGAGAGGTGGAGGGTACGGGGTTTGAAAAGAGGCCGGTGCAGACGGGCGTAACATTTGTCGGCCTTGATCTGATTAGAGAAGGAGGATCATCGCTAAACAGAGAGTGAGGAGCCGAGACTGCAGAGAAAGAGACAGAATAAGGTGCAGTTACAGAGCTGGAGCGAGTGAAGAGCTCAGAAGACGAGGCGGTAGATGAGGCTAATGTTGTAGGAGTTGAGGATGACAGATGAGGGCTTTCGAGAGATTTAAGGGCTTGAAGTCCCAGGGTGGAGGTCAAGGAGGTAGAGAGTGAAGGGGAAGCAGCTTGAGTGGAGGCCTGAGGAGGGACTCGAGGAGGGCTGGAGCTGGTCTGACAGTTTGTCGGGGGTGAAACCGAGAGGCAGACTTTTGAGTCTCTGAGAGAGCAGAAGGGCTCGTGGCGCTTCAGTGCCGTCGTGTAGAGCTGGAGGTCTTTCTTCAGCGAGGCAATCTCCTTGTGGAGGGCTGAATTGGATTGCTCCAGACTCTGGAGCTCCTGAGGAGAAGACAGTAAAGAGAGATGAACATAAGCGAAGAAAAGAGGGACAACTAGTTAATGTCAAGTTGAGTCAGGTGTATCTTTATTATCCCTAAGAGTGGCCCTCATCGGCCATAAAAACTGATTAAAGACATACATCAAAAGACAAATAATAAACGCAGTCACACCGCACCCACATAATCTCACCCCAGGCCTGACTTGTGCTGTAATAAAACACCACCGCCGAGCGATACTAATGATACTTCTTTAAGGCCCCTCTCGAGCACTGTAATAGAAAGCACAACAGCCATAGAGCGGATGATGTGTGGCCAAAGTCAGAACCTCGAAGGAGAGCGGAAATATCGCTCTTAAGTGGCAGCAGTGCAAGTTCAGCATGAAAGGAGAGGGTAGAGGGTGGAGAGAGCCAGCGGGGTGATTCCCTGCTGATCAGTGCAGAGCAGGTACGCTTAATTTGACCAATAAGGAATTTAAATCTGGCAAGAAACCCTCAAAACACGAGCCTGCTCATATTTAGAGTTTCTAGAAATGTTTTCTCCTGGATTATCAATCAAGTAAACTCTAACTTTTATGGCCTAATTAAGTTTCAGCAACAGCCTGACAGCATTACAGACTTGAATGGTGCTCAGAAAAATGGTGTTTCCCCTCAGTGAGATTACATATAAGGTCAAACTAGCGGTGCTATGCAGCTGTGTGTCACGTTCGCTGACCCTAGACCTCACCATGACCTGCTGACACCGGCTCTGCGAACGTTAAGGACACACAGAGAGAACAGAGCAGAAAGAGAAGGTGAGTAACAGAAAGTGAAAGTCTGGACTCGTTGCACACACACAACCCAACCCACAAACCCAATGAACACACAATTACACAACTGGTTTATAACAGGTAAGATAAGGTGTCTGAGGACAAACTGTGAGTAGAATGAAAGGGAAACGCCTTCAACTGCCAAGTTAGGTACAACACAGTAAACTACAAGACTTAATGAGAGTAATATAATACATTAAGTGTGTGTGTGTATCGAGTTGTGTTCATGACCTGACGGTAATCAATCATGTGTGACCCTAACCCTTTGTTATGTTTTAAGATTATTGACACAACTGAGGAACAAATTATTTATCTAGCTGCACAGAAACTTGTTACAAAAGACATTTTAACACAACATCCGTAAACGATGATCAATGAACTTCTTATCAAACAGTTTCTGGGTACATTTTTGCACTTCCCAATTCTGAGAAGTGCCTTTATGTCTTGAGTAATCTGTTGGTCCCAGTTGTTACCAAGAATTAGATGACAGGATTGATACAGCTCTCACGTATGTGTGTGTGGTAAGTATGAAACTAAAACCGGGAGAAGATTGGTTTAGCTTTAACAGCAAGCCTAGCTAAAGAGGTTACAACCATCCAATGCTAACTAATTAACATGTTACATCTTATTTATTTAATACCTACAAAAGAAGAAAGTGTAAAAAGACGAGTTGTTGTTAAAAGGGGTTATGTTAGGGACTATTTCTTGGCCAGGAGCAGTGACTTCAAGAACCGCACGTTTTTGCACTGATGTAACAAGTCAGAGGTGCTGGTAGGTGGATTTTTGTTTTATCTCTGGACAGAGGCTAGCTGTTTCCCCTTATCTCCAGTCTTTATGCTAAGCTAAGCTAGCCGGTAGCTTCATATTGACTGTACGGACACGATAGTACAATCTTCTCATGAGCTCATTTCTCAAAATGTCTAATCGTTCTTTCAATATCAGCAACATCGCCGCATGTTTGTGTTCTTTATTAGTCACAACTGTCACCAATGCTGCACTGTAACTGTCCTTTTACGTGATAATTGCAAAGTAAGTCTCATTAAGAGTTTGGATTTGTGAAAATGAGGAAGTCCTAGGTGCATCGTCCCTCGCTTTTTTGCTGTTACATCAGATTTTTAAAGAAATACATCCAAGAATAGTTTTCAGTTGGGCACATTATGAAGGTTCTGAGTCGGGCCACCTTTCACTTCATCAAATCCAATCAGACATTCAACTCAGCAGTTCAGGAAGACCGTAATGTGTGTGTGCGTCACTGAGAAAGCACCACCTTTGGAATTCGTCCCTCAGGGAAAAAAATTACAGCGAGGCACAGACAGACAGAGGTGGGAGAGTGTGTGTGTGTGTGTGTGTGTGTGTGTGTGTGTGTGTGTAGGGCAGAGAGGAGGAAGGGAGGGCCAATGGGGAGGGCTCACAAGAGAGCTGAAGCCCTTCTCCTAAAGCAGAGTATTTACAAGAAACGGCTCGAGCACGCTGACAGATTACACAAGACACACACCACTAGCCACACAGCCTGAGCGTGTGTGTTTAATACAGGAGACAGAAAGTGAAGGGATCACAGGTCGACGGTTTAAAGGAAGAAGGGAAGCGTAGGAGAGAAGGAAGATAAGGAGCGAGCGTCTCGAACCTCGTGCAGTTCGTCCGCTCTCTCCGTTTGTTTTCTGCGGCTCTTCCTCGCAGCGTTTCTGTTCTTCTCCTGTCTTTTCGTCCCTCTTTTTCCCGTCAGTTGCTCCTCTCCTTCTCTCTCCTGTACATATGAATGCAACAGACACACTCTTTTTTAGGTTAACTGCAGCACACGCCGAGTCCGAGGATGACACTTATGACTTTTTGATGTTGCATAATGTTTAGAGACATACCATAGGTCACAAGGTCATGAGACTAATCATATGAAATTAGTTCTCTCTATTAAAGCAGGAAGTTGTGTTGCAGCGCGTGATGTTAAAGCCTTGTGGGACAAAGTCAACAAATATACTTTGCATGTGAAGGTAGACTCTCATTTTCCTGACTGATTTCCTGCAATGAAGTTTTAAATGCAGCAGATGTCTTCCATCACTGTGCTTCACTCTTATGTCTCCGTCAAACTGAGCCAGAATGGGACATGAAACACTAGATGTCAAAGTGAATTCACTGGCAGCACTGGAAGATTTTAGAGATATTGTTTTTTAAATGTACACAAACAGTCGGTTATTGCAGACGGCAGAAACAATCATTCTTAGACACTGTGACTGGTGCCAGCTATTCCAACAGCACCATGTATTTTGAGGCAGAAAGAAACACTTCTGAAAATACAATGCACTTATTTGTCTTTTCAGTCGTTTGAAACCACTTTTCCATGAAGCGGTTACTCTGTTTTTCGCAAGGAGAGTGACATCCAAGAAATGTCCCCAGCTGGAACCGAACTTGGGGTTCTGCCATCACAGCATATGTTTTGCGTCTCCTGACAAATTCTTGGGCTTTCCCTCTGTACTGCCAATCAAAGATTTATTAAAGGGACTTGGACTGTATCGAAGTTGCTAAATAATGGGTTTTGAGTGATTTGAGAGTGATTTAATTAGAATACAAATCGGTTAAGATGAGCTTGAAACGCATGAATCAGAGTGGAACACATTTTGTAAATAAAAAATATTAAAGGGGCACAATGTAGTTTTGGAGAAGAAATTCAATGTCAATCATTTTAATATTCACAATTCAGAGGAAAAATAAGGTCCCAGAACACTGTTTGAAGCTAGAAAGGTGGCAGGGTCCGCCACGTGTAAACAAAGTAAAACAGTATGAAATTGTGTTTGTTTATTCAGGTTATGTAGATATAGAAATATCAGTCAACGAAAACCATTCTCTTCTGATTCTTCCCCAAAACTACATAGTGCACCTTTAAAATAGTACTTTGGGTATTTGTTCTCATGGATTCCCATTAAATTACTCTAACATTACATGGGACATGTGAAACCAGCATACAAATTAGGTCTTACGTACTGTTTTCCTCCTGGTGTCTCAGTAACAATACACTTTTATTCATTAAGGCTGTTAATATGGTGTGATTATTGTCTTTTTTTCTATTGACTGATTGATTAAAACTTACCGATCCAGCGGTGTTGCTGTGGGTCTCCTCAGCTGACAGCGAGCTGGGGCTGTTGGACTCGTACCCTGTCTCCATGTATAACGGGGACATCTCCTCCACCCTGAAGCACACTTGGCTGGCTGACTGATTTTCCGCCGGCAGGACGAACCTTCACCCAGCCCGGATCATCCGTGCAGCGTCCCTGCAGCTGCGACCGGTTTCATTCAAACTGTGAAGCTGGCGCACGACCAGCGCGCCTCTGCGCAGCCTGGACTAAACTGACCGACTCAGGATTAAAAAAATTAAAAAACAAAAAACAAAAACGATAATGCTATGTGTCCCTGATGCAAACTAATGTCTGATGGTTGCTTGGTGACTTGTTGAGTCTGTAAATGTGTCGCTCGGAGTGAAGCCCTCAGCCGAGGTGACTGAATCCTTTTGAGCGCAGGAGGTTTGGCATCCGATGATGCAACATGATGCTGCAGCTGCTTTCAGTTTCTCTTTCTTTTAAACTGACCCATTGCTTGGTAAGGGTGGCGGGGGCTGCGCTGCGTTCACGTGTAGTGAGTTAGTTTCACTTTTCAGCACCGTGTCTGAAAGAAAGCGTTGAGGCTGCACTGTTTAAAAGCTGGAAACTATTGACAAGACCGACTGACAGCCTGGTTTTCACTAAGCGCTATTATCATTAAGCGGTGTTGTCCTAGTGTGAGTGTGTGGTTGAACACACAATAACCCCCCAGCTATTCATTTCGAAAGCACGTGAACGCACCTAGAAGAAATGGGAAAGGACGGGTCGGGAACAGGAACCGGTCGGGGCTCAATGACCAATTTAAGAAGGAGGTTGCGCCTCCTTCACGTGCGGGGAATTTCTGAGGCGCCTGTGCCAGGAAATGATGGATCAAGCCCCCAGACAGCAGCCAACAGCTTTTACTGGTTCTCAGCAGGAAATGATGCAACCACAGGTAGAGAAAGTGCCTTTGTTTGACCATGTGTGTGACTTAGTATCTTCTCCAAAAGCAATAAATGACTATATCCAAACCTGTGTTGACTGAGCTGATGTTGATGACCAGTATAAATGATTTAGCATGAGAAGAGATTGTTACTTCACAGTTGTGATCATGGTGAAAAACGTTGTATGTTAGTGCTTATCATAAATCCCAAAGCTCAGGGGACCTTGTGTTTAATATGAGGCAAATATCCCATAATGACATAAGGCTGAATTCTCAAAATACCCAGCAAACATACAGATATATTATTAAAAAGTTTTTGTTTTTTTTTAAATGTTGCCAGCTGTCAAAAAGAACACCTTTGTTTCTCTAAAAAGCACCTCTATGAACTTATTTACGTCCATTTATAAAGTTTTTTTTCCTTGTTAAATTATATATGTAAGGCTAATATCTGAGATTTATTTCCACAGTTTTAAAGCTACTCTCTGGCACTGTGAATACTGTAAAAGAAAATAAAAATATTAATACTTAGGAAACCCTGTGAAAAAGAAAAGTTTTTGTGTGAATGAAAACTGGCAAATTGGGAATTGCAGGATGTTTTTGGGCTGTTTAAAATATCTGTATGGAGCTTACAGGATGGTATGAACTGTATTATCATTCTCCAACGATATTAACAGTATTATTATTCTACAATTAAATGTAAATATCACAATCGATACTTCATATATTTGGATACAAGCTGTGACAGAACATCCCCAGATTGCGCAACCCAAACATGTAATTCCCACTACAGACACACAGGGGCGCCAAACCCACACAACCGCGCCTCTACATCACGGCCACACCTTTAAAATACTCACCGACCAATCAACCAGCTTCGAATGTCTCCAACAACCAATCAACGCTCGCTCTACCCAACTGTCCAATTGGTGGCTGCGTGGGGCGGGACTAGCATGCCAGCCTCTTCCTGGTTCGCAATGCTCATGGATGCTAAACATCTTTCATACGATAAGTCAGTGAAAGTAGATTGTTTATTGTAACTGCAGTTACGTTTCAGAGACACCGCCGCGATGGGTTTGCTGACGATTTTAAAGAAGATGAAGCAGAAGGAGCGGGAGATGAGACTGCTGATGTTGTATCCTGTGCGTAACAGTTTGCTAGCTTAGCTTGAAACAAAGTAGCATACATGTACCAACGTCATTAACTTTTATCTGTCAGTGACATAAGAGTAGCAATTTATATACGTGTATGGTTAGATATTATGGGATAACGGTCGTTTGTCTGTGACGTTTGTTTGGCCCCTTTTTTGTGCTGCATCATGCTAACTTGCTAGCTATTAAGACTGGTTAGTTACCATGGCTAATTCATAATCAGGTGCGAGAGTTTCTCTTTAACCTGGCTCGTGCAGAGGTCTGGATAACGCGGGGAAGACCACCATCCTCAAGAAGTTTAATGGAGAAGACATCAGCACCATCTCCCCAACACTGGGCTTCAACATCAAGACACTGGAGCACAAAGGGTAATGCGCATGCACACACAGTATATGTCCAGGCGTTGTGCTAAAATACAGTGAATTCCCCCACACAACACATATTCAGTGGTGGAAGAAGTATTCAGATCCTTTAGTTAAGTGAAAATACTCCACTACAAGTTGAAGTCCTGCCATCAAAACCTTACTTAAAGGGGCACGATGTGGTTTTGGACTTGAAAGGTGGCAGGGTCCGCCACATATAAACAAAGTAAAACGGTAAGAAACTGTGTTGTCCTTTTGAAGTCAGTTTGTTTATCCAGTCATGAAAACAAAGAGTTTGTTTATTTAGTTTGTTTAGGCATAAAAAACTACGTAGTGCACCTATAAGTAAGAATTGTCAGCAAAATATACAGTACCTGACTCTTAATGCAGTAAAATGTTCCCTGTGATTGTCTGTCTACTATATCCGATGATTTTTGATTATTATTATTGCTCCCTTAATGTGTATGTTGTACTTTATTGCTGTTGTTGTGGTAGTTTTAACACATTATAAACTTTTGGGTAGTTTATGCTACAGCAATGCATCATATTCTATAGGACTATCTTACGTTTGTAGCATCGCTGTGTGAACCGTGTGCATCTAAAAAGTCAATTTGTCACGAGATTAGAAAGAAAACAGTCTGGTTTTCAGAATATCACAATATACACACACTATACACATGGTCAAGCTTGGGCAACCACTTTAGGCAGGATGCTTTTAGCTTAGTAGCTACAGTGACGATTTAGGCTTTAAAAAGGGTGTAAATGACATCTTTTCAAATCAAGTCAGGATGTATTTGTTTTATAAAAGACCCTCATTTACTTACTCAATCGCGATGTTAAGCATTAAATCCTCTTTCTGTGTGTTTTATAGGTTTAAGCTGAATATTTGGGATGTAGGGGGTCAGAAGTCCCTGCGCTCCTACTGGAGGAACTACTTTGAGAGCACAGACGGGCTGGTGTGGGTGGTGGACAGCGCAGACAGACTCCGACTGGAAGACTGCAGGCAGGAGCTCAGTGCACTGCTGCTGGAGGAGGTATACACACACAAAACAAACACTGGAGTAATGGGGGAGCACATGTTGGCTTCAGTGACAGTTTTGTCAGATTGCTTTGATGATTTCCAGCCCAATAATTGCCTAAAATCCACCTGAGTTGACAAAGAAACCCCAGAAATATTATAAAGTTAAATAATACATCAATTTCCTCCATGCAGAGGTTAGCTGGTGCAACACTGTTGGTGTTTGCCAACAAACAGGATCTACCAGGAGCTCTGTCCAAAGAGGCAATACGAGAGGTGAGAGGCAGTATTGCTGATTTAACTTCATGTCAGATTACAGTTGGATGTATCAGCGGTACATCCTAATGTGTGTTCCTGTGTGTTTTCCTGCAGGCGCTGGCCCTGGATGAGATCAAAACTCATCACTGGTGTATCATTGGTTGCAGTGCAGTAACTGGAGAGAATTTGTTAGGTGGAGTGGACTGGCTGTTAGACGACATCGCTGCAAGGATCTTCACCACTGACTGAGGGTGTCAGTTTTTCTTTTTTAACAGCAACTTCTCATTTGCTGAGCTCTGACATGATTCCAGGCTCATTTTTGGACTAAAGGACATCTGAACGATCAAATAGAGCTCAACAATTGTCTTGTTTCTACCGCTGCAGTGACATGCAGATATCAGTACTGTCTGTATCTATGATTGCAGCAGTCACTCCTGGCTTTTATGTATTGACTTAATGTTCAGTTGCACAAACTTAAAATTACATGTTTACGTTATGACCGTTAAAACTCTTGTATTTTGTGGTACATTAGATTGTCAGCTGATTATGTGCCTCACATGTTCTTGAATAAATTTAAACGCCTACTGAATTAAATAATTCACTTCCAAAAGTACATCTACCAACATGTTGTATACCGTTTGTATCTCATTTTTGATAGCCAAGCTTGTACCTTTAGCTTGTGTATTTATTGCCAAGTCAACCCCAGAGATTCTCAATTTACTTCAATCTGAGGGCAACTAATCTGTGTCCCTTCATGACTGTCAACATGGCAGTGTGTGTGACTGTCAAATTAGTCAGCACATCTTGATATATACCCTTTCAAGCAATACTCATTCCACAAATCAATTTTGGGCTCTAGAGTGGTCAAATCACCTGGGGTAATTTGTATGCAATGGCTTAAATGATTAGAAATAGTCATCTAAAATAAAAACTTGTATAACAATCCAGTTTCCTTGTGTGTCAGGGGCACTGAAGCTAGTTTTTCCAGGACATGCCCAATGTGATGTATGTAGTATGAGACCACTCATGAGTTGTAGTGAACAGTATTTTATTTCAAATTTACACCATTTAAAAGTTTCATTACAAATAAAGTGGTAACATTTTAAACACGTCTTGATCATCACTTGGTCAGCAGCAACATGTGTTCCAGCATCAGATGGAGCTTTAATGGCAGCAAGTTACTGGAAGTCTGCAAAAAAAAAACAACATCTTAGAAACGGGTGGCAAAATCCTCAACATTGTGTATTACAAATGTGAAATAGTTTTGATCAGAGGGGTACCAATCAGTCATGAATCTTCAGACTGGGGCGGTAATAAGAAACTCATCACTTCTAGTGAAGTTAGACAGACATTCAAGTTCCATATTTTGAGACCTGATGTCTCCAATGTAAATCCGAAGGTCAAATACTCACCAGCATGTCAGCTGTCTGCAAGACCAAGATAACTTCATGCTGCCAGACCAAAAGAGGGAAAGAGACAAGTTAATCATAGTTTGATGGTCCAAGTTTTAATTTATACAACTGCAGAAGTTGACATCAGTGAATCCAAATGCTGCGTTTTTAAATATGACAACATTTAGTCCTAAATTCGTTTTGAAAAATTCCTTTAAGGTCTTAGCTTTTTGGCTGTTGCGGTGCTAGTAAAGCAGTTTTATGGGCTCAAATCTGCAGCGTGGTTGTTCTGGAAATTATAGGATCACTTTTGTGGTCATGTCAGTCATAATATCTTTGACCAGGAATTTGCCTTGAACATCAAGATTAACAAGTCAATTTCAGGCAGAATTTTCTACAATATTCACTTGTGGCATCATGTTTGAATCTTGAAATTGTTTTTTCCTGCAGCAATAGCCATCACTTAAGGTTCTCTGCCTCGATAAACCACAGAGACAATCCAGGAACAGGTTTGGATCACAGATTACAATACAAGGTTTAAATGTAGGCTTTAGCTTCTGGTATGGATCAGGGGGTCAAGGTTTTAAGTCATGCCCTCGCAGCTCCATCTCCATCAGAATTCCAGCAGGTCACCTTACACCTGAGTGTGGTTTCAGGGTTCTCAGTGCCATACTGGGTCAACAGGAGGGGAGGCATGCTGAAGGGGGGGGAGGAACCCCCTCGACTAGTGGTGCATGGCATCATTTCCAAAACACCAGAAGCATTACATTTTTATTACACATTTGCTCATTTACCTGTAGTAAAGCCAGCTTTCTGTTCCCGACACTTCAGTCAGACAGCAACAAACCTGCAACAAGGGACGAGGGTTACTCAATTCCAGTACAACTGGTGCAAATTAATTCATTTTTTAATTCTTGTGTGATCAGAGGGGTACCAATCAGTCATGAATTCTCAGACTGGGGCGGTAATAAGAAACTCATCACTTCTGCGTTGAGAATGTAGACAATAACTTCAAAGACAATAGTCCAGCATTCAGAAACCGAATACTCACCAACATGTGCAGATGCAGGCGAGATCAAGAGCATGTGATGCCAGGACCTTTAAAGAGAAAATTGATTAATGGGACGCACGCACGCACGCACACACTTAACTTCCAGCCTCAGACCAATAGCTAAGTTGAACATAAAACTTCCCAGTTCACTTACTGCAAGATCATTTGTGAAATTGAATGTTTAAATATGCACATGATGATTTTAAAGCAGTTGAGGTACATTACAGCCAGTAGACTAAAGAACGCACACACTATACCAGAAACCTTACTCTCTAATATTTACCTGCAGCAGCACTGGGCATCTGCACCATTGTTCGAAAGAGTCAAACCTGCAACAAGAACGATGGGTTACTCACGGAGTTTCATTTGTGTAAAGGACAACATTTTTAATTTCGTGTGATCAGAGGGGTACCAATCAGTCATGAATTCTCAGACTGGGGCGGTAATAAGAAACTCATCATTATGCTTAAGATTTGCCAGCAAATGTGACCATGGTGACCAGATACCCACCTCACTGATGAGCATGGAGAATCCCATTGAATTTCTTTCTCAGTTCAGCATTGATGACCTTTTAAAAGAAAAGTCCAGATCAGCATTTATTCTCAAATCGTGAGCCTACTAAAAATGAGCCAAAACATCAGAATTTCTGTGAAGCACAAGTCTGAGTCAAGTTCGTTTCCATTCAGACTGTTGGTAGCCCCAACGGGTCTTCACCTTATTGCCAAGGAAACGCCAGTGGGTCCACCTTTTCAGGTTCTGACATTTACACAAGGCGTAAGACATGCGCGAGTGTCATCACAAAGGAAACGATGCAACAGTGACAATTATAGTTTACAAAACTCCTTAAGAGTGCTTGAAGCGCCACCACTTTGGGCCACGTCATGTAATTTGCTGTATATCAGATCACTAAGTAAATGCCTAAAGAGCACACTCACCTGGGCGAACATGTGGAACTGTGGCATGCATCTTCTGAAGAGCCAGGCACCTGCAACAGACGTGATACCATGAGGTCTGAGCACAACATTGCAAGTTTTATTTTAATTGTTGAACTTTGCTGATGTCAGATATTCCATTTCTCAACAGCAGTTCAGACGAACGAGATTCCAAGTATATCTCATCATTTTCAGCAGGTCTGGGATTAAGCAACTGGTTCTGTAGCAGGGACTCAATTATATCTTACCTTTAAAGAGAATGCGTCAATCATGCTGCTGAAGCAGTTGAGCATCTGTGGACAGAAGACATTTTACTACATGTTTAAAAAGATACTAAATGTTCATGTATAAAAACCAAAACTTGAGTTAAACAGAAGTTTCAGGGTTTTTTTTTTAAAAAAAAGGCAGTTTCTCAGTTGTTCGTGTCGTTTCACATCGGTTCAAAGTGAGCTAAGTATAATCATCATTGGAACTGCTTTGGCCAGGACATTTACTCTTTGGGTGCACTTTAAAGAGGATAAAGACTCACCATGTGACTTCAATGGTCATCTTCCTCTTCAGGTATCCTCTGAAAAGGCCCTGCAAGAGAAATTTGCAGGTCAGCAGAGTTCAACAATAACCTGTAGTAGTGTGCTAAGATTCAATGTTTGATCAGGGCTTTGGTGACAAACTGCCATGTGACAATAGTCGTCCAGGTGTTTGATGGGCATTACCCCATTTCATCCTTTCAAACATTCATATTTGGTTACAAGCAACCTCATTAGTACTTAACTGATGCAGAAAAACTGCCATTTGTTAGCAATCGCTTAAGCAAATTCTCTCCTGAAGTCTACCAGCCATTTTATTAGAATTTGGATGTTTTCAATGCGCCACAGGAAAGGCATTTCTGATTAACTTGTCAAACACAAACTCTGATTTATACTCACATGTTGAGATGTTCATGTGGCATCCTTCCTCAGACATCTTGATAGAGACCCACCTGACAGAAAGATCTCCAGGTCAGTCACAAGCTTAGGAACTGAACATTTTGTACTAGTTCAACTGAGGGTGGTCAGATTAAAGGATGACATCACTTTATTCAGGCATATGCTTGTCATTAAATATAATCATCACATTTAACCCCCACTGCAGATACATTTAGATTAAATCCATCTTTTACTCACCTTGGTGCAGTCTGCTTTGATGAGTTGCTTGAGTGGAAACTGCAGACAAACCTACAAAAGGAAATCAGTGATTAGCCACAGAGGGAGAGGATAAAAGGGGTTTAATATTTTTGGAGGGTTTATCAGATTATAATCTAGCATCACAATAATCAGGCATATGCTTGTCTTTTATGTTAACTCATCAGTTATGACCCTGCTTGAAATTAGATCTATAAACAAAAGTCTTGCTCACCTACTTAAGACCTTCATCCCCATCATTCATGGTCTTCATCCTTGATCGGTCTGTAACATCTGGGGGGAAAGTTTATATTAAATAGATGTACTTCTACACCAGTACTGCAACTTTAAAAAAAACACATGTCTGATTTTTAACTACTACAATTACAGTTTTGCTACATTAGCTTAAGCCCATGTGCTACTCAGAATCTGGTAAAGAACATTCTTCAAAGGCTGATTCGGTAAGAGAGAGTTCAGTGATTCATCACTGCAGCACTGAGCGCCCAACAGCTAAAGAGCTGATTAAAGCTGGTCAACTGCAGCAAAAATAATTTTATAAAAATTACCGTATGCAGAGTGTTTCTCCACATTCTTCTCAATCCTGAAGGACAGAAGAGGGGGGAACAAAATGAGCATGTTATAGATTTATAAGGGCCAACTTCATATGTGCACACTTCCAAGAGCTTCATGCTACTCAGCAGTTTGAGAGATGAAGTTTTCCTCAAAAGAATTCAGTGAGAGAGTTCAAATGAAACATCACAGTAGCTTGCTGCTCCACGTCATGCTACTCCAGCTAGGTTTTACTTCTAAAAGTGCCAAATGGTATACAGAAGTTACCTTTGCAGCGAGCAGCTTCTGGATCCTTCGCCATCTAGGAACACAGTAAAGGAGAAGACGTTTCATTAGCATGCTGTGGCTAGCAAGTGGCTAATCGCCAAACACGTGACCGCTCCGGTCCACGCTCCGGTCCACGCGACATGAGTCGACATAGTGTGTATTTTATATTTTTTAAGTGTCTCACATCAGAATAATAAATTCCAATCACAGTCATTCAGGACAGGTCTGTGAAGTTCTCATCATTGAGAGACACTGCTTGCAGCCACACTAGACGGGCAGCGGCCATTTCTTTAAAGACTGTCGTCTGCGAGCCAATCTTATATTTACCAATAAATAATAGACGCAGCATGAACTAAACATGTTATAGATTATCCTGA